>NC_132856.1:47088305-47392605 GCF_048164855.1 Canis lupus baileyi
TTAAATATTTTTTAAATATTTATTTATTCATGAGAGACACAGAGAGAGAGAGGCAGAGACATAGGCAGAGGGAGAAGCAGGCTCCCTGCAGGAAGCCTGATGTGGGACTCAATTCTAGGACTCCAGGATCATGCCCTGGGCCAAAAACAGACACTCAACCACTGAGCCAAATCAGGTGTCCCTGAGCCAGCTACTTTGAGAACCACTGTTTTAGCAGTGTAGCCCATGCAATTAGACAAGAGAAAGAAATGTTACATATGTTTCTGAAAGGAAGCCAGGCTGGGTACTAACATAGCTCCTCTTTGTTCATATGAGAACACCCCCAAAAGTAGATGCTTATGCTAAATGTTTCCTTCAAATTTTTTTTTTGTTTTTGTTTCCTTCAATTAAATGAGCACCTATCTGTGGTAGTTCCTGTGACCCCATAACAATGCTATGAGGACAGCCCAGTTACCATTTCACAGATGTGGAGACGGAAGTGCAGGGAGGTTAAGCAATCTGTCCAAGGGCACCTAGGGAGTCACTGGTACAGTTAAGTCCACCTGACTCCTGCTTGTATCCTGTCCCTCTTTACAGCCAGGGTTGGCAAATTTTTTCTTTTTTACAAATGCATTTTTTTAAAAGATTCTATTTATTTATTTATTTATTTATTTATTTATTTATTTATTTAATTTTTACTTATTTATGATAGTCACACAGAGAGAGGCAGAGACATAGGCAGAGGGAGAAGCAGGCTCCATGCACCGGGAGCCCGACGTGGGATTCGATCCCGGGTCTCCAGGATCATGCCCTGGGCCAAAGGCAGGCGCCAAACCGCTGCGCCACCCAGGGATCCCAAAAGATTCTATTTATTTATTCATGAGAGACACAAAGAGGGAGAGAGAGAGAGAGGCAGAGACACAGGCAGAGGGAGGCAGGCCCATGTAGGGAGCCTGATGTGGGACTTGATTCCCGGGTCTTCAGGATCACGCCCTGGGCTGAAGGCAGGCGCTAAACTGCTGAGCCACCCGGGCTGCCTGGCAAATTTTTTCTTAATGGGCCAGGTAGTAAATATTTGAGGTTTCTAGGACATATGGTCGTCTCTGTTGGAGCTTCACAACTCTACTGTCATAGCAAAAAAGCAGCCATAATTGTAAACAAATGGGTGTGGCTGTCTTCCAATAAAACTTTATTTACTAAATAATTTACAAATTTACAAAATGATAAACTTAGTTTAGGTAAACCAAATGGCTAGCAGCACCGGCCGTTTGCCAAATGAACCCGGCTTTAGAGGGACTGAGGAGCTGGACCCTGGGGGCTCTTCAGTCTGTACCTTTCTGCCCTGCATAAGGCAGGCTGGTGTGCCATGCCCAGAGGCCAGAGACAGAGAGAGGATCCTTATGGGCAAGGGATGCGTAGGAAATAAGGACGTTCTCTGAGAAACCAGAGTCACAGTGTGATTGGATTGCTTTCTTAACAATGACAATAAGTGGGCAGCCCCAGTGGTGCAGCGGTTTGGCGCCGCCTGCAGCCTGGGGTGTGATCCTGGAGACCCGGGATCGGGTCCCACATCGGGCTCCCTGCATGGAGCCTGCTTCTCCCTCTGTCTGTGTCTCTGCCTCTCTCTCTCTCTCTCTGTCTATGAATAAATAAATAAAATCTTAAAAAAAAAAAACAATGACAATAAGTAATTCTTAACCCCTTTGGGGGTCATAGCAGCTTTGAGGATCTGATGAAAGTTCTGGATTTGGATCTTCTCTCCAAAAAGAAGGAAAAAAATTCACTCTCAACATATACAGTCTTATATTTGGGGGCACTCAAGATGCTCCACCCATCCCTCACTCCCATCTGGTGCCTGTTCTGGCTCCAGGGGAAGGATATTGGCTCTCAAGGACCTGTCTCTGGGTGAGGGGAGGGCATTAACTCCCTCACTGCCTGTATCCTGCTGACCACCACCCTTCAACCCTCCCGTCACCCACTACCCACCGGCAGTGTCTCCTTCTGCACGTTCCTGGCACATGAGTACCCAGACCTGGTGCACAAGGTAATCATGATCAACGGCGGGGGCCCCACGGCATTGGAGCCCAGCTTCTGTTCCATCTTCAACATGCCCACATGTGTCCTGCACTGCCTATCACCTTGCCTGGCTTGGAGCTTTCTCAAGTGAGTCACCCCAGCCCTGGCATCTCCCTGAGTTGGGTGGGAGGGGAGGCTGTATTGCTGCTGGGATGGGCATTGGGGGCACCCCTGGTGGCCAAGCTGGCACGAGGGCTCCAGGAGTGCCTCCCCACCACCAGGGCTGGCTTCGCCCGCCAAGGAGCCAAAGAGAAGCAGCTGCTGAAGGAAGGCAATGCGTTCAACGTGTCATCCTTCGTTCTGCGAGCCATGATGAGTGGCCAGTACTGGCCTGAAGGTGACGAGGTCTACCATGCTGAGCTCACTGTGCCCGTCCTGCTCGTTCATGGCATGCACGACAAGTTTGTGCCCGTGGAGGAAGACCAGCGCATGGCCGAGGTAGGGCCTTGGCACCACACCCCCCAAGTCCCCTGCTCATGCACCCCTGGAGGATTTTGCTGGTGCTCCAGCCCCAGGGAAAGGAAAGCTTAGATTGAGAGTGGCATCCAGAATGTGGGGCTGCCCTGAACGGGTATTAGGATTCTGTGTCCCCATGGTATATCAAAGGTGCTCTTCACAGCTGGGATTTGTGTAAGTGACCAGGGACACTACATAATTCTGGGAGAGGGTGGGTCAGAGGATCTTTATTTTTTATTTTTTTTTTAAATATATATATATATATTTAAACTTTTTTTTTTTTAATTTTTATTTATTTATGATAGTCACAGAGAGAGAGAGAGAGAGAGAGGCAGAGACACAGGCAGAGGGAGAAGCAGGCTCCATGCACCGGGAGCCCGATGTGGGATTCGATCCCGGGTCTCCAGGATCGCGCCCTGGGCCAAAGGCAGGCGCCAAACCGCTGCGCCACCCAGGGATCCCCTCAGAGGATCTTTAGATCAGAGACTACCAAGTCTTGGGATCCACAGCACTTGGAATAGCTCTGGACCAGCAGTTCTTAACCAGCAGGGATTCTAACCCCCAGGGGACATTGGAAATATCTGCAGACTTTTTTGGTTTTCACGAATGGGGAGGAGGGGCTTCTGGTATATAGTGGGTGGATGCCAGGGATGCCGTTCAACATCCTTTAATGAACAGAATGGCTCCACAGCAAAGGATGTTCCCACTCCAAGTGTCAGCAATGCCAAGGTCGAAAACCCTGGCATGAGAGACCTTGTCTTCCTCTCTCAGTGGTTCTCACTCAGCGGTGAATTTGCTCCCTAGGGATATCCAGCAAGGTCTGAAGACATTTTAAGTTATCACACTGTGTGGTGGGGGGGCATGGGACACTGCTACTGGCATCTAGTGGGTCAAGGCCAGGGGTGCTGCTCAACATCCACAGTACAACGGGCAATGCACCCCCCGCCCCCCCCCCCCCCCCAATGATGATCCTGCCCTATATGTCAGTAGGTTGAGAAATCCTGCTCTGGATATATTGTAGTCACGTCATAAATGTTGAATGAATATTGAGTTGAGCTCCACTGGGGCAACAGGCTGTCCTCCAGCTCCCCCTTGGGTGGAAGTAGAGGGATGAAGGGTAGACCACAGGAGGGACTTCCTAAGGCTGCAGGTCTGGTGTGGATGGGCTTGGGTATCCCAGGGCAGCCTGGCCCCCCACAGCACCATTCTGCCTTTGCCACCCTAAACCTGTGCCTTCCCATCCGCCCTCCCCGCTCCCCTCCAGATCCTGCTCCTGGCCTTCCTGAAGCTCATTGATGAAGGCAGCCACATGGTGATGCTGGAGTGTCCGGAGACGGTCAACACGCTGCTCCACGAATTCCTGCTCTGGGAGCCCGAGCCCTCGCCCAAGGCCCTGCCCGAGCCCCTGCCCGCGCCCCTGGAAGAGAAGAAGTAGCCGCTGGGCCGGCCGGGCATCGCTTGGTGAGCCGAGGAGCAGCAGGAGGAAGCCAGGAGCCGCCCCACGGCCGCAGCGCGGACCACCCGGGCGGGCTGTTCGCTCCGGTGGGCGGAGTCAGGCCAGGGGGACGCCCCCAGGCCAGCTGGGTAGGGCATGGCATTCTCGGGAGCCCAGTGGATACACACCGCTCTCCGCTTCCATCCTGCCGGACCCATCGGTGTGTTGGGGCCGGGGCCGGAACCCCCGTGGAGGATGACCTTGTACAGAAGCCCCTGCCTCTCAACGCCACGGCCGAGGCAGGCCCCCCCACCCCGCTCTGTCTTCCGTGTCAGCCGTGCTTGATCCTGGGACCCTAGCGGCCCCGCCTCATTGCCCGAGCCCCTCCCCACCCCCCAGTTCTTGGCGCTGGGAGCTATTGTTGCCCAAGGGGGGGAGGGATAGGGGGGCTGGCGCCACCGAACCTGCACATCTCAACTTGTAACTCAATAAAAAGAAGTGACAATCTGAGTCTCCGCACCTGTGCTGGGTGACCGCAGGGCGGGGCCGTCGTGAGCCTGTTTCCCCACCTGCAGCCCGGGCTGATGCGGGCGCCACCCCCTCAGGGCTGACTCGCCAAGTGAGGGCGTTGGCCGGCCAGGCTCGCTTCCGAGTTCTCGCTCCCTCCCTCAGAACACAGGGGCTGCTTGGGCAGGATTCCCGGAGCAGAGGCAGATGGTGAGCTCCTGTCCCTGGAAGGCAGGAAGCCGTCCAACTGAGGTTCATACAGCGGTTAAGATGAGGATCAGTAGATGTTGCATGGGTTGGAGAGGCTATAATTGAGTGCCACCTGTATACGAAGCCCTGTGCCTGGCACCATCGGGTCATTGAATCCCTTCTATCCCATGCCACTCAGCAAGTTGGTACCTCTTACTATCCCATTTTATCTTTCAACTTGGTTGAAGATCGATTTTGTCATGAAGACTGGTGGGTGGTGGTTGTTGTTGTTTTTGGCTCTTTTTTTTAAGCCAACAAATCAGTCTTTTCATGTTCTGCAGAAGGATTTTCTGCCCTGCAGCCATGCTCCTTCTCCTGTATATTTTTTAAGGTATGTATCTCGAGGTACACCTGTGGCTGTGTGAACAGTGGGAAGGGAGCATACTCTCTTTAGTTACTGCATCTTTGGTCGTTTCCCCACTGGTTTGTAAGCCCACCTTTAGTTTAGACTTGAGTTCTCTGGGGGCGCTGTTTTCCACTAGCAAATTCCAGAGACTTTTTTTAAATTGCCTCAGCCGGGGGTAGGGGTGGGGGTAAGTGAGTGGAGTCCACTGGCACCTAGCAGGTGGAGCACCAGGGATGCTGCCCTCATACCTTACAATGCACAGGATGGGCCCTACCGCAAAGAATAATTTGGCCTCAAAAGTCAGTAGGGTGCACACTGGGAATCCTATTAGATGAATTTCATCTCTTTTGGGTCTTTGGAGGCGGGGGTGTCTCTGGATTCTCTACCAGTGACTTGTGAATTCCTGGGCATATGGCACACTTCTAAATTGCTATCACTTTATCAAGAGACTTGGTGTCTGGGAAGCCTTCCGGTCTTATACATGAGGAAAGGGAAGTCCAGAGAAGTTTCTTCAGTTGGGTTAAATGGTAGAGCCCAGGGGCACCCGGGTGGATCAGCTGGTTAAGTGACGGACTCTTCATTTCTGCTCAGGTCATGATCTCAGGGCCATGGGTTCAAGCCCTGTGCTGGCTCCGCTCAGCAGTCCTCTTGAGATCCTCTCTCCCTCTGCCACTCCCAACCCCCACACCTGAGCTGTCTCTAAATAAATAAATATATTTTTTAAAAAAATAAATAAAAGCCCAGATGCACTCCAGAGGCCTGCCCCCTAATTACCATACCTGCTAGTCCACAAGAGTAGCCAGGGGCTCAACCTGGAGGAACTGAGGCAGGGGGAACCTTTGCCCAGGTCACATCCCACCCCCCACAGGACCTGGTTCGCTGAGCTACGATGATGGGCAGGTGGTCAACCCAATGAGGCGACATACCCTCCCAACTCTAAATACACTAAAGGCTTTGAAGAAGCAACTTCCAGAAAATAAAATGATCCCATCAACACTTCACCAGGATGGCAGCTTGGCATTTACTAAAGTTCTTAACATATGTGAAGTCTGAAATTGCATAGCATCACCAGGAAGTCACTGTTATTTATTGCATTTTATAGCGGAAGAAACAGTTTCAGAGAAGCAACAGAGACCCGAGTTGCATTGCTATCCTGAGGAGGGCTCGCCCACACCCCAGCCGACCTCCCCGGTTCTGCCCACACGTCACCACACACAGTTGGCCTCTCAACAGCATCACGGCACCTCCCTTTCCCCAGAGACTTTCCACCTGCAGGGCTCTGAGCCACACAATGTATTTCACAGCTTCATTTATCCCCATCTCCACAATGACCCGCTGAGGTAGGACTTGTCGCTGTCTCCATTGTACGAAAAAGGAAACTGAGCCTCAGAGAGACAAGTTATTGGTCTGAGGTCCCAGAGCTGGGAAGCAGAGAAATCTGGCTCTTGAGTTTGGCTGATTCCCCCAGCCCATCCCACATGTGAGTCCCCTGTGTCTGGGAGATAAAAGTAGACTCCACAGACAGGACCAAGCTGCCAAAGCACTAGCATGTTCTGAAGCACTGGAATGTTCCAAAGATCCTCTGGTTCCCTACTTGTTCACTCATGACAGGAAGCTCCAACAGTTCTATCTGTAACAAAGTCCTCCCACAGCTTCAGGGGAAGATCCACCCTGCTACCCGCCTCCCCGTCACCCCCACAGCCCACTGCCCCTGGCAGCCTTCTGGAGATGGGTGGCTGCTGTCAGCATGGGGTGGCTGAAACATTCAAACACCCTGATCTCTACCTAGGCTGGATGGCCAACTCCCCAGTACTCAGCCACGTGCCTGGATGTCCTGGGGCCGCAGCTCTCGTTCACCCTCAGCCAAGAAGACAAGGAGGGCACGGTGCAACAGATGCACCCCCAAGCGGCGGCGCCGGGTGGCTGGCCAGTTCGCCACTACTCCATAGTAATGTCCTTGTTTCTGGTTGGTCAGCATCTGGATCCCTGGAGAGATTAAGAGTCAGACATCCTTGGAAACCCCTGGCAGATGTGACTGTAAACCCACTGCATATTGCTCTTAAGCAGGGACAAACCAATAGAGCAGAATATGTACGTGTGCAGGTACATAGTTGGTGCTCAATGATTGTTCATTGGACGAATAAATAAACAGCTCTGAGAGGAAAGGGGTGAGGTAATCAGTAGATGAAGTGCCCCACATGTGACCCCACCCCACCCCACGAGCCAGGCATTTACCTAGAGCCTCCACAAGACACGCCTCTCGAGTATAAGCCTCCACAGCAATCACGTGTTGGAAGCAATGCAGGGAGACAACACCACGACCACTGGCCCAAATCTCCAAGATCTGACGCACTTTGGGGCAGGCCTAGGTGGCCAGGGTGGGGTTAGGGGCCTGCCCTCTGATCCCTTCTTCTTTCACCTCCCCATGGCCCAGGTGCCCCTGTCATGACCCTGATCCTTAACCTCACACCTGCTTTCCTGGCCGCCGATGGAGCCTGAGGGCCTCCCTGAGGTGGAAATCTGGCCGGGCCCGTGTCCCTTTCCCCACGTAGAAGATGGCACGAACAAAGGCCCGAAGGCATTCAGCCTGGGTCAGTGAGAAGGCTCGAGCTGGCAGGTCCTGAGTCTCCCTGGATGAAGGGAATTGCTCAGAGAGGAAGAAGTGATGAGAGTTGCCTGGGAGACAGTTTCTAAGTTCCCAGAGCAACTTGAATCTATGTCCAGTGATCCCCATTTGGTAAGGTGGAGAGAGTGGTGGGTGCTTCCCAAGGACTCAGCTTGAACTAGGTCTAAACAACCTTTTATAGATATAGATAAAGAAGCTGATGACCAGATAGGGCCAGTCCCCCTTTTAAAGATACAAAGCAAATAAGAACCAATCCCAGAATTTTCCAGCTCCCACCTCCAGGTCATCCCAGCCCCAAGTACCTCGGGTCCATCAGTAGATACGTGAAACTGGACTTTATGAGCCCCTCCCGCCACCTTCTCTTGGGATCTGGACGCTCAAACTGCTGGGTAAGCATATCCTCATCTGCCTGGGCATCTGGGATACAGCCTGTCCGCAGGGCTTCGGCCAGCTCTGGGCTGTGCCCTGAAAAGTCTGAGCCCAGGGTTGGGGCGGGGGGTGCAGTGAGGACTGAGTCAAGGCAGACAGAAGGGGCTGTCCCCAGAGACAAATAGAGCAGGTAGGACTAAGAGACAGAAGTCCCAGGAATTCCTGGAGGCTCCTTAGACGTGGGATGCCCTGAACAGACTAACCAGGAGCAGCTTCTTGGTGGGCTTCTTCCAGCCGTCGGAGGTGGTATGGCCGAGTGAAGGGTGTGATGGGGCCCAAGCTCTCACCAAGTGCTTGGAGCCCTCGCAACAGCTCCAGGTCAGACATGGCAGGGACCAGAGGGCACCAGCAAGAGGGGACAGAGTCCCTGTCACCTGTGGAGCTTACTTCATCCTCCGTCAGCCAGAGAGCAGCCACATCACTGTCAAGGGACACCTCTTCATCTTTTAGGGAGGGGGAGTCAGGGAGTCCAGGCAGTGGTTCCAGAGGAGGGCTTTGGGCAGGGCTTCCAACAGGGACAGATACGGGGGTTGGGGAGGCATCTGAAGAGGTCAGAGTCAAAGACCGCAGACGGGTATTTAGTTCTGCCTCCCTGTCTGCCATGGCAGCTCGATGCACTGGCTGTGGGGTACCTGGAGACCTTGGCATCCTCTGGGAAGATTGAATATCAGGCAGGAGTCCCTGCTCGGCCCTGGGTAATGACCCAGCCCCCGAGGCGGTGTCCAGGGCTGGGTCTTCAGTTCCAGAGGCTTCAATCGCGGTGACAAAGGACGTATCTGAGCTGCAGTCCCATTGGCCTGGGGGGGACTCCAAGCCGCTATCACTGTCAGCAATCTCAGGCTGGACAAGGAGGCTGTCCAGCAATCTCAGGCTGGACAATCTCAGGCTGGACAGTCTGGGGCTGGCCTCCAGGCACATGTCCCTGCCATCACTTCTGCCCACTGCTGTGGAGCCTGGTGTCACACAGGGAGGTGCAGAGCGGCTGGTGTCCAGTCCCTTTCCCCAGGGGTCTGGGCCTGAAGTAAGGGATGAGAGTGAGGGTCAGACAGGAGGGGTGAAGAGAGCCAGAGCCAGAGATGGCGGTTGGATCAGACAGGAGGAGGCAGCTGGAGTCGCAGGGAGGAGGGAAAGTCAGAGACAGACAGCTTGCAGGAGACATCGTATGTGAGACAGAACCAGAGAGTGGACATCAGAGGGACGCGCAACAGTGGATGAGAGGTTGAGTCCCCGAGGACGCGCAGGTCCCCCTCACCGTCGGGCTCGGGCTCAGGCTCCTCCCTCTCTACCCCGGTCGGGGTCGAGGTCCTGGTCCGCCTCTGCCTCTGGAACTCGCGAAGGACGTGCACGCAATCCCGGTGTCCCTGCTGCTCGGCCAGGTCCAGCGGCCGCAGTCCGTCCTGCGGCGGCGCGGTCAGCAGGGGGCCCCCGAGGCCCTCCTCCCTCCTTTCCTCCTTGCCGCCCTCCCTCCCTCGCTCGCTCGCTCTCCCCCCTTCCTCCCTCCGGGTCTGCCGGGCCCCTGCCCGCGGTGGGCTCCCACCTGGTCGCGCAGCGCGGGGTCGGCTCCATGGCCCAGCAGTAGCTCCAGGCCACGGCGGCAGCCCCAGGCGGCAGCCACGTGCAGCGGCGTCAGCGCCTCGACCGATCTGGGGCCGGAGGGCAGGAGCGGCCAGCGTTGGAGGGAATGTGCGCTCTGCCTCCGCGCCCCGGAACCCATCGCCATCCCCCAGCCGGGTACCCCAACCTTGGATCCTAGGCTCTGCGCCCCCTGGCAGGCCGGGAACCGCCCCCGAGATCCCCAAGCCCCAGCCTTGGGCCCCGCGTCTCCGCCCCCGGGCTGTGGGACGCCCTGTCCCAGCCTCCCAGGCCTCGCCCTCGGGCTCGGGCGCCCCCTCCCCCGCGCGGCTCACCGCCCCGGGCCCGGGCCCAGCCTCACCGAGCGTTGGCGTCCCCGCCGCGGCGCAGCAGGGCTTCGAGGCAGCGCAGGCCGCGCGGGTGCCGGGCTCCGGCGGCGAGGTGCATGGCCGCCGCGCCATCCGCGAGCAGCCGGTTGGGGTCGGCGCCGCGGCTCAGCAGCTCCTCCACGGCCCTGCGGACGGGGACGTCAGAGGGGGCCCCGGGCCTCGGCCCGCCCCCGCCCGGTGGGCGCCCTCACCGCGGCTCGTCCTCCCGCAGCGCTGCCCGAAGCCGCTGCGCCAGGCCGGCCCCCGCGTCCATGCCGGGCCCCGCAGCCCCGCGGCCTCGCCCGCCCGCTTCCAACTTCCCGCCGCGCCCTGGTGCGCACGCGCCGCCCCTCCCCTGCCTCGGGTCTGCGCGGGCCGGCGCCGCGCGGGGTCCGCCGAGCCGACCTCCGCCGCAGGGGCGTCCGCTGCGGGGCCGGGAGCTCCGGGGCCTCCGGGGCCCGTGACGCCGAGTGGCGCTCAAGCCGGGCCTGCGGCCGCCGATAAACACGGGGCGGGTGGAGGCCGCCGGGCGTGCCGTTATCTCGTGTCAAAGCGGGAAACGCGAACTCCCCTGATGGGCGGGGTGGAGCCGCGTCCTGGGTCCGGAGGTGCGCATCGGGCAGCAGGTCTCCCGGAACGTCCCGCCCAGGCCGCCTCCCTGGCTATGTAAGGCTCCAGTGAACGGCTCTCGTCTCCATCCCTGTGTTGCTGATTATCTATCACTCCCGGGGAAACGGGGGCTCATTACTTTGGAGCGCTGGGCCGCTGGGGGCCTTCATTTTCCCATCTGCACGATGGGAGGATAGACCCAGGCTGATGTGAAATTGAACGAGTTTCACCACAGGGGCCTGGCACGTAGGTGCCCAACAAATGTTCATAGGGAGGAAAAGCTGTTGCTCCACAAAAGCTGTTCCTGTTGTACGAGAACCTAGCCGCTAAACTTGTTTTCACAATCGCTCATTATCCAGGAAGATAGTAGAGTGGTAGACCTGTTGTATCTGTCTCTGGTCTCCTCTCCTCTGGGGCAAACCCATACGATTTCCTGAAAGACCAATAGTCCCTTTCCAGAAGAGAGGCTTGATCGAGTCCTGGCCAATTAGAGCATCCCACAGCTCTAGCCCGGGATTGGGCCAATAAGGTTACCCCACCCAGGCAAGGCCAGTTGGGAGGAGATGTTGGGAGCCCTCTCTTCACCTGGGCTGTAGTCTGGGGAGGGGTCACAGACCTTTCCGTGGTCTAGGAGAAAAGCAGGGCACATTGAACACCAATCATGCAAGATATTTCAGCCCACCCCAACGGCATTATTGTCTGAACAACTGAATATAGCCAACCCTAAAAACTTCACTTTTTTTTTTTAAATTTATTTATAATTTTTTATTTTATGTATTTATTCATGAGAGACACACACACACAGAGAGGCAGGGACACAGGCAGAGTTGAGAAGCAGGCTCCATGCAGGGAGCCCAATGTGGGACTTGATCCCGGGACTCCAGGATCACACCCTGGGCGGAAGGCAGGCGCTAAACCGCTGAGCCACCACTCAGGGAAACCCCACTTCACTTTTTATCACTTTTTTTGGTTTCACAAAAACCAAAGGATTCTCTTTTCTGTTCAGTGGGTAAGTTTATCACTTGTAACCAAAAAGATCCAAATTAACACAATGTAACTGTTGTGGACCTGGGTTAGGGATTCTCAGATTTTTATTTTGATGACAAAAGTCACACAGGGGAGAATAAAACTTACAGTGGACAAACTGCTAGTGGGAGGAGGGCTGGAAAACATGGGGAATGAGTGCCCAGAGTCCCCAGGAGCCTCCTGGAACCCTCCCTACCAAGGTGCCACACAGCCTACTTTGAGACCCATTCTCCAAGCCCAGGGCTTCACCGCATGGGAAGGCAGAGACGCACAGGGATGGTTCAGACGGTGGCTTCAACCTCAGTGGCTTCATCATCCTCTTCCAGCAGGCTGTAGGAGGCATGACTCTGGCAGGGCCGCTGCAGTGGGTGAGCCAGCAGCTTGGCCATACAGTTGTGCAGCTCAAGGGCTGGCCCGGCTAGCGCCACCTCATACTTGTAGCTGGTACCCTTGGTATCCAGGCTGCCCATGAAGGCAAACATGTCCTGTGGGGCCAGGGAGGGGCTATCAGGATTCCCCTGATAGATCCCTCTCTGCCCCTGTAAGGGTTCCCAGAGGAGGGGGCATCAGGGATGGGTTCTGAAGCCTGGAGAGGAGTTTCCCAGAAAGAAAACATTCCCACACTCAGCACATATTCCTTGCCACCCACCTGGTGTTAGACCCAACAGGTCTCAGTTCTGGAGACCCTAGTTTGGAGAGACAGTTAGAGGCTGACTTCCCCCAGCTCCCATGCTAGTGATCCCCAAGGAGCAGAGCCTTTTGGTTTGGGTGCTGAAGTATGAGTAGGAGCCCATTTCAACTCCCCCTCTTCACAGTAGACTGAGGCTCAGAGGTAAGTGGCCTAATCAAGGTCAGGGCTAGGATGTGAAGGACCAATAGGGCCTGGGGAGGCAGGGAGGGAAGCATGCTGCAAGGGCAAAGGCAGATGGAGAGAAGCCCCTACCAGCTCACAGCAGACAGGTGGAAATGGTTGTTGAGTGACCTATGGACCATGATCCAGCAAGGCCAGGGCACCGGGCATTGCATGCAGCACGGAGATGCATTCAGAGACACCCCACCTATACTCCCTGCCACCCACACCCACAGCAGCCTCTGACCTTCCAGCTCATTTCCTCTTCCTTCTCGTCAGCGCCATTGTGGATGTAAACAACATCGAAGAAGAAGTAGGGGCACTGGAACATTTTCTGTGGGGGGAAGAACACCAGCCTTTGGGGATCAAATCACCCCATACCCCCATGCCCGTGATTCCCTGGCATCTGATTTGGGACTATGGGAACCCATCCATAGGCACCCCAGTTCTTGTAATTGGGAAGTTCCTCCTGGTGTCTAACCATGATGCTGCTGGCTGCAGATATCCCTCCCTTTCTTGGGCCTCACTCACCTTCATGGGCTCCGTCAGGGAGAACTGGGGCTGGCAGGGTGGACGGCTATAGACAAGGATGGTGCGGACCACGTATGGGGGTGGAATTGTCTGCACATTCTCAGTGACTGGCAGCTCAGTCTTCTGCTGGCTGCGTAGCAAAGGTGGGGGACAGGTCAGAGCACACTCCTGAGATCTGCCTCTCATCACCCTCGGAGAGCTCGGACCCTCCTTGGGCATCCAAAGCCCCAAGTTCACTGCTGCCTCTGAGCCTCCCCGCATGCTGATCCCTCTGCCCTGAGTCCCTCCGCAGCCTCACCCTTCCGCCTGACCTCTCCTGCTCTGTCAGGGAGACTTTGCTGACTCCAAAGCTGGAGTCCACTCTGACCACCCCCTTCATCCTGAACATCCCCCAATCATTGACCTGAGCTGGACCTGTCCCACCAGGCCGGAACAGTCTACCCAATCCTATCTGCTAAGTTAGCACCCAGGTCCCTAAGTGGCCACGGCTGGATCTCACACCGGCAGAGGGTATTAGGCAGACAGAGCACTAGAGTCTTTAATATATGAAAAGTAAATCTGATCATCAGTAAGAAAAAAGCTGACACCTCGCTAGAAAAATAAGCAAACGGGACAAATGGACAAATCAATGCCGGAATACTGAGTGGCTTACAAGTCAAAGACTCAAAGAAAGCACGGTGACAGTACCAGGGCCCGCTTGCCACGCTCAGACAGGAGGAACCTTCAGCAGTGGGAAGGGCCCCAGTGTCGGTGGGGAGTACACAGTTAGTTTCCTTGGAAAGTGCTCTGGTAAACTCAGGCAGATCAAAAATATGCACCCCTTTGATCCAGCATGTCTTCCATTGGGAATTTACAGGATGCATTCACTTGCAAACTTTGCCAGGACACTTGTTCCAGGTTAACCACGATGGAAAAGGCAACACAAGATCCACATCCACCATGAGGAGGCAGGTCAAAACAGGGGTTTTTGGACTATTAAGGGTCTGTAAGCTCAGGATGGTTTTTATATTTTTAAAATGGCTGGGGAGAAAAAATCAAAAGAACAGTTTTGTGACTTGTGGAAATGACATGAAATTAGAATTTCAGTGTTCATGACATTCATTACGTTTTATTGAGACACGACCACGCACGTGGGTAGGCTTTGGGACTGCTTTCAGACCACTTGGGCAGAATCCAGTCATCGTGACCCAGACCAGGTGGCCTGCAGAGCTGAAAATATTTACTGTCCGGCCCTTCACAGAAAACAGGTGCTGGGATCCCTGGGTGGCGCAGCAGTTTGGCGCCTGCCTTTGGCCCAGGGCGCGATCCTGGAGACCCAGGATCGAATCCCACGTCGGGCTCCCGGTGCATGGAGCCTGCTTCTCCCTCTGCCTGTGTCTCTGCCTCTCTCTCTCTCTCTGTGTGACTATCATAAATAATAAATAAAAATTAAAAAAAAAAAGAAGAAGAAAACATGTGCTGCCCTGTGGGTTAAAAGCATAGAGTGGGGCAACCCTGGTGGCCCAGCGGTTTAGTGCCACCTTCAGCCCAGGGTGTGATCCTGGAAACCCAGGATTGAGTTCCACGTTGGGCTCTCTGCATGGAGCCTGCTTCTTCCTCTGCCTGTGCCTGTGCATCTGTCTCTCTGTGTCTCTCATGAATAAATAAATAAAATCTTAAAAAAAAAAAAAAGAAAAACATGGAATGGGGGACCTCAGGGCCACCATGGGACTAACATGGAAGGCGAAGTGCGGGGAAGGCAGTACTTACATGAGGCTGAAGAGACCTTCCAGATCTGGCAGGGATGCTAAGGAGAAGGCTGGTGGCAGAGCATGGGTGGGAAGCAGAGGGTGGTTTCCCTCATCCTGATGTCAGGAGGGCCTGGGCGCCCTCATGCCTAGTGCCGGGTACCACTGTGCAGGAGATGTGCTGGGTGATGCTGGCCCAGTTGCTTGCCCTGTCTGAGCCTGTGCTCCCTCAGCACAAATCAGAAAACAGGATGCCGGCACCGGATGCCCTGAAAACTCTTCCTGACTCACAACCAGGGCAGCTATCCTCACAATGGAAGAGCCACGGTGTCCCCGTCTCCTGCCTCCTGACACTCAGCCTTGTTTCCTAATGCACAAGGATCACTTTCTAAGTTTTGGGCTTTACATGAGCCTTTTGTGCTCAAACTAGCATAAAATGTGCTGTGCCCAGGTTACAGGGGCTGTAGAAGTGACTGTGACTTTCTAGTCACGTATCACCATTTATTGAACACAAATTGTATACTTGGCCCTGTATAGAAAGCTCCCCATGTGTGTGGTTTTGCCATCTAGGGTCCAATCAGTTGGTTTGGCTTTTATATTGACTTTATCTTAACAGCAACCCCCTGAGGAAAGAGGTTTCATGCCTCTCCTTTTACAGATGAAGAAACAGGTTCAAAGAGGTGACTTGCCTAAGCTTGTCACAGCAGAACTGCGATCTGGACCTGAGCCAGTCTCAGCCAGCCCCCCATGGCTCAGGCTTCTGGGGTTCCAAGACCAGAAGAACAGCCCAGTCCCCTCTAAGGGCACCCCTGCCTGAAAGGATACTGAAGGTGGAGCAGGAAGCCGTCTCTAGGTCATAGAGGCAGCTGCAGAGCTCCCGGGGATCAGAGGTCAGGCCGGACAGCTGCAGGGAAGCACAAATCTCAGCAAGGTGCCTTCCTGCCCCTAGGGAGCCCCGAGGCACCCAAGCCCTGCCCCAACCTCACCCAGGCGATGTCATCATTCACCACCACCAGCGCAAACTCATGGCTCTTGTCGATCTTGTGTTTTGTCCGCACAAACATCTCAATCATCTTCTGGGAGACATTGAGGGCATTGGTTTTGGAGCTGGGGAGGCACAGAAGAAGGGGGTGGTTAAGGCAAGGCCTCCCAGTCTGGAGGCCGTCTCCTCAGCTGCCAATTCTGGGGAGCCCTCCACTAGGCACTGGAGGCCCAGGCCATGCAGCGGGCAGGTGGCAGAGTCCAGCCACCTCTCTCCAGCCTCTGGCCTCTCCAAGTGGGTTTCTCTGGCCAGCCTGGGTCTCCCCCAGGCCTTCACAGAGCCACAGATGGCTAGGGGTGGCAGCAAGGGGAAGACAGGCTTGTCCTCGGCATCCCCTTGGACCCTATCCAAGCCTGGTCACCAACCCCAGAATCCCAGCAGCTCAGGGCAGGGGCTTCAGGGTCAGCTAGGCCTGGGTCTGAGTCCCCACTCTGAGACCTTGGGGAAGTCACTTCACTTCTTAGGAGTTTCTGAGTCATTGCTGTGCCACGGGTGCCACATGGCAGCTCTCAAAGGCTTGGAACAGAGCCCTGGGGGGTTACAGCTGTATTATGCTCGGTTGCCATCACTACTCTCTGACAGCACCAGGCCCCAGGCCAGGCCAAGCTGCTATGAGTCTCAGAAAGAGGGACAGCCCTGAGTTGTTTGAGCTGCCTTCCTCCCACCCACCCCAAGCCGTGGCTGCATTATTCAAGCCCCCAGATGTATCTCTTACCCATTGAATGACTCCAGCTTTGAAAGGGACATTTCCTCTGACAGGTCCAGGCAGATGATCTGCAAGAAGGTTGGAGGGAGGCGAGGGCACTGTGAGTGGAAGAACCTAGCGACTGGACATCAACACCAGCCCCTGCTGCGCTCTGGCAGCCCTTCTCCCAGCACTTCTGCCTGAAAAGGTGGTGGGATGACCCCCACTTCCCAGCCAAGCAACCTACTTTCGAAGACAGCGGTTCAGGGAAAAGAACACTAGACATGGAGTCCAGGTTTATGAGAGAATAAAGGAACCAGAGGATGTCGGACACAGAACAAGAAAAAGGTGGAGTGAGTTGAACTATGCCCCAGCCCCCACCCAGATATGCTCACCCAGAACCTCAGAATGTGCCTTCTTTTCGAATCAGGGTATTTGCTCATGGAACTAAGATACAGATCTTGAGATAAGATAAAGATCCTGATCCAGGGGTATCTGGGTGGCTGGGATGACAGGAGCATCTGACTCTTGATTTCAGCTCGGGTCATGGTCTCAGGGTCATGAGATCCAGCCCTCCATCGGGCTCCCCTATCAGCGGGGAGTCTGCCTAATATTCTTTCTCCCTATCTCTGCCCTTCCCCTTACCCACACTCTTTCTCTTGATCTCAAATAAATGATTTGAGATCTGATTCAATGGCAAGTGTCCTTATAAGAGAAAGAAGATTCAGAGACACAGATGGGAAGGCCGTGTGAAGAGGAGGCAGAAACTGGGGTGATGCGGCTGCAAGCCAAAGAATGCATGGAGCCCCCAAGGGCTGGAAGGGGTGAGGAAGGATCTCTCCCTATAGCCTTCAGAAGGACAATGGTCCTGCCCATACCTTGATTTCAGACTACTGGCCTCCGGAACAGTGAGAGAATCAATTTCTGTTGTTCTAAGCCACTCAGTTTGTGGTAATTTGTGGTGGTAACCCCAGAAAACGCATAGGAAGTGACTGCAGGGTGAATCCCAAAAAAAGCAAGAGTTTTAAACTTTAAGGTTCTCTAACACCTTCACAGTCACAGGCCAAGCCCCTCACTTACCACCTTCTCTGGACAGTTGACCCTTGGTGTCCGCACCTGGACTTCGGGGGCTGTTGGGGGCACCTGCCAGGGCTTGGGGCCAGCTCCTGGAGGGTTGGGGGTCCCATCATCAGCACTGGCCGCCTCACCCTCACCCTCGCTGCGGCTGCCCACGCTGGCCTGGGCCCCCAGTGCCCGGTCCTCAGCCCCCTCAGGGTTGGAACGTGTGCGGGGCCTGGGCTCAGCTGACTGCTCCTCTTCCTCTTCCTCCTCCTCCTCCTCCTCCTCCTCTTCCTCGGTGGGGCTGTTGGGCTCCGCCACCTCCATGGCCCCTAAGTGGCTGGATGGAGCAGGGTTGGGAGAAGCCAGGATCCTCCCCTTAAGGGTTTTAAAAACATTTGGTTACTGTGCAGGACAGTGCATGAACTGCGTAATGGTTGTAAAAATCAATCCTTTCCAGGCCTCAGTTTCCTCATCTGCAGAACGGGTGCCTGGCACCCCCTCTGACTTAAAGTCTCCCGTTTTTTCTATAGAGCTACCCTCCCCCTTTCCTTGGCCAATGAACAAAACTGGCCACCAGGACTGGCTCAGACATGGGGCATGACCCAATACAGGTCAGTGAGGGGCAGCTGTGGGGCTTCCAATAGCGCTGTTAGGGAAGAGGGACTCGTTAGAGTTGCAGAGCTGGGAGGATGGAAGTCGGCAGCTGCCAGGAGCCTTTTGCCTCCAAGACGGGAAAGAATACCTACTTGAAGTGATGCTCACTCAGAAAACAGCAGCTAGACCTCTGTGCACCTGGATCCAGCTATGCCCGTAGGAAACTGAATAAAGGACACCTCATTTAAAATGGAGGAGGGAAAAAAATAAAAAAAATAAAATAATAAAATAAAATGGAGGAGGGAGGGCAGCCTGGGTGGCTCAGCGGTTTAGTGCTGCCTTCAGTCCAGGGCATGTTCCCGGAAATCCGGGTCAAGTCTCATGTTGGGCTCCCTGCATGGAGCCTGCTTCTCCCTCTGCTTGTGTCTCTGCCTCTCTCTCTCTCTCTCTGTGTCTCTCACGAATAAATAAATAAAATTTTAAAATAAAATTAAAAATGGAGGAAGCAGGCCAAAAGGGGAAGCTCTCACCTCCTACCACAACCGCAGACCCCCACGGGAAGATAGATCTTGCATTCCCAACAGAAAAATACTATAGGGCAGCCCGGGTCGCTCAGCGGTTTAGCGCTGCCTTCAGCCCAGGACCTGATCCTGGAGACCCAGGATCGAGTCCCACATCAGGCTCCCTGCATGGAGCCTGCTTCTCTCTCTGCCTGTGTCTCTGCCACGTGCTCTCTTTCTCTGTGTCTCTCATGAATAAATAAATAAAATCTTAAAAAAAAAGAAAAAGAAAAAGAAAGAAAGAAGACTATACTAACCTAGCAAGAAAAGGAAAGAGTTTCTCCTTGCCTGGCAACAGCGCAGCCAATGACAGTCACAGCTCAACCAGTGGAAAGCCACTAAACTTCAAATTCCCAAAGTATTCCAATAGACTTTAGGTTTATGCCCCTCCCAACTCCCCTCCTTTGTTCAGGACTTGCCTAATGCTTTGCTACAGCTTGTGTGTCCTAAATTGTAGTTCTCTACTATTCCCAAACCAACCTGCCTTTGCGGGTAAAGTAACTGACAGTTTTAGTGTGAAGGTTAACAGAGTAATTGGCCGGGGTGCCTGGCTGGCTCAGTCGGTAGAGCGTACCACTCTTGCTTTTGGGGTTGTGAGTTCGAGCCCCTCCTCGGGTGCACAGATTGCTTAAAAAACAAAATAAGACTAATTAGCTCTAGGATTCCCCGCAGCGGGCACTGGGTTGCCCAGGGGTTGTCTGCGCAGGAGGGCACGAATCTAGCTGTTAAAAGTCCCATTGAGGAAAGATGGGACGCCCACAGTGTTCCTCTCGGGGATTGGGTGTGGGCTGCGGAGGATGGTCTGAGTGGCTTGCAATCCCCTCGATCTCTAAGGAAGACCATGTTTCAAGAGGGATGGAGGTTAGCCTGCAGGAGAAACCAGAGCTGAAAGCGGAAGACTCCGGGAAGGCTAGGGGCTGGACCTCTAGGGACAGGACCGCAACCACCCAACCACCTCTCACCGTAGGCTGAGCCTCCCTCCAACTCAGCGGAGAACTGACTAGGAAGCCGCCATCTTTCGCAGCCCGGAAGTGGTGCGGCGCGGCCGCGACGCCTCCTGGGAAATGTAGTTCAGCAAGTCGTAAGGCAGGCGGACAACTGAACGGGGCGGGGGAAAAGGCTGGAGAGCCTTGGAAGCTGATAGGCTGGGACAGCGCTAGGGGGTGGGGTTTGGAATGTGATTGGTTAAAGCAAGACGTGCCAGGGCTTTGATGTTTCTGGCCAAATGAGGGTTCGGTGGTCAGCGCTTCTGCCCTGATAGGCTGGGACGAGGCCTAGTGGAGTGGACTTTTCTATGGACTAGGCTCAAAGGGATGGAGAAGGCCTCACTTGCAATGTGATAAACTGAATGCGAGTGACTTGGGCGGGATTTAGACGAAGAGGTAGGGCTAATTGATGATTGGTGGAGCCGACCTGGCCCTCGGCGAGGGGCGGGTTTTTGTGCGCTGAGGTGGGAGTGGCCCACGCCCCAGGCCCTGCCCAGTTATTTAATTCTGCCCCTTATTTTGCATATATTTGCAAACCCCCCAAAATACCAAGCCCAAACTATTTAAAACCACCTTTTCTTCTTCACGCGCACTTCTTCTCTTACCCCCTAACCATTTAAAACCTACTCTGAAAAAATAAAAAATAATAAAAAAAAATAAAACCCACTCTGAGCCGCCTCAGTTTCTTTATGTGTAAAAGGATCAATTAAACCAGCCCTCAGGAGCCAGGTTCTTGGTCACCGACAGCCAGGAGGAGCTATGCAAGCTAAGTCTACAAGAATGGAGAACTTGCTAGAAAAACAATATGAAAGGCATTCCAGAAAGAAGGAATCGCCTTGGCAAAGGTCCTGAGACTTGCAAGAGCCTTGGAGCGATGGAACCTTTAAGAGGTTAATATGGCTGGAGCAGGGGCGCCTGGGTGGCTCAGTGGTTGAGCATCTGCCTTCAGCTCAGGTGGTGGTCCCAGGATGCTGGGATCAAGTTTCACATCAGGCTCTCCGCGGGGAGCCTACTTCTCCCTCCGCCTTGTTTCTGCCTCTGTGTCTCTCATGAATAAATAAATAAAATCTTTTTTTAAAAAAATGGCTGGAGCAGAGGCTAAGAGTGTAGATTTCAATGTGCCTGGGTGCCCCCAAGTCAGAGAATTGCAACTTATTTCCTTACCAGTTTTGGGGACGCAGAAGCAGGAAGACTCAGCCTCCTCTGTCTGTCAGCGGAATGAGGAAGATTCAGGCTACTCCAGGCTCTGCGCAGTTTAAACCAAGTGTAGGGGCACCTGGGAGGTTCAGTGGTTGAGCGGCTGCCTTCAGCTCAGGTCCTGATCCCGAGGGATCCTGGGATTGAGTCCTGCATCGGGCTCCCGGCAGGGAGCCTGCTTCTCCCTCTGCCTATGTCTCTGCCTCTCTCTGTGTCTCTCATGAATAAATAAAATCTTTAAAAAATAATAAATAAAAAATAAGCCAAGTGCAGAAACAAGGAAAGGGTTACAGCATAACCAAAGGCCCTGGGATGTGAGAATTGTGAACCTTCACCTGTTCACAGAGGGGTCATCATGGCTAAAGCATGGAGTATACATGGGTGCAGACAGCAGGCATTATTTTTAAGGGCCTCGAATGCCGGGTAGAAGAGCTTGAAATGTTTCCCAAGGGCAATGGGGAGTCATGGAGGGTGTGTGAGCAGAAGAGGTGAACAATGAGGTCTCTGTCTCTGGGGCCTGGGAGGGGAAGGGAGTCAAGGGGTGGGTGGCTGTAGAGTCCACGGAGAGAGAGGGGCTGGCATCCCGGTAGAGGGGAGAGGGTTGGGCTGTTATGGAGGGAGATGACGAGGCCCTTTAGAGATGGATGCAGGAAAAATGGGCAGGATGTAGGGGCGATCTGTGCCCTGAGGAATCCAGGAGAAGCAGCAGCTGGCAGAGGAAGCAGAGATGGGAGGGCCGGAGAGGCAGCGAACAAGAGTGGTGTGTTACAATTCAGTTCTTGGATGGTGCTCAGTCATGTGCAAGTTGCTTGTTAAAATTCCCATGACACTGTAGACAGATCCTATAATTAAAGCCCCCCCCCCATTTTACAGATAAGGAAACTGAGGCTCAGAGGCGGAAGAGACATGAGATTGGAGGCTGGGGCAAGGAAGGACCGACAGGTCAGGAGCTGGACATGTGTGTCCCACCGGGACTGGAGGAAGCTGATGTCCTTGAGGAGGAAATAGCACAATAACAAGTCACATGACCAGGGGAGGGGGCTTCCTGTTTCCCGGCCTCTCCCAAGCCAGCCTTGGCCAGCCCGGGGCCTAAGCAAGCAGTGGCCAGAGCTACCCCAAGAGTGTCCAGGGATTTGGGCTGCTGACCAAGGTATTCCTAGAGGTACAGAGGAGTAGCATTAGAGCAGGCTGAGGGGACCCAACCCCAAGATTGGGGCCTCCGACTCAAGAGGACCCTGGGGAGGAGAGGTGATTCCTGAAGTCCTCGAGCCAGGTCCAGATTGGGGACCGAGGGGAGCACAGAGGTAGTGAAAGATAAAGGAGGCAAAAGACAAGGGGAGGTGGGAACAAACTTGTGAGGTAGTGAGCTGCCTGTCAGGAGGGGTATTCAAATGTGCCAGCTCAACACTGATAATTCAAGATCCCTCCCAGCGGGAGGAGATCGATGCTCATTTCATAGAAGAAGGTATTAAGGCTGTCATTTGCCCAGACCAACAAAGACAAGAGCCGAGATCAGGCTGCGGCTTTCGGAAAAAGAATCAGAGGACTGAATTCTGGACAGAAATGAGTGCCCGGGCCACGCGACCCCGAAGCCGGCGAGGGAGGCACGCGCCACCTGTAAGTGCCCCCTTCCCTGCCGCATCCAGCTCTTTGGGGTCACTCACCCCCTCGCCCCCGGCCTGGCTCGGAGCTTGGCCCTGTGGGTCATTTTCAGGGGGAGCTGGATCCCGTGGCAGAGAGTTCAGAGGAGGCTGAGGCAGCCAGCGGGAGCTCTGAGCTGGGCCTTGTGCCATCTCAGGAGAGCTGCGAGCCGAGGCTGCAGGGGCCAGAGGCAGAGGCCAGTGGGCAGGGCCTTGGGAACAGGTAAGGTCCCCTCCGTCTGGGCTCCCACTCCGGCCCTGGTGTGTCTTTCCTCCCCACAGATCTACCTGTGTTCCTCCCTTGCTCACACACACGCCGTAGCTTCCCACTGCCCTCCTTGCCCAACTTTCAAGGCCCCGGATAATGCACCCTCTGTGAGCCAGCCACCCCAGATGACCCCATTTCCAGAACCTTCTGTCTCTCACTTCACCACAGGACCAACAAAGAGGCTGAGGGGGACTCTAGCAGAGGACTGGCCCCATCTCCCGAGGGACCCCGCAAGCCTGCAGAGGAAGGCCACCAGGCCAGAGATGTAGCTCCACAGGATGGGGAGACTGTCCCCCCCAGGCCTGAAGCCTCTGACGTGTTTCAGGTTCTCCAGCATGCTCTGAGCTCCCTGGAGGCGGCGGCGGCTGCCTGGCGCCGCCGGCCCCCCAGCTGTCCTGGGCCCGGGGAGGCAGAGGACAGAAGTGAGGTGGGATCAAGGCCCTGCTTGGAGCAGGAGGGGGCAAGTGGTTGCCAGAGGGAGGCAGCCAGCCTGGCAGAGAGGAATGACTGGCTACGATTGGCCTTGGGCAGCCGAGAGGAGGAGCTGATTCGCACGCAGGCCTCCCTGCAGGCCATCCAGGGGGAGAAGGAGATGCTGCAGAGAGAGGTGAGGGTCTCGACGTATTGTGCTCTACCTCTGAGGGTTCTCTGTCTAAGGGGGAGGCGGGCCTGGCATAGGCAACCTTCCATTGTTTGTTCATTAGAAAAACTCTTACGGAGGGACGCCTGGGTGGCTCAGTGGTTGACTTGAGTTGAGCCTTTGACTCAGGTCATGATCCCAGGGTCCTGAGATCGAGTCCCACATCAGGTTCCCCACAGGGAGCCTGCCTCTCTCTCTGTGTCTCCTCTGAATAAATAAATAAAATCTAAAAAAAGAAAGAGAAAAACTTTTATGGAGCGTTGACTGCTGCAGAGCCCTGAACAAAGGTGCCTTGCCTTCTTAGATAAGGTGGTCAGAGATGCCCCTTGAGGAGGTGACACTTGAGCCAGGAGGTAAGGGAGGAGCCATGCAAGGATCTGGGGAAAGAGCATGCCAGGCGGAGAAGGAGCTCCCTTCCAGAGGTGGGAGTGTGAGTCAGGGAACAGTGAGCAAGCCAGTGTGGGGGTGAGGGGAGGGCAGGTTAGTGATGGGGGCAGATTTACACGGTCTGTGGGCTTCTGGGAGTTGGGCTTTGGCCCTGAGCCTGGTGGGCTCCTGGGGGGTTCCCCCTCGCCCCCCCACCCTCGCCCCCCCGCGGCAGAAAGGGGCGGGACCTGGTGCCGCGGTCACAGGCGCCCTCTGGTAGGCATGGGAGGAACAGCCGGCGGATCCACGAGGCACTGGTCCAGACACCAGATGGTGGAAACTGTGGAGGTGGCACAAAGTGGGCAGATTCTGGGTGGTGTCGAAGGTGGAGCTGGCAGGTTTGGGTGTGAAAGCCAGAGAAGGGTTGAGGACAAGTCCTGGTTTGGGGGCCTGCGGGACTGGGAGCCAGAAATGCAGGACCAGGAGCTGTTGGGACCCTAATGAGTTCAAGAAACCCCTGAGCCACCCATGTAGGACCATCAAAGACACAGTTGTGGGGTCAGAATCCAGAGCTCAGGGGAGATGTCAGGACAAGAGAAACACATCCCGACCTCTTTAACATGTGGATGGAATCTAAAGCCATGTGGCTGAAGGAGATGGGGGAACAGGCCCTCATCTTGGGCAGGCCAAGGTGGCAAGATATGGGGCCACCAGAGCCCAGCCTAAGGGGTGGGGCCCACTTCCTGGCTGGGAAAGATGATCCCCGCTCCACATTCCTCTCCTCACCCCCACCCACATTCCTCTCCTCACCCCCACTGCCTCTGGCACCCACCACTCTGTTCTCTATAACTGTGAGTTCAATTTTTCGTTTTGTTTTATCTTAGATCCCAAATATAAGTGAGGTCATGGTGTGCTTGCTTTTCTCTGACTTATTTTGCTTAGCACAATGCCCTCAAGGTTTATCCATGTTATTACAAATGGCAGGATTTCCTTCTCTCTCTTTTTTTAAGAGATTTTATTTTTTATTTTATTTTTTAATTTTTTAAAATTTTTTTTATCTATTTATGATAGTCACAGAGAGAGAGAGAGGCAGAGACACAGGCAGAGGAAGAAGCAGGCTCCATGCACCGGGAGCCCGACGTGGGATTCAATCCCGGGTCTCCAGGATTGCGTCCTGGGCCAAAGGCAGGCGCTAAACTGCTGCGCCACCCAGGGATCACAAGAGATTTTATTTTTAAGTAGTCTGTACACAATGTGAGACTCGAACTCATCACCCTGAGATTAAACGTCAGAGGCTCCACCGACTAAGCCAGCTAGGTGTCCCTCCTTACTTTTTTTTTTTAATTTATTTTTTATTATTTTTTTCTCCTTTTTTAAGGCCAAATAACATTCCATTGTCTATACACCAGATCTTCTTTCCCAATTCATCCACTGATGATCACTTAGGTTGCTTCCTAAGTGTCTTGGCTATTGCAAGTAATGCCGCAGTGAACATAGGGGTGCGGATATCTTTTCGAGCTACTTTTTTTTTCATTTCCTTCGCGTAAATACCCAGAAGTGGAATAGCTGAATCGTGTGATGGTTCTATTCTCAAGTTTTGAGGACGCACTATGTGGTTTTGCATAAATGGCTGCACCAATTTACAATCCCGCCAACGATGCATGAGGGTTTACTCTTCTCCACATCCTCCCCAACACTTGTGCCTTTTTTTTTTTTAAGATTTATTTATTTTAGAGAGAGAGAGAGAGACCAAGCACATGTGCCCATGAGTGGGGGGAGGGGCAGAGGGAGAGAATCTTCAAGCAGACTCCTCACTGAGCACAATGTTTGATCCCATAACCCATGAGGTCATGACCTGAGCTAAAAACAAGAGTTAGATGCTTAACCAACTGAGCCACCCAGGCACCCCAACATCTTTTTGACAGTAGCTATTCTAATAGGTATAAGATGATACTCATTGTGTTTGTGACTTGCATTTCCCTGATGATTAGTGATGTTGAGCACCTTTTCCTGTACCAACTGGCCATTTATATGTTTAAAGATAGAAGATGGGGATCCCTGGGTGGCTCAGCGGTTTAGCACCTGTCTTCCACCCAGGGCGTGATCCTGGAGACTCAGGATCGAGCCCCACATCAGGCTCCCAGCAGGGAGCCTGCCTCTCCCTCTGACTGTGTCTCTGTCTCTCTCTCTCTGTGTCTCTCATGAATAAATAAATAAAATCTTTAAAAATAAATAAATAAAGATAGAAGATTCTTAAGTGGCTAAGTGAATTGCCCAAGGCTGGATAGTGAGGAGTTCGGAGGGGGGCGGGCAGTAGCTGGGTTCCTGCTTTCCAGCCGGGGCCTTGTGACTATCTCAGGAGCAGTTCTGAAGGAGGGTTGGTGGGTGGTTGGAGCTCCCAGGCCTGACCTACTCCATCTTCCTTCCCCACCCCCACCCCAGGTCCAGGAGCTGCAGGATTCGCTGCTGAGGCTGGAATCTTTCCCACCTCCCTCCCCTGGCCAAGCAGGTGGCTCAGGCAGTGGCTCCAGCAGTTCTGGGGTAGATGAGGAGCCCTGGGGAACTCAGGTGAGTACAGGAAGCTTAAAAACCACGATCTTGAGATTTAGGATTCTGGGTGATGAGACTCAAATCCTGGTCCTACAGTCCGGTAGCTTCAGGGATTGGAAGAGGTTTAAACCCATGACACTAGGCTCTTCAGTGACAATCTGGGCAAATCAAGTCACCTTTTTCTGGCAGGACCCCTTCTCTCTGGCTCATCCCCTGCTCCGACGCCTCCGGAGTGATTCCAGCACTCAGATGCTTGGACCTCTCCCCACTCAACCCCCCGCCCCAGGGATACACGTCATGGAAGCCCAGATGGAACAGCTCCAGGCGTAAGAGCCATAAATGCTGAGCTCGTAAGGGCACTGGTGCCTCCCCCTGCTGGGCTCTAAACCTGAGAGTCTGGAGCTGGAGTGGAGTGGGGAGGAGGGTGGAAGTCAGCTGGGTCCCACCTACCCTACGGTGCCTCTCATTTTCCCTCTTCCCGAACTTCTGAGGCAGGAGCATCGAGAAACTCAAATGTTTCAACCGTCTGCTCTCAGCCGTGCTGCAGGGGTACAAGGGCCGGTGTGAAGGCCTCAGCATGCAGCTGGGCCAGCGGGAGGCTGAAGCCACAGCACTGCGTCTGGCTTTGCAATACAGGTGAGTGCATCCCACCCGTGACATCGCCAGCTAGGAAGGGAATGAGTACTCCGAGGATGTGCCAGCTCAGAGGATGATCCACGGCGAGAGTCAGGGCCCTTGCAGGAAAGCCCTTTCCAACCAGAGAAATTATTATTATTTTTTTTTGAGAAACTATTTTTTTAAAGATTATTTATTTATTCATGAGAGACACAGAGAGAGGCAGAGACATAGGCAGAGGGAGAAACAGGCTCCTCAAGGGAAGCCTGATGCAGGACTCAATCCCAGGACCCTGGGATCATGCCCTGAGCTGAAGGCAGACACTCAACCACTGAGCCACCCAGGCATCTCCAGAGAAATTCTTTTAAGGCAGTTTTAGCTCAAGGGTGCTGAAGTTTACAAGCTCCCACGGGTGGAGGTGGGGGAGGAACTGAAGGATCGCAGAACAAGTGGGTATGTCACCCACACCATGAGATGGAGCTGGGTGTCCCAGAGCACTCAGAATCGGTGTCTCACAGTGAGCACTGTGAGGAGGCATACGGAGTCCTGCTCACTCTCCTGGAGGCAGACTCGGGAGCAAGAGAGAAAGCCCCTACCGGTGACCTGGAGGCAGCTGAGAAGGAAGCTCAGAGGTTGTTGGCACAAGAGGAGGCTGCCATGGATGGAGAGACACCACGGGATACACAGCCAAGGTACTCTGGGAAGCTTGAGAACTGGGAGGGCCAGTGAGTGGGGTCCTTGTTAGAGAATGGGGCTCCCACGCCTCCACATTGGGGTTTGGCATGGCTGAGCCCAGCAGGGTTGGAGTAGGATGCTCCATGGTTCGTGGGCATGAGGCCTGACTAGAATTGTCTGGCTGCTGCTCAACAAAGTTGACATGGTGGCTGAGAGCCACTGCAATTGGTATAGTATCCACCAGGGTTGGCATGAAGATGGATGATGGTGCCCACTGATTAGAACTGGCGTGATGGTGTTTAATGGGGTTGGCCTGATGTTGGTACACATTGAGTTAGCATGATGTTGCCAAACAGGGTTGGCCAGCTGAGCAGTGGTGCCCATCGTGTGGTGGCACCCACTGTGTTGCCATAAGTGATAGCACCTACTGAGTTGGTGTGATGGCTTCCACCATGACGGCGTGAGCAACAGCAAGCGTTGATGTGTTGGTGTTCACTATGTTGTCTTGATGAATGATGGTGCCCAATGGGGTGTATATTATGGAGTCCACCATGTTGGTATGATAGCACTCACCACAGATGGCATAGAATCCATCATGGTCAGTAAGATGGAAGTTGATAAAGCCTACCAGAGTTGGCATGAGGTTAACACGACTATGGCCACCAGTGTTGACATTAGACCCCTCTTCTGTTTCCTGTAGCCCTGAGGGCAGTAGTGTGGATCGGCCCACACCACAGGAGGTGGCTACCCAGCTCTGGGGCTATATCCAGCGTCTCCGGGAGCGCTGTGCTCTGGTGAAGATTCCCCCAAAACCGGGCCCAACTTTGGCACCCATGCCCACTGTGCCCCATGCAGAAGCTTTGGTGCAGGCCATTCTGGGGACCCAGCCTGGCCCAGCCCTACCCCGGTTGGAGAAAATGCAGATCCAGCGAGACTTGGCAGCCACACGGGTACATGTGGGCAGTGGTCACTGTGTTAGTCTTTCTGGTGGGACAAAACCCTTTGCTGAGGTTGAGAGGGATGTGTTTGGGCGACTGAGTAACAAAGGAGAGTTCTACTTGGCTGGGGGCAGACTTCCTGGAGGGAGGAGAATTGGAACTGGGATTTTGAGGGTTGAAGAGGAATTTGTCTTCCGGAATTCAATTTCTCATAAGATTCTGAATCTGGCTTTCCAAAATTTCCTGCCTGTGGAAAGGAGATGGAGACAGGGGACATAATCTGAGGTTTATACCCTGGCATGAAAGACCTGAGGTTCTAGAGCTGGAGAAACTCCAGACCCTTCCACTGAGATGTTACTTGATCTTGTCTAAGATATTAGTACTCTCTGAACTGCCATTTCTAAAGCTGTCATTTTTAGGACGATAATTCTCATCATACAAGATCATGGTGAAGGTTTGGGTTCTTGCCTGACCAGTCGTCACTAGGTACCTCCTGGGGCCTCAGTTTCCCCAGATCCTAGAGGCCCAAATTCTCTGCCCACTCCTTGGTCTCTCAGGAGACTCTGGCTGACCTGATGCTGCGGCTCCAGTTGGTGCGGCGGGAGAAGCGGGGTCTGGAGCTTCGAGAGGCTGCCCTCCGAGCCCAGGGCCCAGCCCACGTGCTCCTGCTAGAGCAGCTGCGGTGGGAGCGGGCACAGCTCCGGACGGGTGGGGCCAACAGTAGCAGTGGGGACAGCAGTGGAGGCAGGAGCAGTGGAGACGAAGAGGAGTTGTCTCAGGTGAGTGGCCCTTCCTGGGCCTGGTGGGGCTAGCAGTATACTAGTAGGTCTGTGGCCCTGGTCAGTCACAGCCCCTTTGGAGCCACAGTTGGCATTTCTGCATGAAGAAATGAGTTTGGGGCACCTGGGTGGCTCAGTGGTTGAGTGTCTGCCTTTGGCTCAGGGCGTGATCCCGGGGTCCTGGGATCGAGTCCTGCATTGGGCTCACTGCAGGGAACCTGCTTCTCCCTCTGCCTACGTCTCTGCCTCTCTCTGTGTGTCTCTCATGAATAAATAAACAAAATCTTAAAAAAAAAACAAACCCCACAAAGAAATGAGTTGAATGTTAAACTGCCTGTCAAAGTTCATACCTGTACTTTGGTTTTTTTCTCTGAGTGTATCAAGCCCAGTAAGCCCCAAGGAGTTTTAGTGTCTTCCACTCAAACCTGTGACTCCTCCTTAGTCCCACTCCAGCATCTCCTCCCCAATAGCCCAAGCCCAGGCTTCATCTCTTCCTAAATTTTGGCTCAAGCATTCTCCCTGAGGCCTTCCCTTTTGCCTTTTCCTATCTCATCAAGACTGCCCTCTGCTTAAAGCCTTCAGCAGCTTCTGGAACCCTCCTCTAAATCATCTCTCCCACCTTCACACCTTTGTAGATGCTGTGCCCCTCCCAAGAACACTGGTCACTTACCTCTTTGTCTGATTAAGCCCATGATCTCTTGCAAGCCATTGCCTGCCTCCAGATGAGATCCCCTGTTATTTATTTCTCTGGTTTGGGAATCATTTTACCTTTCTTGGGGTATCTCACCAGACTGGGGGCTCTGTGAGGGGAGGGGCTGTGGCCGCCACCGTCTGGGTGACTTCCATGTCCAGCTGGGCTGAGTCCACACTCCACCTAGGCCAATGTCACTTCCCTCCCTTCTGCCTCCCACAGGGCCCTCCTGCTCTCCGCAGGGGTGGCAGGGGCGTTGATGGAGACCAGGTGGGCAAAGTGCAGGGCCCGGAGACTCTAGCCCAGGAACTGGCAGCGTCACTTAACCGGTGTGTGTCTCGGCCCTGGGCTGGGGGATGGATGGGCGGGGCGGGGGGTATACGTGAGAATCCATGGGGGCACTGTGTGCAGTGGAGGGTTGGCTGCACTTCTGTGTACAGGTGTGTTCACATGGCGTTGCGGGAGGTGGGAAGGATTGGCTACGGCCACAAGCTCCTCTCTCCCCACCCCTGCACCAGGGCCCTGGGCCTTCGGGAGCAGCTGCGGTCTCTGCGGGAGGAACTAGAACACGTGGCTCAGAAGGGGCGAGCCAGATGTGCTCAGAGTGCTGAGCTGAACAGGGACTTATGCAAGGCTCACAGGTGGGTCCCCCTTTTCTGGTGACTTCAGAAGTGAGTGTACTGGCTTTCTCTGAGCCTCAGCCTCCCCCCTACCACTGTAAGGTGGGTGGCAAGTTCAATCCATCCCATACTGCCCCTTTCCCGGATGGAACCCCAGGAAGATTCAAAGAGTTCCTGTCTGGGGCTGGGAATACATAGCTCCTGACGTAGGTGGGATGGGGGGCTGTTTCCCGGCTCAGCCCCATCCCCCCTCCACCCTCCTCCAGTGCCCTGGTCCTGGCCTTCCGAGGTGCCCACCGGAAGCAGGAAGAGCAACAGAGGAAGCTGGAGCAGCAGGTGGCATTAATGGAGGCTCGACAGGCAGAGGAGCTGGAGGTGCTAGAAGCCACCGCAAGGGCACTGGGGAGGCCCAGACCACCCCACCGGCCTCCCCGGCTGGGAGAGACCTTTCTGTAGGCCCCATCCTGGCTGTTTCTGGATGTGCCGGACAGTTTTATGGCGGACCACATCATAAATCGTCCTGGAGTGATGTTATATCATGTGTGACCTTGAATGTTGGGACCTGTTGGGTGGGATGGGGGCTGTTGCATCTGGGTGTCTGGGAGCTGATGGAGGGGTGGCTGGGCATTTGAGACAGGCTTCCTGTCTCCGGCCTGGCACCATGTGGCATGTGACTGTGATATGTCAGCGGGATCGTGCCAGAGCTCATGCCAAATCTAGGGCTGGCTGAAGGATTTGGGGTCAGTGAGGTTATTTGGCCAGAACCGAAATTCCAACACTCATCTGCCTCCCGAGGCCCTGGAAGGGGTCCAGAGGGATAGGACACACCTTCCCTTGCCCATCCCCGTCACAGGGAGCTGCTGGATTTGGCCTGGTAGCTGCTCCCAACAGGAAAATACCCATATACCAGGAGGAAAACTGAAGGCCTAATGGTTCAGGGTGTGGAAAATTAGCTGGAAAAGCAATCTGCAATCGCTCCCCAGCTGGAGGTGGAGGAGAGGAGGCATCAGAGGCCTTTGTAACTTGCATTCAAAGAATATGGAGCTAAGGTCAAGGACGCTGGGTGGGTGGGGAAGCAAAGGTAAGAACCTGCAAGTGGTGACTCCGGGGCAATGAGCAACTAATAGATCGCGCTCACGGGCAGGGAGGCCCATTGGGGCCTGAGGGTCTGGACCTGACCGGGCTAAATTCCAGCTTTTCCTGGCTGGGCGTCCGAGCCGAGCCGAGCCGTTAGTTAGTGTTAGGTTAATAGCAGGCAACTGATTAGCATGTCATTTGTGTAAGCCACACCTTCAGGAAAGGGGGACCGGGTGGGACCCGGTTGGCGCTTGCCTCTTGGGTGATGGCTGAAATCCAAGACGGGGATTAGAAAGGTTTTCATCCCCAGCCTGGTGGTGGTGGTGCGGGGTGGTTTCCAGCCCACACCTGTGCAGGTGTGCGCGATGGCTGCCTGCTGCAGGGCGGGCCCCAGGACTCGACCTGGTCCTACTGACGCACAACTCCTTAGAGATCGCGGGGGCTGGTGACCTTCGGTCGGTGCAATCTCGCTGGACAAAGGCCAGCTTTGAAGAAAGCAGAGAAACTGAGGAGGGCAAGGTGCTGAGGAGGGTCAGGGGAGCTGACCTTATCTCCTCTTGCCAAGAATGCAAGAGTGACTTCAGGCCCCCCCAGTCCCACAGTCTCCCCAGTCCGCAGAAGGAGACAAGGTCACCTGCGGAAGGGTGGGGAACGAGTTTGCGCTGCCGGAGGGGGGCAGGGGCCGCTTCCCAGGCCGCCGGGAGCGGGGTCTGGTCGTTCCCACGGGTGCCCCCTCGGCAGATGGGCCCAGGGCTCTTTGTCCCCGGTCTGCAGCCGCCGCAAGGTCAAATGTCACCGCGGGGCCGCGGGCAGGGGTCAAGGGGGCGGGGCCGGACTTCGACCCCCACCCCCCCAGCCCAGGAGGGCCCCAGGGGGCTCGGGGCCTTGGCGCTTGGGGAAGGGGGCAGGGCCGCCCTCGAGGGGTGGGACCTACCGGAGGTTCTAGGATATTCCCCCTTGCCTCCAAACCGGCCCTAGTACCCCGCAACTGGTGTCCCTCAAGCTCCAGGTCCCTGCCCCTCCACTCTCAGGTCCCCTTGACTCCCTTCCCTGAACCTGGTCTCCCAAGATGCCTTCCTTCTCCCCTGCCCAAGAATGCTGGAAAGTGCAGACCAGAGACCTGGGACCCCTGTCCTCAACCCCAAATAACCAGCCAGCACCTCCAGAACATTTCCAGGCAATCCCAGAACAAAATGGTCCTCTCTAACCATCCAGACCCCCATCTCCAGCAGGGCTTACAGGGCCGGGAATTCCACTCTAGTCAGTCCGACAGAAAGTCCTCCCTCATGTCTAACCACAGTCTTTTGGCTTCCTGCACTTGCTAAAGATTCCTCCAACTTGCACCCAGCCAGACTTTCCCTGGGGGCCCCAGAGGCCCAGGCTGGGTGCATTGTGCCTGGCTTTTACGTTACCTTGGTAGCCTTTTAAATGTTGCATGATCTCCAAGATTTCCCAGATCTCCCAGCTCCCCCCCACCGAAGCCAAGGTATATCTGCCCCCTCAGATGTAATCTGGAGGACATGCCTTTTCCCAAGGCCTCTTTCTGCAAGGGGAGGGCCTGTGGGGGCAGAGGGCACTGTTTTTCCTGCTGGCAGCTCTCAGAGGCCCAGCCACGTGCCCTGGTGTCCAGTTCTGGGCCCGGGGCCTAGGGCAGGGCAGGAGATAAGGCCCAACACCGGACCTGCGGGACTCCAAGGTGAAAGGTCACCATAGGAAGGGCTTTTCCAGCTGGTTAAACGTTAACAGGCCCAGAGCTAGAAGCTCAGGCTTGCCCAGCCCAGCGCTGCCTGGGCGGGAGATGTGTGTGTGTGTGTGTGTGTGTGTGGGGGGGGTGACAAACAAATGTCACTTAATAAATGCTGGTCGTCCCCAGTGAGTGAGGGGGGCAGGGGAAGCTGTAAGCCAGCGGCAACTGAGAGGCTCCTGGGAGCCTGGAAGAGACATCTGCAGTCCAGCCGGTGGCCTGGCCAAGCCCTTTATGTGAAGCACAGAAAGAAAAGGAAATGAGAGAGGAAAGGGGGGCAGGCCCCAGTAGGGATGGTGGGCATTCCTGCTGCCTCGAGCCTAGCTGGGCGGGTGGGTGCCCTGCCCCCAGAGGCCTAAAATTCTGGCGAGGGGGCCCCTGACCTCGCACCCCCGCCGGCCACAGACCACAACATCCCTTGGCCCTGGAGATTCCCAGCACCAGGTGTTAGCCCGAGCTGAGAAAGGGTGGGGTGAGGGTCGGACGCGGCGACTTTCTGGAAGAGGAAGCAAACACAATCCATCATGCAACTGTGCAAAGAAATGCCCCAGGGTGTGTGTGTGTGTGTGTGTGTGTGTGTGTGTACTGCGCAGGGGCGTGCCCCCCGGGTGCAACCGGCCCCCATTATTGCTTTTGCAGGGAATGCAGGGGTAGGGTTCCGAGGTGCGCCTCGAGGGCGGTTGAGCGAGGCATCGTCCAAGGCCGGAGGCGGAGGGGAGGGCCTCGGAGAGACATCTTGTGCAGGCTGCGGAAGGGCAGAGGGCAGCGGCGGCCCGGGCTCCCGCCGCGGCCCGGCAGGGGTTAAGGCTGGAGTCGGGCGAGGGCGGGGGCAGTGGGGGGATGGAGGGGGGAGGGTCAGGCCGAGCGGCCCCGTGCTCCGCCCTCGCCCCTCCCGCCGGCCCGGGCGCCGGGCGCCGAGCGAGGCCACCCATGCCCTTATAAGGGTGGCCGTCGCCGGGGCAACGAGCGCCCGCCCCCAGCCCGCGGCGCGCGCCCCTGCCCCCGCCCCCGCCCCCCGCCCGCCCCGCGAATGGAACGTTGTGTGTCAAACCGGCCGCAGCGCGAGGCCGGCGCGCGGGGTCGGCGGCGGCGGCGAGAGCGAGGCTCGGGCCCAGGCGCAGGCCCAGGCCGGGCAGGCGCGGCCGCAGAGGGGGCGGCAGCTCGGGAAGCGCCGGCCCGCAGCCTCGCAGGCCCCGAGCGGCCGCCTGGGGGCCCGGGGGAGCCGGGGGGCGCGGCGACCGGCCCCGGCGCGCGCCCGCCGCCCCTCCCCCGCGCCGCGGGCGGCCGCGTAACTTGCGGCCAAACTTTCCCCCCGGCCTCCCGCGCTCGGATGGCGGCCCGCTAAGTTGGCCGCAGCCCCCGGCCCCGCGGCGGCCAGGCCAGAGGGCGCCCCCTGCGCAGCCTGGGCCGGGCCATGGCCCGCGCGCCCCCGCCGGGGCCCCAGGGCGGCGGGGCGCGAGTCCCCGGGGCCCCCGGCTCGCGCCTCTAGCGCGCCCCCCCTCCCGCCCCCAGGCCCGGCCCCGCGCACGCGTGGGAAAGTTGGCCTGGAACCGGCCCGACCAGTTCTGCCCGGGCGCGCGGACCGGCCGCAGGAAGTTGCTGCAAAACTTTTTTGGGGGGTGCAGCCGGTGCCCCCCGCGCGCCGGGCCCGGATGCGCGCCGGGTAGGGTCCCCCCGGGCCGAGAGGGGTGCCCGGAGGGAGGAGCGCGGAGGGGGCGCCCCGGCCCCGCTGCCCTGGGGCTATGGCCATGGTGACCGGCGGCTGGGGCGGCCCCGGCGGCGGCGGCGGTGGCGGCGACACGAACGGCGTGGACAAGGCTGGCGGCTACCCGCGCGCGGCCGAGGAAGACTCGGCCTCACCCCCCGGCGCCGCCAGCGACGCCGAGCCGGGCGACGAGGAGCGGCCGGGGCTGCAGGTGGACTGCGTGGTGTGCGGGGACAAGTCGAGCGGCAAGCACTACGGCGTCTTCACCTGCGAGGGCTGCAAGAGCTTCTTCAAGCGGAGCATCCGCCGCAACCTCAGCTACACCTGCCGGTGAGCCCCCTACCCGCGCACCGCCGCCGTGCACCGGGCCCGCCTTGGGCCGGGCCTCTGACCTGCTCGGTCACCTTGGGCCTGGCGCTGACCTTCCCCAGGCCTCCACTCCCCGCTCCGAGATAGGGGCACAGCTCCCCTCCGCCCCCCTCCCTTGCACTCCTGGGATTGTGTATACAGTCGGCGCTGTATCGGTGCAGGTCCCCCCGGCAGGTGGTCCCTGGCGGCTTCCGCCCCAGTTCCTTGCTCCTTCTCCCTCCCTTCCTTTTCTCCCGAGAGGGGTCATCTCCGCGCAGGGAGGGGTTGGGGGTGCTGTCAGGGGTGGGGCCCTAACCTCAGGGCATCCCTTCTCCTGGGGATCTCGGAGCGCAGGGGACCCTGCGGGAATCGAACGTGGAACTTGGACTGCGAGGCTCGCAGCGTCCAGGGGCCATTGTCTGCGGCCGCGCGGATCGATACGGCGCGCCCTTGGGGTCAAATATCACTTCCAAAGTCGCCCTGGCCACCGAGGCGGCGGCGGCGGCGGGAGCGAGGCAGGGGTGGCACTGGGCGGCCTCCGGCCTCTTTCGCATGGGTAGCCCTGCTGTGGGGGGAGCCGGGCTTGCCCATCAGCGGGGAGCTGCCCCCCTCCCCCCCAACCCTGGGCTCACCCTGGGCCTTGGGTCACTGGAAACCGCCGTTGGGAGGGCTGGGAGGGCGCCTGGATTTGACCACACCTCGGCTGCTCCAACCCTGCCCCCATCAGGAGTGGGCGCAGACCTAGGGCTCCTGGAAAATCCCTGAAACTTCGGTTGGCCCCCTCGGGGTGGGGGGTGAATGTTTCCAAAGAAGGAGCCCCGGGCCCTCCTGGGTTGGAGGCCTTGCTAGTTTTCTCTGGTTGATGCTGGGCTGGGGTGTCTAGCCCCGGGCCCCCTTTCCCACCAGTCCTCCGCGAGTGTCCTTTTGCTTCCTTGCCAAGCTCCTGCCCTGCACCCCAACATGAACGTGTACAGGCTCTGCAGAGCCAGTCTGGAGAGTCCCATTTTCCGGATAGGAAAAACTGAGGCCTAGAGAGGTCCTGGCAAGGCCCCGGGGCCCCCAGAGAGAGACCCTGGCCCAGTTGGGGCTTAGCAAGGGGAACTGGGGTTGGGAAGAGGGGAGCGGCTGAGTCCTGGTTCAGGGTGTCCCCGGGGAGAGGGCAGCTGATGGCGGGCTTGTTGGTGAGGCCACAGGGCGGGGCACCGGGCACCAGAGGCTGGAGTTTGGCCCCGGGTCTGCGGTCAGGGCCTGGTCTGGGGTAGCTGTGTGTGTGTGGGAGAGCTGGCCTGCTCCCTCCTCCAGTGGTAACTGGGCCACCAGACTTTGGCCTCATTCTTGTTGCTGGAATAGCTGCCTGCTCTCTGGCCGGGTCTTTGGGGAGGGCAAGGGAGGAGCTTAGGTGGTTCTGGGGTCTCAGGGGCCTCTGAAGGGAGCAGGAAGCTACAAGACAGGAGAGGGGGCTGCTGTTTGGGGCCGGCAGGTCCTTCGCCGCAGAAGCTCTGCACCGTGGGACCTGGTGAAATCACTGCCCCTTCTGAGCCTCAGATTGGTTCCGCAAAGTCCCCACAGGGCCTAGCCGGGCAGGTTTGATGCCAGCCCCCCCCCCCCCCCCCGGAGAGACCCCAGTCCAATCCCGGCGCCCTCCCAGTCTGGAGGAGACACAGTGAGACACAGATGCTGCCTGCCTGTGGAGTCTGGGCTGTGCCCGAGGGAAGGATGGGTCCGGAGTCCCCGGGGAGAGTGGGGCTGGCTCTGCGCGAGGTTCAGGGAGGGCTGCCTGGAGGAGGTCCATGGGAAGTAGGCCTTGAAGCAGGAGGGGTTTGGCAGGTAGAGGAGGTGAAGGGCACTCCTGTAGAGAGCGTGGCCCAGGCATAGGCTCAGTGGCAGGTTAGGGGAGCAGTGTGGTAAGATGAGACCACCCAGGCCTGGGAGGACTTGGAACCGAGTGGATCTGAAGTCCTGGACTGAGGATGACAGGGAGCTGAGGAGGCTACGTGAGCAAGGGAGGGCAAGTGATCAAATTGGACCAGAGGCCAGAAGCCCAGGGAGGAGGCTGCGTTGGACCATAGGGTTGGGCAAAGCATGTGCTCTTTAGGTGGGATAACAGGTGGAACTTACTGTTTCCCCATCTGGAGGGACAGGAGATCTGTTCCCAAATCCACAGCTGGGGAAGTCGAGGCAGAAGGTTCTGGGAACCCCCCCCCGCCCCCTGCCCCAGGTCAGGGGCCCGGAGCTGGGCCCCTGCCTGCCTGCCTGCCCGCCCCAGGCCTGGCTCTTTCCACCCGGCTGCCCAGGACCCTCCCACTGCCTGCCTGCTGGGCTTTGTTCTGGTTCTGCCTGAACTCCCTCCACCCTAGCGGGGCCTCTTCCTGGGGGCTCGGGCCGGGCAGGGGACAGAGGCCTGGGCTGCGAGGCTGGCGCTGTGGGACCTGGGCCCTTGGAGATCCCCAGGGCCTCCGCTGTCCTGAGCCTGCCGTTGAGACTCCCGCCCCCAGCTTGGGCTTGGGTCCTGCTGCCCTCCCCGAAAACCCCTCAGGTCCCCCCAGGCCCAGTGCATCCCATAGAGAGCCGGCATCTGGCCTCCCCTTTCCAGATGCGGAAACTGAGTCTCGGTGGAGAAGTTGCCACCGTAGGGCTGGGGCTGAGTGTCTGCGGCTGAGCGGTGTTGAGATTTTAACTGCATCGAGTGTTTTATGCTGACTGTCTCTGGGTACCCTCTTGGTGGCCCAGGTGGGACGCCGGGGGTGTCTCTCTGTCCCCGGAGCCGGGCCTCGGAGAGCTTCGAGGCTGGGGTGGAGGGACACCGAGGGAGCACAGGGGCAGGGGCAGGGGCCGGGGGGAAGGAGCACTGGAGAAATGTGAAGCACGAGGGCCTGAACCTGCCGGCTGGGGGCTGCCCCTGGATGGGGAGCTCCGTGTCCTGCAGGGCGGGGCGCCCTGTCCCATCCCTGCAAGAGGCAGTGATCCCTGAGGGCCACTCAGGGGAAGCTTCTTTGGCTCAGTTAGGAGTCTGGAAGGTCTTCCTGGAGGAGGGGACATGGGTCTGAGGTCTTAAAGGGGGCACAGGGGTTTGTTCATTCATTCGTTCATTCGTGGTGGTCCTGTGTGGGGTGATAATACCCCGGCCCTACTGTGCCCGTAGAGGATGGGCCCTGGCCTGGCCCCAAGCCTCTTAGGTAACTCCCGAAGCCCAGCTCAGAAGCCCAGCTCCCTGAGCGTGTACCTTTGCTGTTCTCACATTGCCCTTGGGACAAAGACCTCACCCTCGGCCCAGCAATGACCAAGTAAAATGAGACCGTTGAGGCTTTCATATTTGCACGTTTCCAACTTTACAGCTCACCTCGTGCTCTCTGCGTGGAATTGCCTCTCTGTTCTGGGCAACTTTTTTTTTTTTAAGATTTTATTTATTTAATTGACAGAGCGTGACCTCCCCACAGGTGCAGGGAGGAGGGGGAGGAAAGGGGAGAGGGAGAAGCGGACTACCCACTGAGTAGGGAGCTGTTCTGAACTTCTGTTCATCCTTCAAAACCCAGTCCCAACATACCCTCCCTGGCGTGCTAATGTACTCTGCCGCAGACTCCATTCGTCCCCACCGTCCATTGTCCTCTTCCCCTTTGCAGACCTGCAGGCTTAGCCCCTGTGCCCCTTGGGGAGGGTACCTGCCCAGCCCGGGGTAGGGGGCATGGATGTTTCTCAGGTGCGGCCTTCAAAGGTGACTTATAGGGTGGCTCAGGGGGCAGGATGTGGGTGTCACGGTGACCCCTTGCGTGCCTGTAGGTCCAACCGTGACTGCCAGATCGACCAGCATCACCGGAACCAGTGCCAATACTGCCGCCTGAAGAAGTGCTTCCGGGTGGGCATGAGGAAGGAGGGTGAGTACCTGCTGGCGTGGGGCAGGCACAGGGTGAGCAAACAGCCCTCGCCTTCACTCCCTTTCTCGGGGGTCTGGGAGCCGAGGAGGGTGGGGCCTGGCGCCTGCTAACCTCGTTACCACCGATCCCACAATCTCGTGGGCCTCAGTCTGGCCCCAGGCTGGAGGAATCCAATTATCCATAGTCACCTGGTGGCTGCGGTGGAGCTGGGGATGCAGGGGACACCCTGATTCAGGCCCACGTCAGGACTCTTCTGCCCCTCAGCCCCTCCCTGCCAGGGCCCCTGGCCTCAGAGTCAGGTTCCTTGGCCCTGACACCTCAGTGACCCCTGTGCCCCTTAGCCTGGCCAACACTGAACAAGGATGGTTTTTTTTTTTTTTTTTTTGATTGGTTTCTTCCATCCTCCACCCCCTGCTTTGTGTTTGTCCAAGGCAGGAACTCGCCCGATTAAGGCAAAGGGCAGCTTACCCTTCCGCCTGACCCTGGGCACTGGGAGCCAGAGGGAGGCCCAGCCCCTTGTTTCTGCCCTGGGGACTTGAGTGGACACGTGCCGGGCAGCTGGGCCTAGAGCTCTACCAAGCTCTAGAATTCACTCTTAGAATTCAGTTGGAACCCAGAGACTTCCACGTGGAGCCCGGTGGGCTTGGGAGCAGGACCTGGCTCACTGGCTAAGAGCCCCATGCTGGGCTCCTGTCTCTGCCGGCCTCCCCAGGAGCAGGTTGGCAGTTCTTCCCTGCATCTTAGGTCTCTCCTGCTCTAAAGTTAGTTTCCTCTCTGCTGGCCTCTGTGAAAGAAGCTGGCAGTGGCTGCTCGGTCTCTCTCTTAAAACTGCCCGACTACACTCTTGTCCTTTCAAGTTCAGGGATGACTCGCCCTCCACAACCTTTGCTTCTGCTTGTCCATGACCTGAAGTCCTGATGTACTTCAGCTCTCCAAAGTGTCAGGAGTGGGAAATAATCACAGCTCATGCCCCAAGCACAGTCCTACCTCAGGGCCTTTGCACAGACTGTTCCCTCTTCTTGGAACACTCTTACCTCATACCTGCATGGCTTCCTTACCTTTTTTTTTTTTTTTTTTTTTTTAAGAGGTGGAGGGAGGGACTGCAGGGGAGGGGGAGAGAATCTTAAGCAGGCTTCATGCCCAGCGTGGAGACCAACACAGGACTCAATCACACAACATTGAGATCATAATCTGAGCTGAAATCAAGAGTTAGATGCTTAACCAACTGAGCCACCCAGGCGTCCCTTACCTCCTTTAAGGTTTGTTCAAAGAACACCTCCTCAGAGAAGCCCTCCTGATTACTCTTCACCATCCCCCTTTATTTTGCACTATCTACTTGCTCCCCCACCAGGATGTCCACTCCCTGGGGGAAGGGACTTGCGTTAGTCTTGTTTTCTTTTTTTTTTTTTTAATTTTTATTTATTTATGATAGTCACAGAGAGAGAGAGAGAGAGAGAGAGAGAGAGGCAGAGACACAGGCAGAGGGAAAAGCAGGCTCCATGCACCGGGAGCCCGATGTGGGATTCGATCCCGGGTCTCCAGGATCGCGCCCTGGGCCAAAGGCAGGTGCCAAACCGCTGCGCCACCCAGGGATCCCTGTCTTGTTTTCTGACACATACCCAGTGACTAGTCCAGGGCCTAGAACATAGAAGGTGCTTAATACATGTTCTTGGCTTGAATTACTACCCATTGAGCCCTTCCTATATGCCTAGTGCTGTTCTAAGTAAGTTAGATTCTCATTAATTTAGTGATTGGTGTCATCACTGTCATTACTACCTGCATCTTACAGATGAGGACATTGAGCACAGAATGCAGAGGTGAAGCCATTTGCCAGGGTCAGAGAGCACTAGAGTTGGGACTTGAACCCACACAGTTTGGGCTGGATAAAGAGGAAGAGCTGGGGGAGGGGATCTCAGGAAGCAGGAACAGTGAGTGCAAAGGCACTGAGGTAGGAACATGGCTGGGTGATGGATGAATGGTGGGGATAGGGTTTAGGACTGAGTGAACAAAAGCGGAAGGAATAGGTCTTCCACCCAACCCTGGCGGGGCTGGGGCCGGGGCGTTGAGCTGGGATCTGATCTTTGACAGTTGGTTCTGAGACAAGAATCCTCGAACCTAAAGCCCCCACTAACCTGCTCAGGCCCTGACTTCCACCCACATTCTGTTCCCCATTCATTCTGTGGCCTGTTGGCTAGGAGTTCATGAAGATGAGACGGGGCATGCCAATTCATTAAAGATCATTAGTTAGTTTCTGTCTGGCCCTCAGCCCAACCACCCTGGCACAGGTCAGGTAAACCTGTGGCTACCCCTCCTCCTCTCTGTGCCTCAGTTTCCTTCTTCCTATTCACCTGAATCCTGGGAAGCCAGCAGTGGGTGCTCTCCTTTAACAGGCAAGGCTACTGATGGCAGTTAATGTTTATTGAGCACCTATTATAGGCTGGGACTCCACTCCCAGCTCTGGGGTCCCCCTGGAGCCGTGATCTGGGGGTGGGATGAGGCTGGGAGCTAGAGAAAAGATCCCATTGCTGTAGGAGAGATCACTAGCTTCAAGGCTAGGCTGGCCAGGGCCGCCCTCCACCCCAGCAGAATGAAAGTGACCCCTCCCTGGCCCTATGGTCAGCTCTGAGATCCCCATGATGGGCAGATGGGGGCATGATTGACAGGTCAGGCCTCCATGGCTGCTGAGTGGAGCTCACATCGTCCAGAGGGAGGGGGCCAGGTGCGAATTAGATTAGTCTTCACCCAAGGGCCCCATCCCACCCCCTATGCTCCTCTGCAAGAAGCGGGGTGGGACTGGTGGCTGGAAATGGCCTTCCGCTGGGGCACAGGGCAGAGCAGGGTGGGGCCTGCAGGTCCTTCTGTGCACGCATGGGGGGGATTGGGGGACCAGGGAAAGGCTGGGTGTGGGGAGCCTTTGGGGGAGGGGCTGAGTGACCCTGTGATGACTTTATCTTCCCCCCTTTTCTTCCCTCCACCTGCCCCCCCCCCACGCCTACCCACTTTCCCCCTTGTTCCGTCCCTCCCTCTCCCTGCCACCTCCCTCGCTCCTCTCTGGTGTCTCTCCCCGTGTCCCTCAATCCCTGTCCCGCACCCCGTGTTCGTCACCCGCCTGCCCCCTCCCCGCCCGCCTCCCCGCGGCTGCGGGCTGCGGGGACCGGCTCCCCCCTTCCCCGCCCCCTCCGCGTCCCCCTTCCGCCCCCCAGCGGTGCAGCGCGGCCGCATCCCGCACTCGCTGCCGGGCGCCGTGGCCGCGTCCTCGGGCAGCCCCCCGGGCTCGGCGCTGGCGGCGGCGGCGGGCGGAGACCTCTTCCCGGGGCAGCCGGTGTCGGAGCTGATCGCGCAGCTGCTGCGCGCCGAGCCCTACCCCGCGGCGGCCGGGCGCTTCGGGGCGGGCGCGGCGGGCGCGTTCGGCGCGGGGGGCGGCGCGGCGGGCGCGGTGCTGGGCATCGACAACGTGTGCGAGCTGGCGGCGCGGCTGCTCTTCAGCACCGTGGAGTGGGCGCGCCACGCGCCCTTCTTCCCCGAGCTGCCGGTGGCCGACCAGGTGGCGCTGCTGCGCCTCAGCTGGAGCGAGCTCTTCGTGCTGAACGCGGCGCAGGCGGCGCTGCCCCTGCACACGGCGCCGCTGCTGGCCGCCGCCGGGCTGCACGCCGCGCCCATGGCCGCCGAGCGCGCCGTGGCCTTCATGGACCAGGTGCGCGCCTTCCAGGAGCAGGTGGACAAGCTGGGCCGCCTGCAGGTCGACTCGGCCGAGTACGGCTGCCTCAAGGCCATCGCGCTCTTCACGCCCGGTGAGATGCGCCGCGCGTCTGTGTGTCTGTGTGTGTGTCTGTCTCCCAGGACGGGTGGCGGTGGGGGGCGACCTGGACCCTGACCCCGGCCCCCAGAGGACCCCCCTCCCTGACCCTCAGCCTGCCGGCCTGGCGCCGCTGGGGGGCCAGTGGAGGAGAGACAGGCGGTGTGACACCCTGATGCCCCCAACGCCTGATCCCAGGGCTCCCTAAGAGCCCTGAGCCCTGCTCTCCAGACCCACAGCTGGGCCTGGACGCGTGGCTCAGGTCACCCAACAGCCTCTCTCCCGGATTCCCAGGCTCCCTGAGACCCCAGCCTCTACCCCCTCATCAGGGTGCTCTTGGTGCTCAGTGAGCAGATCCAGAGGCGGAGGATGAGGGAGGGGAGGTCCCTGACACCTGGTCCCCGATCTTCGTCCTCCCCAACACCCCTGACCCTCCTCTGCCGACTCGGGCCTTCCTGCTTACTGCGCAGTTACAGACGCCTGCCAGGCGGGGATACCCTGACACCTGGTTCTGGCCTCCCTTGAGCTTTCCACTCCCTGATTCCTGGGCCCCCAGACTTTTGACCCAGGGCTCCCCAAACGCCCCCTAGTTAGCCTCCTGGCAGCTGTGCCGCGTGGGACGGGGCAGGGGCGGGTCTTGGAGTCCCTCCCGCTGTGGGCGGGGCCGGCCAGGACCTTCCTAGTCTTTAGTTAACCACCTAGCCACTGAATGCCCTACCTCACTCCAGAGACTGGTGGCGCAGCTGGTTCTGCATCTGGAAGGTTCCAGATCCCACTAGGGGTCTTCTTGGGGCCAGGGATGCAGGAATGAGACGCAGGCCACTCTGAGAGGTGGCTTTCACTTGATAAATGCGGCTTTGCGCCTCTTGCCCCCAGAAGATTCTTCCTCTGCCCCACCCTTCATGGGTCTCCCACTCCAGGCCACTCTGGCTGAACACCCCCTCTGGCTTTGCCTTCCTTCTCGAGTCCCCTCCCTAGTTCCTCTTCCCCTTGAGCTTGATTAGAACTTGTCACCTTGCCCAAGGCCTCAGCTGGGGCTCCCCTGTCCTGGAGACACCAGTGTCCACACTCTTGTGTCACTGTCCTCAGTTGAGGCCACCTCAGTCTCTCGAGGACTGACACTGCCTGAGGACCCCATTTGTCCCTCAGGACTCCATTTCCCAGCACCCGGAGCCCTGAGTGGGGGGCTTGGTGTCCTCCCACCTCTCCCCACCCTCCTGACCCTGCCCTGTCTCCCCAGATGCCTGCGGCCTCTCGGACCCAGCACATGTGGAAAGCCTGCAGGAAAAGGCACAGGTGGCCCTTACTGAGTACGTGCGGGCTCAGTACCCGTCCCAGCCCCAGCGTTTCGGTCGCCTGCTGCTGCGACTCCCCGCCCTGCGCGCGGTCCCTGCCTCCCTCATCTCCCAGCTGTTCTTCATGCGCCTAGTGGGCAAGACGCCCATTGAGACGCTGATCCGAGACATGCTGCTGTCGGGAAGTACCTTCAACTGGCCCTATGGCTCAGGCCAGTGACCCCACGGGACCTGGATGTGTCGGCCTCACGGGGGGCCCCCCGAGTGGAGGACCTTGGCTTCTTTCACCAGACTCCTACTATTTTTTAAAGACTGTGAAATGTTTGTCTTCTCTGTTTTTTAAATGATCACGAAACCAAAAAGAGAGTGCTTGTCCAGACTCCAGCCTCGGCCTCCCCAGGACTTCTGGCCAGAATAGAGGGGGAGGGACCGAGGGTCCAGTTCATTTCTGGGGCAGCCTGGAGCCGGGCACCCCAAGCATAAGCTCTTGGGATGGTGAGGTTGGCTTCCCGTGTGTGATGGACAAAGGCCTGGTGTCTGGGCTCGAGGGGCAGCTGCAGCCCGGCAGGGGTAGTATTTGCCAGGCAGATCCTCTGGACATGTAATCCATGGACACTACATGAGGAATGAATCAAGGCCAATAATAAAGACGTTTCCTACCTGCACAGCCCCCATCATCTTTGTGAGGGGAGGGCAGGATGGGGGGGCACCCTACCATGGCTGCCCACCCCCAGCCATCTGGAACACCCACAACCTCACAACAGCCTGCCTTGCTGCTTTTGTGGGGAAACGGCTGGGGGCAGGGAGAGGGCCCTGCAGTCAGCTAGTGAGTCTGCAGGGGTGGGTGGCATCCTGCAGATGGCTCAGGTTCAGGTTCAAGCTCTGGGCTGTGACGGTGAGCCTCATAGATGCACACGTGCCCCGGACCAAATACCCTATTCCCTTTGGTCAGCCCTTGATCATGGTGTCCGGGCCCCAGTGTCCTCTGGAGAAACATTCCGTGTAGTTCTTGCCACATGATCTCACCCCAGACAGAGCCCTCCATTCCCTTGGCCACAGGGATGGGTTCAGGGAAGGCACGCAGCCCGGAGCTGGCCACTCGATGGCGGGATCTGGAACTAGGAGGATGGAGCTGAAAACAGCCAAGGGGTGCCTGGCTGGCTCAGCTGACTGAGCATCTGGCTTTGGCTTGGGTCATGATCCCAGGGTCCTGGGATGGAGTCTGGCATGGGGTTCCTTGCTCAGGTGGGAGCCTGCTTCTCCCTTTCCCTCTGCCTGCCGCTACCCGCCCCCCCCCCCCCCGCTTGTGTGTGTGCTCACTCGCTCTCTGACAGATAAATAAAATTAAAAAAAAAGGAGCCAAAATAGGTAGACCAACTTCCCAGGATACCTTTGGAGTCCCTGGAGCCTGTCATATCCAAAACCTTTGGATGCTTCAGTCTCATGATCCCAGATTTACCCTTTTGTGCCTGAGCCTGTTTGGTTTCCTCTCACATGTAACTAATAAAACCTCCCATTTCAGAGATTGGGATCTGGACGGTGGGACAGGTAAGGACAGCTAAGGACCAGCTGAAATGGGGACCCAATTAAGTTGATGTTGGGGGAGGCAGGGCCCTGCCATCCTGGCCTCTCTGATGGGAAAGGCATCAATGGGACAGAACTCAGGTATTGCTCCACAGGCTGGCCTGTGCTCAGCCCTTAACCCTCCAAAATGTTCCCCATGAGCACCCAGCCTCTTCCATGTCCATCTTGGAAGAGGCCTGAGAGGGAAGACTGGGCATTTGAATCCACTTCCTGTGGAATGAATAGGAGGGTCTCAGGGGTGTGCTCTGCCCCCCAGCAGGGCCTAAAGTAGGAATGGGATTGAGAGGATACTGGGCTCCCATTGGAAGGCCGACTCTGCCCTGAGTCAGCACCTTCCACAGTGTCCTTTGGGGAAGCAAATGTATGTCCCCTCCAATTGGGTGGGACAGTGATGACCTCTTAGATTCCTAGCACATCTGAGAACTGAGCAGACCATCCTGTCTGTCCTGCTGTCCGGTCCCCAGGCCAGAGACTTGGATGCCTGTCTAGGCCTGAGTGCAGAGCTACCCAGGCGTCCCAGAAGTGGAGATTTTTAAGGGCTCATTTATCTGGGTGGGCCTCAGGGACTCCAGCAGGGCCCCTGGGCTGAGTCTGCCCCCTTCAGGAGGTCCCCAGCATTATGTCACATGAATTTTGCGTGATGCCCACTGAGCAAGACTAGGGAGGATCCTCTACAGTCCTGTTGCTGGAAACTTTTGAAAAAAGATTTATTTAGTTATTTTAGAGAGAGAGCACATGCTTGCCAGCAGGGGGAGGGGCAGAGGGAGAGGGAGAAGCGGACTCTCAGCAGAGCCTGGGGACTGAGACCATGACCTGAACCAAAATCAAGAGTCAGATGCTCAGGATGCCTGGATGGCTCAGCGGTTGTGTCTGCCTTTGGCTCAGGGTGGGATCCTGGAGTCCTGGGGTCAAGTCTTGCATCGGGCTCCCTGGGGGGAGCCTGCTTCTCCCTCTGCCTATGTCTCTGCCTCTCTCTCTGTGTCTCTCATGAATAAATAAATAAAATCTTGAAGCAGGTACACTATCTCCTTAAAAAAAGAAGTCAGATGCTCAACTGACTGAGCCACCCAGGTGCCCTGGTTACTGGAAACTGTTGGGCCATGGAGCTCCCCCAGCCCAAGCCTGCCTGAGCAAGTAATGCTGGATGTCGGCCCCTCAGCATCCAGGGTCACATGAGGGCTCTTGGTGGAGAGGGGGCCCTCTGGACAGACCAGAGTTCACACCCTGTGTGGATAAGTCGCTTTCCTGGAATTTTGATTTTTAACTCCATTAGATGGAAGAACAACTTTTTGGTGCCAACTGAGTGAAATCAGGAGTGTTAAGCGGCTGTACACAGTAGGCATTTCATAAATATTTACTGCACCGAGACACAGACTCAGGCAAGACCTGCTTCCAGGGGATGGGCTGAGATCTGGGCTCAGGGCCAGTGGTCCCTGTGGAGGTTCTGGGAAGGCTTCCTGGAGGAGGTGCCATCCGAGCTGGGTCTCAAAGGCTGAGGCATTTGCCAAAGCTACCCCAGGAAGGGGTAACAGAAGGAGCTAGAGCCAGAAGGTAGTAAGAGAGGCAAGTACAGGGCAAGAGGGCCACCCTGCCATGTCCTTCCGCCTGTCCTCCAGGGCGCTCAGAAGTACACAGAGCCCTCGCAGTCTCCTTGCTCATCGAACTTCTGGATCTGCATCTTGAGGTGCCTGAGTTTGCCCTTCAGGTAGTGGCAGCGAGCCTGCTTGTCCAGGAAGCTGGGGTCCTGGGCAGGGCAAGACCCGGGAGAGTCCTTGTGGTGCTTTGGCCTCTGGCCCTCGGAGGCTCAACCCTTCACCTCTTCCTCTTTGGACCTCAGTTTCCTCTCCTTGAAACTGGGCTCACTGAGCCTCTTGGGAGGATGGGGTGTGCAAAGGCGGGCCTGTGGGGCTCGGGGGCACAACTCACCGTCTGCTTCTTCTCAAATTCCCTCCAGACGCGGGCAGCAACGTTGGCTTCCTTCTGCGAGTAGAGAAGGGGTTGGGGGTGCTCAGAGGATGCTGAACTCAAGGATGGATGGGGAAACTGAGGCTCAGACAAAGTGACCCGGGGGTGCAGACTTCCAGGGCTGACCCTGGTTACTATGCTGTGGTGCTCAACCAGCCCTGAAGAGGAAGGGGCCCAGAGACCTGGACCCAGAGGGGGTCCCAGAGCCCAGGGTCCACCACCTGGAAGGGCTGTGGGCCAGGGGTGTCTGCTGGGGCTGACCTGGCTTCGGGGCCTGGGCAGTGAGTTCAGCAAGGTCTCCAGCTGCTGGAGTTTTGCCAGGGCCGAGCCCACCTCCTGCTGGAGCTCCAAGAACTCTGTGTACTGGTCCTGGAACACCGAAGCGTAGCGGCTGCGTTCCCTCTCACTGCTCACTTGTGGGTACTTCCTGCGGGGTTCAAGTGGGTCAGAGCGGGGCGGAAAGAGCCCGACCCTTCCCCCAATCAGTTTAATTTGTTTTACTTTGCCCATGTTGGACTCCCGGCCCCAAAACCTCTTTTTCTCTTTTTACTATTCGGTAAACTCTTATACATTTGTCGAAGCCCCAGCCTCTATGCCCCTTCCCTGTTCCCAGGCATCAGGATCAAGGTGGGGGGACACTCACAGCTCATAGTCGGGCACTGGCTGGGGCCTCGGCGTGTGCTCCCTGGGGATGGCTTCGATAGGCTTCCTGGTGCTCAAGGGGGCCCGGGAGGGCAGCTCATCCTCAAATACAATCTTCTTGGGCCTTGCCCTGGGGGCTCCTAGTTGAGGCTCGCACAGAGCGCGGGGGGCGCTGGCTTCCCGGCCTGGGGGCACCAGTCGCTGCAGGTGCCGCAGGAATCATGTTCCCCACTTCCCTTGCCGCGGGGTGCCGCCCCCCCGGTAACCAGGGTGGGGAAGCCACGGCCCCCCACACCTGGGCGCCCTCCTCCCGCCCCGACTCACCGGGGGCCCAGGGCCGGGCGGGCGGGTCTGCAGGTCCCCACGGTGGCCGCGGGGCTTGGGCGGCTCCCGGGTGGGCATCGGCTTCGGCGAGGCGCCGGGGGGGCGTCCCCGGGGCGGCGAGCGGGTCCTGCGGGGGGCGCCGTGGCCCGCGCGTGGCGGGGGCGGTCGGCGAGCGGCCTGCGGAGCCGGAGAAGCGCGCGCCTGGGGCGGGCGGGGCCGCGGGAGCACCGGGGGGCGGACTCCGGAGCCGCGCACCGGCCGCCACCGCCCACTCTCCATTTGCATACACGCACCCGATTGGCTCGCACAGCAGCCCGCCCCCGGCGGCGCAACCCGGAAAGGCGCTGCGCCCGTGACGTCAGCGCGCATCCCGGGTGGGCCCCGCCTCCAGTTAACCCCCGCGCTGCTGCAGCCTCGCCTGCTCAGGGCGCGTGAAGCCCGCGGACACCACCCCCGGGAAGCCCCCCGGGACTTCCGCCCCAGCTGCAGGCCGCACGGACGGCTCCCGTCCGGGGTTACCTGTCCCAGCGTCCGGGTCTCCGAGCCTGGGTCCGCTCCCAGAGACGCGCCCGAGTCCAGGTTGTGCTTTAACTTCAAAGGTTGGACCCAACTGGCGGGGTCGCTCCACAGGGTGGGGCGGGGCCTAGCGCGGCTGGGCGGGGCTGGCGGGGAGGGGGCGGCACCCCGCGGTAAGGGAAGTGGGAACCTGACCTGCTGTGTGCTTGGAGCTGGCCGCTCACCTTCTCTGACCCTCAGGGTTTGTTTTTGTTTTTTTGGCCTGAAAAACCAGTGGTTTTAGCAAACTTGTACTTATCGGGTGGCGGGCACTGAGGGGGGCACTTGACGGGATGAGCACTGGGTGTTATTCTGTATGTTGGCAAATTGAATACCAATAAAAAATAAATTTATTAAAAAAATAAAAAAATAGGGATCCCTGGGTGGCGCAGCGGTTTAGCGCCTGCCTTTGGCCCAGGGCGCGATCCTGGAGACCCGGGATCGAGTCCCACATCAGGCTCCCGGTGCATGGAGCCTGCTTCTCCCTCTGCCTGTGTCTCTGCCCCCCTCTCTCTCTCTCTGTGTGACTATCATAAATAAATAAAAATTAAAAAAAAAATAAATAAAAAAACGTGTACTTATCTATTTACTCAAAAATTATATTTTATTTTTAAAAGATTATTTATTTATTTATTTATTTATTTATTTATTTATTCATGATAGACATAGGGGGAGAGAGAGGCAGAGACACAGGCAGAGGGAGAAGCAGGCTCCATGCTGGGAGCCCCACGCGGGACTCGATCCCGGGACTCCAGGATAGCGCCCTGGGCCAAAGGCAGGCGCTAAACCGCTGAGCCACCCAGGGATCCCCAAAAATTATATTTTAAAAATATGAGAGAAACTGGGTTGTCCTACTTTTTAAAAATTTTTAAAGATTTTATTTATTTATTCATGAGAGACACAGAGAGAGAGGCAGAAACACAGGCAGAGGGAGAAGCAAGCTCCATGCGGGGAACCCCATGTGGCACTCGATCTTGGGTCTCCAGGATCACGCCCTGGGCCAAAGGCAGATGCTCAACTGCTGAGCCACCCAGGAGGTCCCCCACTTTTCTAACTCCAGGGCTATTACAGTTTCCCACAAGAAGTTTTACATCTTAACTAATCTGGTGAGAGAAAAAGTTCAGAGACGATATGTTTTTCTTTTCCTGCACATTTTTTTTTCTTGTTGATTTTTGGGAGCTCTTTGTATACCAAGGATGTAGTTTAACCAAGTAGTGTATCTCTTCTTTTACTATTATAGGTGAGATCGTCTGATACATTTTGCAGCTTTTTTTTTTTCCCCGCATGAAGGAAACTAAATATTCATTAAGCCCTTGCTGTTTTACTAAATTGTCGTTTAAATAGCTTTTTTTTAGTTACTTTGAGTTTTTCATATAGTCCTATCATCTGCAAATTAACTTTGCCTTTGTCCTCATTTTTTAAAATTATTTTTTATATATTTTTTAAAGATTTTACTTATTTATTCATGAGAGACAGAGAGAGAGGCAGAGACAGAGGCAGAGAGAGAAGCAGGCTCCATGCAGGGAGCCCGACATGGGACTCGATCTCGGGTCTCCAGGATCACGCCCTAGGCCGAAGGCGACACTATACCGCTGAGCCATGGGGCTGCCCTGTCCTCATTTTTAAATCTCAATTCTTTCTTGTCTAGTTGAATTGACCAGCACTTCCAGACGATGTTAAACCTCTGGGGGAGTTGGGTGGATTCTGTGGGCATCCCCCTCCACCCTCCTGTATTTGGTGGCAGTATTGCCAGTATTTGTTCATTATATTGAGTGCTGTTTTTGGCTTGAGATTCTGCAGTTAAATGAGGGCAATATCTATCATTGCTTATTATTATTTTTTAAAAATTGTATTTATTTTTTGCTTATTGTTTATTGAGGGATATTGAGTAATGGATACTCTACAGTACAAAGTACGATTTTACCCTCTGATTTTGTTTCCTGATGCATGAATATGGCTATTAACAAACTTCCTATCGAACCATCTCTGCATCTTGTGTGAGCCTTCTTAAGATGGATTTTTTTTTCAAAGACTTTAGGTAAGCTCTATACCCAAAGTGGGGCTCGAACTTACAACCCTGACACCAAGAGTTGCATCCTCTACCGACTGAGCCCGCCAGGTGCCCCTTAAGATCTATTTTTTGAAAGTTGCCATTAGAGCTTATAAAAAACTTTAGTTGGTGTTTTTACACCCATGTTGACGTTGACCCTCCACGTGGGTACTTCCATGTATATTCCCACAGTGGCCACTCTCACAGGCCTGGGACAAACATCCTAGTGCACCTGTTACCTGCCCAGCCTCTCTCACTGAGCTCCCTTGGTCACCTCCTTCACAGGCTTCACCTTTGACATCTGGAGGGAGGGTGAGCAGAGCCCAGGACTGATGGTTCTCCTGGGACTCCCACTCCATGACCTCTTCCAGGGTCCAACTCTGGAGTAGTGCCCACGCAGTCCTCACCTGAAATGATCAGGCTATGTCCTTGGCAGGGCAGAGTTCCCACAGACCCTCGTGTGTTTGTTGAATGGCTTGGTGAAGGCTCTCTAGTTTCCTGAGAGCTCAGGTTGTGGCTGGACTAAGTCCTGTCTCTGAATTCTCACCTTCAGTCGCAAGCAAGGCCCAGCACTGACGCTCTCTCCTCCAGGCTGACGTCCAGAGGTATCCCCATTCCCCTCCCACCCTCCGGGCTTCACCGCAACCGGACAGGCTGAAGGCACCGTGTCTGGCTCTGACCCTACCAGCCGGGGGCTCCTGTGTCTTCTTGGAACGTGGCCTTTTTCAGTGTGGGGTAGGTACCACGGAGGGACTGAAGGGGGGGTATTGCTGGGTCACTACTCCTCCCAGACTGACCTTTCTCTCCTGCTCATGCGTTCCCCGTGGCTCTCAGGAACCTGCAAAGAGCCTCCGTATTGTTGTCCAGCCCAAAGGGCAGCCCTGGACACGGGTGGAGGGAAGACAGAGGCTAGACAAGCTGGGCCAGCACAGGTCTTTATTTGAGTTTGGGCATGATGCGAATGAAGAGGATCATGCTGATGAAGATGAAGCAGACGATAATAAGCATGGCCCAGAGCAGCCAGTTGACCGACTTCTGTGTGTGCTGCTCCAGCCGCTCCGATTCGGTCTTCAGCTTCTCCAGGTTCTGGTCAGCCATCTTGAGGGAGTGTGACAGGGTCTGTGGGCGAGGTGGGGAGGTCAACGGGACTGTGGCCAAGTGTGGCCTCTCCCTGCCGCCTGGGGGCAAGTCTGCTCCTCTTGGCCCTTGCTAGTACTATGTTCTCTGCTGGGGGGTCCACGTCTGCCTTCTGTCAAACTTCTATCATCTGAGAGCCCTGGCCACGAGGCCCCTCTGCTGGGGAGCCATCTCTGGTGTCCCCGGGCAGAGGCTAGGAAGTTCCCCCGGCCCTCACACCTGGTTGTCCTTCTTAATGACGCTCTGGGCGGCCAGCGTGTTGCTCTTGAGGCTCCTTGCCAGGCCCAGCATCTCCTCCGCCAGCTTCTCCTGGAGGTCCTGATGCCGCTGCAGGACGACGTCTAGCTCGGCTGCTGACTGTTTCTCATCCCCTGATCTGGGCCCTGCCACCCCGCTGACCTCACACAGAGGTGGACGGGTGGGCAGGAGACAGGGTGGAGGAGTGGGAAGAGACCAACACATTCCCAGGGAGCCCAGAGGTTATGGCTCCAGCCCCTGCCCTGCGTAGGGTTCCGTTTCCCCTTCTTCACTTTGGCTTTTTGGAAGAGCATCCCCAGAAGTGGCTTCTGATCGGTGATTTAGATGCTTGCGGGGGCCTTCATGGTTTGGTGCCTCAGTGGTCCCAGGTTCATCCCGCCCCACCCTCCACCCTCCACCCTTCCCATCCCCGTGCTCCCCCCAAGGGCTGAAGACACTCACATTCTCTTCCTCACATCCAGCTTGGGCTCTGGAAGCAAAAAAGGCCAAGCAGGAAGAAGGAGAAGATTGGTTTCCTGTTTCCCAGCTTCCTGATGGTTGCTTGTGATGTGTCTGCTACTCATCATGTCGTTTCCTGTCTTATCTGCTTCCCAGCGAGCTCCTGATCATGCTTCAAAGCTCTAGCTCAAAAGTCCTCTCTTCTAAGCAGTTTTCCTCACTTCTATTTGGGCTCTCCCAGGCCCCAGGCCCCCTCTGTTGGCTTACCCTTGGCCCTGCGGCCTGGGGGTATCCAGCTTTCTTCCCTCTGGGGGCCAGCTCCTCTGTCCTGGCATCCCCATCAGGCACAGCTAGGTGACACCCCTGGGGCTACACTCCCTGGGCTGTGGGAGACCCCAGGGGAGCCAGGCGCAGGATGTGAGGCAGCGTGACAATTAAGCCTCAAGTCCTGTTTTACTCAGGGTGACTCACCTCCAGCAGAATCCTATGGGAAAAAGGGAGAGCCATGAAGTCACCTGCCTTGTCCTGCACCCCAAACTATCCTTTCTGCTCTCAGACTCTGCCCCCACAACCCCCCGCCGGCAAGTCCCATGACCTCAGGATCTCAGTTTCTTCATATTTTGAAGGGTTTAGCTGATCCACATAAAAGGCTCAAAAAGACACTTGCCGTCCTATTTTGCAGATGGAAAAACTTGTCTATTTGTGGCAAGATGAGATAAAGTCATGTAACTGGCAAACTCATCTGATGCTCTGGGCCAACTCTGGGGTGCCAACTAGACAGGCACCATTTTTGCCTCGGACCAAACTCCTATCCATCTAGCAAAGTCCTGGCTCGGCCTTTCTTGATGGCCCAGGGCAGAGGCTGTTGGGCTCCCTAGTGTCCCTATGCCTGCCAGCATTTGTTGTTCTGGCCACACCCAGGCACTAAACTATCCCTGACCAGAGGGACCAGGGACCAGGGACCAGGGACCAGGGACCAGGGAGGAAGGCAGCCCTACCGTGCCTAGCAGCTCATTCCTCATTTCGCTAGTGTATCGTGCCCGTGACTGCAGATGCACCGTCTTCGTGGCAGGCACCCGCTCCCTGGCTGTGGTTGGTACGCGGCCAGGGGCCAGGAACTGGTTGGCTAGTGCCTTCTCTGAGGCAGAGGTCTGCAGAAGGGGGAAGAGGGGTCACCGGAGGGGCAGGTCCACGGCAGGGAGTGTGATGAGGGCTGAGGAAGTAGAGCACCCCTGCTCACCAGCTTCTCTGCCTGCAGCATCCCCTTCAGGAAATCCACCTTGCGGGAATATTCATTGATCACCTCAGAGGCTGGTTTGCTGGAAGGTGAGAAGAGGAAAAAGAAAACCTGTCCACTGTCTCTAGTTCCGGGAAGGATCTCAGCAGGGGCTGGAGCCCAGGGATTCCCTGACAGGAGCTGGCCCTGGCCCTGATTCCCATCCCAGATTTGAAGCCCCTGTAGCCACCTGCACTCACCTTGCTTGGGCTTTCAGGGCCTGCAGCATGTCCTCAAGGGCTCCCACGTACTGGGAAGGGAAAGTGGGGGTGTCAGCCTGGTCCCCCATACCCTTCCACTCCTCCCTCTCCTGCCCAAAGGGAGTGCTGTCAGGGCCAACAAGGGGCGGGGCCAGGATGGGGCGGGGCCTAAAGGGGGAGGAGACACGCGCCGAGGGGGCGGGGCCAGATGAACCCTAGGGAATGGGGCGGGCGCTGCAGGTGGACGTGGCGGACCGACCGGAAGGGGCGTGGCCAGAGCGGTTGTTGGGACGGGGGAGCGGGGCCCGGTGTCCGCTACCGCGGAGGCCACCCCCCGGAAGTCAAGCTCCACTTGACAGTGCAGATTTCCCTCACCTTCTCCAGACGCCACTCTTCCGGGTCCCGCTTCTCCGCTGCCATCGCCTCGCAGCGGCACAGCAACCGCACTAGGTTCAGCTCCAGCCTCGACGCTGCCATCATCTCCCGGCCGTACCCTGCCCCTTCCGCCGGCGCCATCTTGGAGAAGGGCGGAAGTGCCCTCTTTGGGCCTCTTCCGGGCGCGTCCGCCACTCGTTCGCTGTTGCGTCTTGGGGGCGGAACTAATGTGTTTTTTGGGGGCGGGGGGGGACTAATGTGTTGTTTTAGGGAGAGGCGCTGTACTGTCCGTATCTACTCGAGACTAGATGGCGTTTTCCCCTCTCAAGCGTCTTAACCCGTCCGGAGGGGTTAAACGGACCCGGTCCATTCGTCGCTCACGCCGTCTCCAGCTCGGTTCTTCCCACGCCGAGCTCTCCCGTACCCCGGCAGCCCTACCCGGTTCTTGCCTGGGTACGGCCTGGGATGCAGGAATCCGAGGCTTAGGGGCCCATCCAGAGTTTACGGTTATGAGCTTCCGGCCCTGACACCGACTCCATCCCCCCCACCGCAGAGGCCCTGAGGAAGTTTATTTTCTGGGCCCGGTTCCTTCTTTGGGAAAGGTACAGTGTGACAAAGCCTGCCTCAAGGGGGGACATTAGCTCTCGGGGTGAGAGGTGGGACAGTCAGACCCTCATGGAGAGAACCCCACCTGGGTCCTCAGGCAGTCAAGGCCCATCCTGTGACCTCCCTGCACCCCTTGGCCTGCGGAGGGCAGGGTAGGGGTTGGAACGTCAGAGGTACTGGAGCTTGGCTGGCAAGCAGCACTCATCCATCTTCCACCCCTGACGTCACCTGTGTCCTGGTCACACCAGTGGGCTTGGTGTCTTCGCAAAATACTATGTAGGAGACTAAACCCAGGGTGAATGAAATAGGGCACTAGAGGCAGCCTGGGCAGGCTCTGAATCCCAGCCCTGCCCCATCCCAAATGTGTGGCCTCGGACAAGCCTCCCAGCTCTTTCTCGTGTGTCACATGGACTAGGGTTCTTCACTGTCCACCCCCCGCCAGCCCCATGGGCCCCACCTGCCAGCAAGTTCCCACAGCTGCCCATCTTACTGCAGACTGGGAGCTGGTCTGAGAGGGGATGGTGGGGGTGGGGATGGGGTGTGTACCTTCTGGCTCTGGTGGGCCCACTGGGAACTGATCTCTTCATAATGAGATGACCCTTTTAGCTGACATTTAAGTCTTAAGTAGGGGTAGGGTGGGTGCTAAAACATGGCAACAGGAGGCAGTCCCCCCACCCCCCGGCCCCATTTCCAGATTAATAAATAAGCACCTCCAGCAAGCACACCACTCCAGAGTGAGGAGTAATGTGAAATTCCAACAGCAGTGTTTGCTGGGGGCGGGGGGTGTCAAGGCAGGTCCTCCCCGACAAGGGACATAGCCCCTTGCCCTGCATCTGTCTTGGCTGAAGCCACAGGGTGGACCACCCCCACCTGCCAGCCCCTCCTCCCCCAACTGACTCTGAACCAGTCTGAGAGGAACTGCACACAAATACCTTTCAGGCACTTTTTATTTTGCACGGCTTGCGGGGCACCCGGGGCACCCACCTCTCATCCCAGACCTGTGGCCATGTGTCTGGGGAGTGAGCCAAGCCTAAGAGAGGGGAAGCCCAACTCCGGAGAGCCCCAGGCTGTCACTGTTGTCCAGTAGGAATGTACAACCTTGCCCTCCCTGCCTGTGAGTGGTCCTGAGTCGCGGCTCCTGTTTGCCACATGGAGTGGGCAGTGTGCCGAGGGCAGCCTCCTCCAGCCTCCTGAGTCCAGGGCATGGTGGACAGAAGAGTGATGGCCACATTCAAGTGTCCCTCGGATGTGAGGTCTGTGGTGCTGCAGGTGGAGGCTGCCTACCACCTTGTGTCCTGACTCCAGCCACCAGCCTTGAACCCCAGAGGGGCCCCAATACTCCTTCCAAGGCATGCCAGCCAGGTGGCTGCCAGCCGGGCAGAGGATGAGTCTGAGAAAGACTTGGGGGCAGTCCTGTGCCCCAAGTGTCCAGATCCCTTGGGCAAGGTCCTGGCCCTCAGACCCTGGGCCCCAAGCCGTCCTCGTGCAGGTCCGGGCCTCTGACGTGTGGCAGCTGTGCAGGCTTTGCTCTGAAGACTCATGTCCGGGTTATAAGGGAGATGCAGGGCGTTAATATAAAAGTTTGTACATACATGTATAAAAAACAATTTGGTCTCTGGTTAAGGCTGTTAACAGTTTAAAGTTATGTAAACCACGCACAAAGAAACAGTTACCATAAAAACAAAAAAAGAGGTGGGGGATGCCAATGCCAGGCTGCCCACCATGATTTGGTGATCTGAGTGGGCGCGTCTATATGATGTGGGTAGGCTGAGCCTTGGGTGGCCTCTCCCTGCTTAGGACTCTGCAACTGGGGCTAGTGCCCACCTCACATTGTCTTGGAGTTTTTCATTTGGGATCCTTCTCAGCCAGATGCTGGCTCTTCAGCTCAGTGACCAGCTCTGGCACTGGGTGGCCCTCAGCCGTTGGCCTGGCCCGAAGTGGGGGGCAGGCAGTAGGTTGGGGGGTCTGAGTACCTCCGCTTGGCCCCAGGAAGCCGGCTGTCCTCATCCAGGGGCTCCCGGATGCCCTGCACGGGCAGGTGAGTGCTGGGTGTGATATACACAGAGTGTACCTGGTCCGGGCGGCGGGCAGGCGGCTCTCGGCGCCTCACTGGGGCAGCAGCCTCCTGGGCACCCGGTGCCCGGCCAGGGAGGTGGGAGGGCAGGCCGGGTGGGAGCTTGATGTTGGTTGTGGGCATGATGGGGGTCCGCCGGGGGGTCTTCACTCTGACCGTCACGAAGGACGACGGCCTTCGTCGTGGAGGGGCGGCTGCCACGGGGAGGGGGCTCAGGGCAGGCGCGCCGGGGCTGGGGAGAGCAGGCGCGGGGGGCCCTTTTGAGAGACAGACGGCAGGGTTACTGCAGCTTCGGGGCCAGGAGACGGACCCTTGCCCCAGGGCCTGCCGGTGGTGAACATGGGAAGGAGCAAAGCAGACGCTGCCTTAATACTGACCTTCGGAGGCCCCCCGCCCGGCCCGCTCTTCCAACAGGCTCTCAGTGCTGGCTGACGTTTCAGAGTCCAGGTTTTCCTCATCGGAGCCCCGAGGGTCCAGCTCCGGCAGCCGATAGGTGATGTCCTCCCTGGGGGTGGGGGGAGGGTGTCACGGTGTCCAAGGCTGTTCCCAGGGTCAAAGACCACCCAACAATAGTGCCAGGCCAGCTGGGGACAGAATAGGAACTTCCTGGTCCTGGGTGGGAGGCCCTGCCCTTAGTACCCATCCCCAAATCCCCAAATCACATCTGGCCCAGAGAAACTCCGAGGAGCAATGTGTCAGGCTGCTGAGGGAAGCCATCCACCTCGCCTATACTCAGCTAGTGATATGTTTTTGCCTCAGGGCCTTTGCAAGTGCTATTCCCTCTGCCCGGAGTCCTCTACCCTGTTCCTAGGACTGGGGTGGCCAGGTGGCCCAGGTCACACCTGTTCTACTGGCATAATGGTAGTGGCAGCCCTACTCACACATCTTGACCAGATGACAGATTCGTTGTTTACCCTAGTTAAGACCAACTTCAAGACAAAGTTTGGGCATTATCCCTCTGCTGCCCCTTCTTTTCCTGTGGACCACGTGGCTTCCCATGGTCAAGCATGGGGTTTAAACAGAGCCCTAGGCTGCACTTTAGGACAGTAGCACCCCATGAGGGAGGTACTGGATGACGGGAAGGAGTCTAGCCCGTCAGCCTCCTAACAGCCAGGTCTGCTCTGCAGAGGGGCCTGGGGATGGGGGCCAGATGGCACAGCTGAGGGCAGAAAGGGGGCAGAGACACTTGCTTCTCCTCTTTGATGGACTGTATCCGCTCAATGAGGATCTCCTTCTCACGGTCCTCATCACCGCTGGGCACTTCTTCTTCTGGCAGCACCCCCAGCTCCTCCAGGCTGCCAGCACTGCTTCCTCGGGCCTTGGGGCTCTTGATCTACAACAGAGAAGTGGCAGGTCTGGCTGGCCCCTCTGGGTGGGTGGGGCCGGTGCTCTCGGGAGGGGAGAGTCGGGTGTGAACAACTCTGGGAGAGGTTAGTTCTGATGTGGAAGGTGGGTTTAGTGAGGCTGCTCCAAGGATCACATGGGGGCCGAGTGGCTGGTGCTCGGCTGATTAGTCATCCTCCGCACAGGTGGTCATCAGCAGTGGGCCTCCCCCAGCATGCACTTCCAGAAGGTTAGCACGTGCTCGGTCTATCCTATGAGACCATGGGCACGGAGGGAACCCAGCATGCACCGCACCCGGAGTCATGCAGGGTGGGCCCACGGAACATGTACATACCAGGACCCCCTCATAGGGAGACGAGAACCCCAGTTTGAGAGGCCATGGCTGGGGAAGAGACGAACAGAGGGTAACCACCCAGGGCCACGACCACCACCCAGGCATGTCACGGGCACCGAGCCACATCTGACTTTAGGGACAAGGACAGGGCCCTCCCAGGGGAATCAGGACCTGCCCCCCAAGCCCCCACCCCCACCGTATGGCCACTTTCCCCGGAGGTGTGGGTGGAAGATGATGTGAACATCACCAAGTGGATGACAGGTCCCCTGCTGCCCTTTGAGGGCTGGTTGGCAAGAGGCTGAGCGAAGAAGGCGGTCATTGAGCTGAGTTGGGGAACTGGCCCCCAACCGTGCTCCCATGAGGCCCCTGGCAGGAAGCCTTGTGGCCAAGGGTGGGCTGGGAGCTCAAGGGGTGGAAAAGTGAGACCTCGCCCCACCGCCCCAGCCAGGCCCCTGGCCATGCCCACCCAGCGTGCTTACAGCGTTCTGTCGCAGGAGGGAGAGCCTGCGGAAGGCGATGCTCTCCGCAGCTTCCAGCTGGTTAATCTCCTCCATCTTCACCTTGTACTTCCTCATCTGTTCTTTGATCAGCATCTCCACGCAGCTGCAGAGAAGGGGACTCAGTTACTGCCCCCAGGATGGTGGTGTTGGGGCCCGGGGTCTAGAGAGGCCCTAGCTGGAGACCCAGACAGAGGCCACACAGGGCCGCAGACACAGCCGTGGGCAGTGGCCCTCATCTCCATGCCAGCTCACTGTGTGACCTCGTGTGGCTTGCGCCACCTTTCCGAGCCTGAGTCCCTGTCTCGACAAGGCTCCTGGTTTGAAGGAAGAAGTCTAGCACCCTGGATCAAAGTGAACCAATCCCTCACAGTCATCCTGCCTCACGCAGGAGTATGAACAGGGAGCCTGGGTGATCGGTTGCAGCGGCTGCAGGCACTGAGCCCCCGGGGGCTCCAGCAGGTGCACTGTGAGTGCTAAGGGTGTGCGGCGGCTCAGCCCAGAGAGGCAGTCACAATTCAGATTTTCCATCATCACACCCACATAAGAAAAAACGGGAGCAAAGAATGTGCTGGAAGAGGCTGGAAGCAAATCTGTCACCACCACGCCGCTACCCGGGTAGTGTCAGGGCCGCACAAGAAACCACCTAGGGTGACGGGTTCTTCTTTTTACAACTTGAAGCCTGAATAATGTCCCATTAGTCTGACGACTTCCTTCTGAGTTCTTCTGAAGAACTCTTTGAAAACTTTTGAAGACGACGCAGGGGGCAGAAGGGACCCCCAGACAGCTGTTTCTTTCCTGACAGTTCTCACTGCTGCCAGAGGCCAAGAACATGGGGCTTTACTGTCTGCCCCGCACCCTGTGACTGGAGAGGAGGGCTTCCTCCTTTTTCCCCGAGTTCTTCAGCCTCAAACACACTTGGCAGTGATGCCCTGGCCGCTGAAGGAGACATGGGGTGGGGAGCCCCGGCACCTAGCACTCACGTGGTGACCTTGAGGACGTCCTTCATGCTGGTCAGTGGGTCTGAGTTGTCCGGGCAGCGCAGGAGGCAGGGTGCAAAGATGATGGCTAGAGCGCTGGGTGACATACGGTTCACGTCTTCAAGCAGGGCCACCCTGCGTGGTGAGCGGCAGTTAGGGGTGGCCAGGAAGCTCCTGGACCGAGGCCGGAGCCCTGGGGTTGTGGCACCACACCCTGGAGCTGGGAGAGGGGGCACGAGAGGCACCACAGAAGAGTCTGGGGGCCCCCCCACCCGAGGGACCCAGGGAACACTGCAGCGGGGCTCTTGATGGGGACCCCCACCCCAGGGAGAGCAGGCAGCAGGCACTTGCTTGACGAGGTGGAAGATGAGCCGCTCCAGGGAGTTGTGGTTGGCCTCAGGCAGGTGCTCCAGGACGGCGTAGATGGCGGCCAGCTGCTCCTGCTTCTCTGGCAGCTCTAGGAGGGCCCAGCGCGTCAGCTCCCTGTGGGCCTGGCCCTGACACGTTCCCAGGGTGCCCGGGAGCCTCCCACTGAGTGGGGGCTGGGCTGGGTGTGTGACAAGATGCAGAGCCCCACAGGGGTCCTGGCCCTGCCCCAGGCTAGGCACCTGCGCCTCTCCGACCGGCCACAGTGAGCACCTGTGGTTCGAACCCCGACCCTGCCCACCTGCGCACCCTCGCTGCTGCCGAGACTCACCTACGGCTCGGAGGAAGTCGCCGTACTGGGCAAAAGTCATGAGGGGCTCGGGCAGCTCTCGAAGCCACTGTTTGAGCACGCCGGTGATGGCATGGATGGGGAAGTTCTCCAGCTTGACGGCCGCGGGGTCTGTGGGAAGGCCAGGGCGGGGCTGGTGAGGACAGGCAGGGGGGCCGTGCCCGCGCGCCCACGGTGCCCACCCACCCTCGACACCCACCTGTCTGCAGTGCCTGTCTTAGCTCCCGAGTGCGGTTGGCGGCGCCTGACTTGCGGTAGAGGCCCTCGGTGTATAGGCCATGCATCTCCACATGTTCTAGAAGCTTCTCCAGCACGATGGGCACTGAGGCCTTGTCACTGGTCAGGCTGTCCACGCACACGCCGAAGTGGCCTGGCTCGGCACCGGGCTCGCTCTGCAACACCAGAGGTGGGGTCAGGCCTCCCGTGTGGGCTCCATCCCTCCCTGCAGGCTGCTGGGGGTGGCTGCCTGGGAAGGTGAGCTTGTTGATCGCCGGGCAGGGGTTCCCCACAGCTCCCTCAGGGCAGATGGTCCTGCTCCTGCTGCAGCCCCAGTGCTTGGGACCCTCCTCCCTTGTGCTTCCCTCCCTCTGGAGGAGGGAGGAGCAGGGCTGGAGGTCTGAGATGCACACAGAAGCCCAGTCCTGTCTCGGGGGACTTCAGGGGTCTCTGACAGAGCCAGAGTGTGCTCTGCTGACACCAGACCAGCCCCTCCTGCCAGCTCCCTGCTCCTACCTGACACCTAACCTTGGCTTCGCACCAAGCACACCTTCTCCCCCTATGGCTTAGGATGGCCTCACCCAGGTGTTCTGGGGAGGTTCCTGGCCCTGCAGGGGCTCACCTTTCTCCCGCATGTGTAGGAACAGTAGGTCTGAATCTTGTGCACACACTTCTTGTGGCAGGTCATCTTGCACACTAGGAGGTCATGGGGGGTGTCACAGATGGTGCATCAAGGGCCCCAGGTCCCTGGGGCCACCTGCCCTATCAGCCAGGGATCCGCTGACTGGCTTCTGAATTTGAGTCTAAGAATTTCTGCCTTGATTCCCACGACAGGAAGCCACATGGGCAGATGTTCACAGCTGGTGACTGTTAGTGGCCTTAGAGCCCGGCCAATGGGACAGGAGCAGAGGTTTGGGGAGCCATACTTGAGAGAGAAAGTTAGCTGAGACCAAAAAAGAGGGGGCACCAAGTGTCCTGGTCTCAGAAGTATCTGTGACGGACACAGGCGGATAGGTTGCTCCTTACACGAGGACTGAGGAGACAGGAGACCCGGGCAGAAGACAGGGGGGCTGATCACGGAGGGAAAACACAACTGCCAGAGACCTGACTGAGCTGGCCCAGGGCTAGACCCTCCTGCCAGCTGGGTCATCCTGGACTTTGTCTGTGTCTCAGGGCTCCTATGGGGGTGCCTGGCCTTGCCTGCCACATGAGGGGGGGACTCTGGGGGTCTGGAGAGGTGCTAGTGGTTCAGGCAGCAGGAGCAGTGGGTTCCTAAGCTGGAAGGTGGGACATGGGGTAGCCTGCCAAGGGGGGTCATGTGGAGGGCAGGCTGCAGAGGAGGGTGGGGGCCTCAGGGCCGGCTGAGAATCGGGATTTACCCCAGGGTGATGGTGGGAGGACTGAGAGGCTGAGGCACGGCCAGGGCAGTATTCCAGAAAGTTCCACCCTGTGGCTCACATGAAGGCCCAGGTGCACAGGGAGGGGTTGGGGACATGGTGAAGGGTTAGGAGGTTTGGTGGAGGGTAGTGGGGTGTGAGGGGAAGTGGTGGGGGAGTTAGGGAATGCTGGAGGGGGGCGGGCACTCACCGCTGCAGAGCAGGGCCTTGTCCATGAGCCAGATGTATGAGAGGCACTGCTCACACGACTGCGGGATGCTCACCTGGTAGCTGACGAACACGTGCCCGTTGTGGTGCTGGGCCTGGGGGCCACAGGGGAGGGTGTTGAGTGGCCAGGGGGGACCCTCCACGGTCTCACCATGCGGCTACTCAGTGTGATCATAGCACGTGGCATCTCAGGGCTGAGGTGCATGGTCACCATTAGGGCTCCGTATGGCCGAGCAGGCAAACACGCTCACACACGCTCACGCACACATGCACAAATACTCACAGCGCGATCCTGTTTCCGCTTCTTCTTCTGAGCTTTGCTCTGCTGTGAGGGAGCACAGAAGTGAAGTCTGGATCGGCCCTGGGAGTACCCCCGCCTCCCCGCCCACCGTCCCTGAGGCGGCACCACCAACCTTGGGTGGCTCGAAGTCGTTCTTGGTGTGCCCGCGGGTGAACTCGTCAAGCAGCGACTGGAAGAGGTTGAGGACCAGGTTGGTGTCCTTTTCACCCCGCTCTGCTGCCAGGTTGTTCACCACAATCTGGTAGTTCTCCATCAGGTCCTTGTAGCCGACGTGGATCTTCCCGTTCTGTGGGGACGCAGGCGTGACCCCGGTGGGACAGACAGTGGTGGGGCGGGGGGGTGCCCTGGAGAGGGCTCAGGAATCCCCACAGGGGCCCTCCCCAAGGCTGGGGGCTGCACGTACGGGGACGGAGTACATGGTTTTGAGGTTGCTCCTGAATTTCTCAGTGGCTTCGATGAATAAGCTCTCGGTGGGAGTCTTCTGAGAACGCAGATCGTTTATCTGGAGAAAAAGAGATGCCCTGATGTGGAGTTACCCGAGGCTTGGCATCTGATTGGTTGTTGCTCTGCTCCATTCCAGGTCCTTCTTTCACTCCTCTATGATCCCAGCAAAAAAATCCAGGCCCTCTGGCCAATCCTAGTCTTTCCAATCCTTTCAGTCCAGGTTTAAACTAAACACCCAGCATCTGGGGTGGATTACGCTAGGGGCGGGTGTTGAACAGCATCCCTGGCCTCCACCCACCAGATGCCAGTAGCAGTCCCCACTCACGACAGCCAAAGATGTCTGCAGATGTAGCAACTGTCCCCTGGAACACAATCATCCCTGACTGAAAACCAGTGGTCTAGCCTGGGCCCCTCCTTCCACCCTACACAGGTGCCGAACACTGAGCCACGCCCCAGATGCATGTCATGGTTACTGATTCACGGCCACCATATACAACATGTGCTTAATCAGCATCTGCTCTGAGAACCCAATGCATTTTGTAAAAGTGTATTTGAAGCAAAATAAGTTGATGGCCAGGGCTGAGCCACAGTGAGGCCACCGGGGGATGCAGGTATGTCTGGCGCCCTCCTGGCTGCAAGCACTTCCATTTCAAGGATGAAAGTGGGGCAATTACCCCTAAGGGTGCTGAGAGATAACAGAGAAAGTGTCTTCAAACAGTAGATTTTGAACTTCCTGGGCAGGTACTGCCAGATAAAACTCATTTGCCTGGTGCCCACCTGCATGCACAAGTGCACACACCTCTGCAGGAGAGGACTCTGGCCCAGGCTACACCCCCTCGCCTGAGGCTCTCAGGACAGGTATGTCCCAGAAGTAGGCACTCTGGATGTAACACTGTTCCACGTGTTCTGTGCAGTCCCTGTAATCAAACCCACTGAACTTTTTCTTTTTAAGATTTTATTTATTTATTCATGATAGACACAGAAAAAGGAGAAGAGAGACAGAGACACAGGCAGAGGGAGAAGCAGGCTCCACGCAGGGAGCCAGATGTGGGACTCGATCCTGGGACTCCAGGATCACGCCCTGGGCCAAAGGCAGGTACGGAACCGCTGAGCCGCCCAGGGATTCCCCCCCCCCACCTTTTTTAAGTAAGCTTTATGCCCAACATGGAGATTGAACTCATGACCCCAAGGTCAAGAGTCACGTGCTCTACCAAGTGAGCCAGCCAGGGGCTCCAACACCCACTGACTTTTCACATGAAATGTAAATGTCCACGAGGAGCAACATGAATATAGGCTACAGATGTTCTTAGATGAGCCCAGGTAGAATTTTGCAGTAAAGGAGCTAATGTCAAGTTTAATAATAAGCATCTGGTTTCTGGAATTTTCTGTGTTGGAACTGTGCATCTGGACTGTCTCTTCCCGGCATGCTGAGGGTTCCAGAAACTGCCGGGTGATGAAAACCCTTCTGGGGATGCCCCGGCCTGACTCTGCGTGTGCCCCCAGCCCCATAGTTGCCCTCAGAAGACCCACCTTGTTGAGCAGAAACTCATCCAAGTACTTGAGCTCATTGGCATTGGTGATCTTGCGGAACACTGACTCCCGCCATTTCTCTGACACTGTGATTTTGCCAATCTTAAGGTTGCGGTTTTTCTTCCCTTTGCCTCCTGGCTCCTTGGCATGCTTCTCACCTGCTGGGTGGCGGTGCTGGTGGCTAGAGGCTGGACAGAGAAGGAATAGCCAGTGAGGTGGGTTCTAGGGGAGGCAAGGGTCACACACACAGAGGACCAGGACCCTGCCCTGCTGTAACTGAGGGCTGCAGACAAAAAGCACCCCAGTGGGGGGACCAATCAGCCCCAAGGCCCTGTGCCCAGAACCCGTCCCCAGGGACCCTGGTGGCTCATTCCACCCTCCATCCCCAAGGCTGCCTGGGACCAACCTTCTAGATTCTTTTTGGTGGTGGCGGCTTCCAGCATGGTATGCCCAGGTACTGTGTTCTCAGTTTCCTCCACACCTTCCAGGCTAGACTTTTTATCCTTATTCTTATGCAAGAAAAGTCTTTTAAAAGTGGATCTGTAGGAGAAAGTAAGGGGTTTCCTTTAAGCCTCCGGAAGTGACAACAGAAGCAAGGCTGAAGAAAAGGTGGTCTTACTATAAAAAGAAAAATAACTCTTGTCTTGGTTATCACTAGAAAGAAATGCTACTAAAAATGAGATTCATATGTGTGAACTGACGGGGAGTCAGGTGAAAAAGCAAGATGCAGAGCAGATATCACAGCATGACCCTATTATCTTAAAAAAAGAAAAAAAAAAAGAAAAAAAAAAAAGAAGTAAAACTACCCTCTGCCTGCTTATGTGTTTTTACGGGCCCAAGTATTAGGAAAGGAAATCAGAAGGAATAAATGCCAAATCATGCAACGAATGGTACACCCCACAAAAGATGTGTCCATGTGCTAATGCTCAGGACCCGTGAGTGTGACCTTATTTGGGGAAAAGGTCTTGCAGGGGCGCCTGGGTGGGTCAGTCAGTTAAGCGTCTGGGCTCAGGTCATGATCTCCGGGTCTTGAGATCGAGCTGCCATCAGGCTCCCTGCTCAGCGGGGAGTCTGCTTCTCTCTTTCCCCCTCCCTCTGCTGGTGCTCTCTCGCGCTCTCTCTCTTAATAAAATCTTAAAAAAAAAAAAGGACTAGTACCCTTACAAAAGGGGCCCTTGCCCTTCCTGCCATGTGACGCCCCGTGAGTTGCCCTCTGTGAACCAGGAAGTGGCCCCCACCACATACTACATCTGCTGGTGCCTCGATCTTGAACTTCTAGCCCCCAGAAGACATGTCCATAATTTAAGCCACGTAGCCTGTGGTGGTTTTGTTACAGCAGCCCAAACGGACTAAGACCTCAAGATGAGGTCATCCTGGGTTACCCAGATGGGCCTCAAATCCGGGTTCAAGCATCCTTATAAGAGAGAAAGAGAAAACACACAGGAAAGAGGAAAGTCACGTGAAGATGGAGGCAGAGACTAGGGTGATGCAGCCACAGCTGAGGATGCCTGGAGCCCCCAGGAACCGGAAGAGGCACGGAGGACCGTTCCCTAGAGCCTTCCGAGCGGGTGGCCTTGCCCACATCCTGATTTTGGACTCCTGGCCCCCTGGGACCAGGAGAGGGTTGTTGGAAGCCCCCCTGGTCTGAGGTGCTCTGTTTTGGTGGTGGGGTGTGTCTGTAGTGGTGGGCTCTCTGCCTCCCTCTGCCAGCCTGTTCTGGACCTTCCTCAGCCTCCAGTCCCTGCGTTCAAAGCTCCCCTGTCCCACGGCCCATGCTCTCTGTTCTGTGATGGAACCACCTGGAGCATTTCTGCAGGGGCTTCTGGGGACAGAGCCTTGGCCCAGTTCCTTCTAGCCATGGACCCAGGAAGAGCTCCAGAGGTAGGGGGAAGCAGGGAGCTGGTTTCGATACCATAAAAAGCCAAATGGAAACTGTCTACCTGTGGCCCCAGAGGAAGTGACCCAGATTGGCTTTCACCTTAGTGGGAATCATTACGTTGGCACGCAGCCACACTGCACGTGAGGGGGGTCATGACCTGGGCTCCGTGAGGGATCTCTCTTCCTAGCCCGGGCAGACACCTGCCGACTACGCTTCATAAATGCCATCAGTTTAGGAGACCAGACCGCCCTGGGACGGGAGGCCCTGGCAGGGACCCTGGGCAGCCTCTCTCTGGTCACCTGAGCCACCTCCCAAAGCAAAGCTCACACTTACTTAGAGTCGGCCTGGGCGCCTGGGGACAACCCGGAGTCTGTGCCGGCAGATGTGTCGCCTGACTTCTTTTTCTGGACGGCCAGCTTCTTGCTGCTGGGCTCCCCGTCCACGGTTTCCGTAGAAGGCTGCCAGAGAACAGGGCTAGGTAAGCAGAGGACGGCGGGACTCGCTGGAGGGAAAGCAGGGGTGCTTTGCCCACCACGCCGTCCATCCACCAACTTCCCTTCTCTTTTAAGCTGTACTTTGGGGAGAGCCAGGGCAGCCAGGGTAGAAGAGGGTTTGGACCTAGAGGGGTGAGAGCTGCAGCCTAAAGCTTTACCTGAATCTTGGTCTGGGATGGGGACGGGAGGAGCTTGGAGACGTCGCTCGTGGATAAGGAAATGCGTCTGTCCCTGCGAGATCACAGAAAGGTGGCTTTTATTTCCAAGAGTGAGTTAGGAGACATGTTTAGTTGTCCTGACTCGGGTGGGAGGAGGCCAGGGATGTTGCTCCACGCTCCACAGGGCACGTGACAGCCCAACCCAGAGAACCAGTTGGCCACAAGCGTCAGCGTGTGAGGCCGAGAAAGCCCGGCCTAGCAGAAGGCCTGCATCTTTCTCCAGCTCTTTCTGCGTCTGGCCACGCAGGCCTCTGGGAGGAGGCGCTGGGGACTCGGAGTCACTGGTGTGTAGCTAACTAAGGGTCAGGCAAAGTGTCAAGAGCTGGGCCCCTTCTTCAATTCCTGGGTGAGAGTAACCACCTCTATTTTCTGATGAGGAAACGGAGACCCAGGGAGACCCAGGCAGGCCGGGAAATGGGATGTCGCCCCGAGGGGCTGCCTCCCGCAAAGCCAGGGATTGTTGTGTAAACATAGCTCATTTGGGGGCTGTGGGGGGAGAGGAGGAAGACTCAGGGTCCCAGCTGGTACCAAGCTCTGCAGCTCCCGGCAGATGCCAAATCTTTACTTTTTCCTGCCGCTTCTTCCCTCCCTCCTCGGAGCTCCCACATGCCTGGTGTTGGCTCCCAGGCACAGAGCCACTCACGTGTTTCTGGGACACGTGGCACTGCCCTGGTCCTGCTGCCAGGCAGGCCTCTGTGCGTCCCTCCACCCTACCTGCCCAACACAGCTGGGCACCACGGTGTTCAGACAAAGGAGGGCCCGGGGCTTACTCTGTAGGTGTGAGAGCAGCCCCCACAGCCCGATGCCGCTCGCTGAGGTCCAGGGACTGGCTCAGCATGGTGCTAGAAGCAGCAGTCATCAGCTTCTTGCCTCGCCATAGCTCCACGGCGCTGGCCAGCCGCTCAGAGTCTGGGTCCCGGTACCGCTGGATCTGGGTGGAGCTTCCAGGGCTCTCAGGCCTGTCCTGTGCCCTCAGGTCACCACCCAGCTTGCTCTTGTCCTTGGGGGTCTCAGGGGTGGTGCTGGGGGTGGGCACGCTGACCGTACTGTCCAAGGCAAGGCTGGTTGGCCGTTCCACGTGGCCAGGCGTTGGGTCCCCGCCCTGGGGCATCTTTAGGGTTTCTCCTGAGAGCTGGCTGGCTGGCATGGCCTGCAGTGGCTCCTCGGGCTGTTTCTTGGAAGCATTCTCTGTCTCTGTCCCCACGTCTGAAGGAGTTTCATCTTCTCTGTTCTCCTTTCTGTCTTCCAGGAGGCTCTCCTCTTGCTCTGGTACAGTCCTTTCAGAAGGTTCTCTGAGAGCGCTCTCTTCCTTGCAGGACTGTATGTGTTTGTTTTGGAGCTTCACGTGCTCCAGCCCTCTCTGCCGCCGTGACTCACGCTTCTCTCGGCTGCTGGGCACTTTCTCGTGACTTTCAGCTGCATTTTTCTGGGGCAGGAGAGCCTTCTCTGGGCTGGAGACCTCCTTCTCTGGTTGGGAGCTCTCTGCCAGGGGCTCATTGTTTGGCCACACCTGGGGTTCCAACGCCAAATGCTCCCTGTCCTCTGATGGTTCTGGGTCCTGCCTGGGCACCTGTTCCTGCTTGGCCGCCTGGCCTGGCCCACCCTCCGCGGTTTCTTCCCTTAAGGCTTGCTGGGCTTCCTTCTCCTCTCCAGCCTTCTGCTTCTCTGCGACCATCTGGCTGAAGCTGGTGTGACAAGAGGAAAGCAGGTAGGTTCAGCAACAAACATGACTGCCACCTCCAGAATCCACTTAGAGCATCAGGGACCCCCTATGCTACCCGCGGGCTGGCGGCTAGGCTCTATCCTGCCAAGTGGGGTGACCCTGGCCCTCAGGGATGGTTCTGGAAAAGCAGAAATGCTAGAAAAGGGAGATACAAGAAATGGCTATTTATTGTCATGGCCACCTCTGCCCTAAGTCTCTCTGCTGTGAGAGGGAACTGTTAAGAAACTCCTGAATTTCTTTGGGGGTTGCTGGCTGGGTAGATGCCTGAGCTTTACATATAAGCATGGGTTGAGGGGAATCCGCTATGGGCTGGTCTTACTTAGCAGCCTGAACCCTCCAACTCTGAAGCCAAGTTGTTTCATCAATGGGCTCAGGGTGGGTGGATTCAGTGAGGTGGGGAGGGGTCCCTGCCAGAGAGCAAGTCCTGGCAACAGTGACCTCAGCCTTCATCTACAGGTGTTGCCCACCATCCCTGGAATGTCTCTTTGGGGCGTCATGTGCCCAGATGGCTCTACTGGCCAGGTGGCATCTCAGGCAGCTCCTGGGGCCAGGGGTGCTGGGGGAGGGATGGGAGGTGGGGCCTTGCTCTGTTCACCTCTTGCGCTGAAGGTGACCCCGGCAGAGGCTCTGCAGGCGGATGATGCTCTGTCTCCGGCGCCGGTAGGCCATCCGCTGCTGGTAGCCTCTCCATGCAGCCTGGATGTACACGGCAGCCTGCGTCCTCTCCAATGCCCGCCGGACGCGGTAGGATCGCCAGCAGGCCTGGGGGTGCAGTGGGCAGTCAGGGACTGGGGATGTGTGACCCTGGCTGCCCCGTCCCTGGTCCTGCAAGGCCTCCTTAGTACCTGGATGGTGATGGCTGCCTGCCTCATCTGCAGGAAGTGCCGGCGTTCCAGCACCATTCGGAACCAGCTCTGGAGGAGCAGGATCTTCCGTACGACCTCCCGATGCAGCGTCTCCTGCAAGGCTTGCCGCTCTGTTTCCTTCAGGAAAACCTAGGGGGTGTGGGCACAGGAGGGGTCAGTGCAGCCCCCAGAATCCCTGTGCCCCATAAGTGCACAGACCAAGCTGGTGTGTTGCCTGACCTAACCAAGGGGAGTTTTTTTTTTTTTTTTTTTTAATATATTGAGAGGATTCTAGTAATGTGAAGTTAACCATTTTAACACAAACAGATCGGGGCATTTGGTACATTCACAACATTGTGCAAACAACACTAGCTCCAACACATTTCCATCACCTTGAAGAGCGACCCATCCCCATGAGCAGTCACTCCCCAGCCCCTGGTAACCAATGATCTGCTCTCTGTGGATCTTTCCTGAACGTTTCATATACATGGGATCATACACTATGCAGGCTTCTGTCTCATGCTGCTTTTCGCTCATCACATTATTATGAATGGCCCAGTTTTTTTTTTTTAAGGTTTTATTTATTTATTCATGCTAGACACACACAGAGAGAGAGGCAGAGACACAGGCAGGCAGAGAAGCAGGCTCCATGCAAGCAGCCCAACGTGGGACTTGATCCCAGGACTCCAGGATCACACCCTGGGCCGAAGGTGGCGCTAAACCGCTGAGCCACCCAGGGATCCCAACAGACCACAGGTTTTTAATCCATTCATCAGCTGACGGACATATGGGCTGTTTCTGCCTTCTGGCTGTTGTGGCTAGTGCCGCTATGGACATTCAAGTATAAGGATTTGTTTGAACGCTTTATTTTCAGTTCTTCGGGGTCCATACCCAGGAACGGAATTGCCGGGTCACGTGGTAACTCTAGGATTAGCTTGTTGGAGAATGGTGAGGGGGGTTTCCAAATCAGATGAAGCCCTAACAGGAGTTGACTTTAGCGCTTATTGGACAAGGACAGCAGCTGGTGCCCCAACCATAAGAAGCCAACCAGCACATACGTAGAGGTGGTAGATGGTGTCTGAAAGGAAGCCTTTTGCCAGACATTAAGAGCTAGCAAATGGTACCAGACATCCTGCAGTAACCCTAGGCTATGTGTGAGGAAGCCGGGAACCAGCGTGATGCCCAAGCCTCACCCCTTAGAAGCACTCCTGTGCCTTCTGGGAAGAAAGAGTGTGCTGGGCCCCAAGAAAGACACTTCCTCAGCACAGCCCTCTGTCTTTCGGCATGTAGCTCGGGACGCTGGGCCATGGGAGGACCCTACGTGCAGCGGTAGATAGGGTATGGGTTTGTGGCCCCCTGAGGTGTGGGAGCCCTGACCTTGGTCTTCCCGATCTGGTAGTTCCTCTTGTCGACGTCCATCTTTTCCAGCAGGGCAGAGATGACCTCCCTGCAGGGCTGGGCATTCTTGGGCAGCAGCACTTGGAACTGCTCTGTGAAATCCTGGGTGATTTTGGCCAAGAAAAGAGAATCTCTGTTGAGATTTCCGCCACCCATGAGGATATGGTGCTCCAGCGATTCCCTGGTCAAGCCAAGTTTCCAGAGCCAGAATGGCACCAACAAAGATAAAATCTCAGACTCTCTGAAAGGACTTAAACCTTGAGAAAGACCACCACACACAGAGTATTGGGTCTTCCAGGCACTTCGCGAGTGGCTCTTAAGGGCCTATCGGTACTGGCATTTTTGGGGGGTGGCCAGGAAACAGGGCTGCCTTTGGTGGGGGAGCTCAGGCTCTATGGCTCATTAGAGCTGAATCATAGCTGGACACATGCAGCTTTTAAGTAAACAGTTAATTCAAATTTTTAAGAACCAAGCATTAGTGAAATACACCAGCATGTCCTCCCATTTCTGTGATTTCGCTTTTTCTATTTATGCAGGGTCAGAGAGGTGCTATTTCCATTCTGTGGATGAGAAAAAGGGAGGCATGCAATGATGAAGCCATGTCCCCGAGGCCATGTCCTGGTACAGCTGGATTGGGGACCAGGTGCCACTGGTGCCACCATCTGTGGCTTCAGGCCCAGGGCTCACACAGGTGATGCCAGTTCACGGCATGAGCCAGGGGTTCTCAACCCAGGCCGGCTTACCATTGGGGGTGTCTGGTGATGTCTGGAGACATCCAGGATTCTCCCAACTTGGGAGGGGTGGGTGCTCCTGGCATTGAGTGGGCGGAGATCAGGGATGCTGCTCAACATCCCACAATGCACAAGGAGGCCCGCACAGAAAGAATGACCGGGCAGCCCCTAGTGTCAATGGTGCTGCAGCTGAGAAACTGCACTAGCTGTTTGGTCTTCACTAATTTGAGGTTACTGATGATCCTTTGCATTTCTAAAAACCCCAGGGAGCCATCTCTGAAGTCATCACCTCCCTGGCAAAAGAGGAGCTCGGCCCGCTTGCTGCTGGTTGACACAACACAAGAGATAGGTATAAAAGCATCTGTCACCGAAGATGCTCAACAGAGGGCAGAGCTGTACAGGGATCTGCTCGTGCAATTCCCTCTTCCCAGCTTGGGTTGACCCCTCTGTATCCTTCCAGGCTTGGCCAGGGCCCAGCCACCTCTGCTGAGGAATCTTGCCTCCCCCTGACTCCCCCATGACAGAGAATAATCTGGTATAAATGCCAACAGTGCTAGGGTGGAGAAACCCTGGTGTAAAGTAATCCCCTGGGTTCCTGTTCCAGAGAAGTGCTCTCTCTGAAAGAAGGAGGTGACTGGCCCTCTGCCATGTGACGACAGCCATGCTTGTGCCACCTACCTGGAACGTGTACTTGGCACTGTAGCCTGACCTCCGGATCCGCACCGTCTCCAGCATGCCTGTGTAGCGCAGCTGCTGCAGCACCAGCTCCTCGTCGAAACACAGCTCTTTCTGAAACGGGGTATGAGCGATCAAGACATGTGCTGGCTGCTGGACAACTAAGCGTTGGCAGCCGGGGATGGGAAACTATGGGACAAAGTCCTGCAGGAGTCTGGGCATGAGCATAGTTAGGGAGCACAGGTGGGCCCCGGCTGGCTGGGAATGTCCCCAGCCTGGCAGCTGTGGGCACCTGGAGGATCCATCTTTCCTTGCTCCAGACATTCTTTTTGGAATAAAGAGGTGGGGCTGCTCAGCAGTGCTTAAGGTATTTATCTCTTCTGGAAAAATCTGGCATCTGATCTGCTCTATTCCCTGGTGTCTGGAAGACCCATGACATTTCTTACTGCTTAATTTAAGATAATTTGTTGCAAATAACTAGTTCTTAAGGGCTCTGATCAAAACCTGAGCTGAGCTCATACTCTGTGCCAGGCCCTGGGGTAAATAACTAGGGATTTGGCCAAGAGGAGAACAGGGTCTGGAGGTGGAAGCCAGGTGCATATGTGAATGGGTCAGACAATGCTAGGGCCCCCCTGGGCCGAGTTTTGAGGAAGGAATGGGCAGGAAACAGCCAGGTGAAGGCCCAGAGGAGGAATCCAGCTCCTTGCCCGGGAGGACAGAAGCTACAGAAACTGGTAGGGAGAAGCTGGGTTCTGGATGTTGACAGATCTTCCTAGGAGCAGCGGAAGGCCAGGGAAATGGGAAAAGGAGAGATGAAGCGGGCAGGCCCAGATCCTGAACAGCCCCCAGCAAAGTCTCCAAGGGCACAGAAGAGCCAGTGAACCCCTCAGGCAAAGGAAACTTAGCAGTAAGGACTGAGCCCGCCATTGGGGCACCCACTGATGCTCCATGAGTCTTTCTAGAAATATTCAGATCAAATGAACAGTAGGATCTATGCCTCTGCTGCATGACCTCAGCCCCTCCCTTCTGGTACATTTTCTGCACTGGCCCATGTGGGGATGCACCAAAGAGCATGCTTGACCTGTCCTTCCTAGGGCTCCTCCAGGTTTCAAGTGATGTCCCTGCTCTTGGTTGGCCACCCAGCTGCCCTAACTGCCTCCTGCCAACCCCCCTCTACCTGGGACTGGCCACAGCACACCATTTACAGTTCCCAGAACCTGTGTGAACACTTGGTTCCCTGAGACTTTTCCTGGCCCTCCAAGGGACACAGCAACACAGGATAACCCCCTGCTGAGCAGCCAGACCTTGGCCTTCACCTCCCCAAGACATGGGAGCCACTTACCTTCTCGGCATTGGAGCGGATGCAGCGGATAAAGAAAGGCTCTGCCTTTCCCAGTGCCTCCAGGAGCTTGTTAAGGGACGTCTGGGGAAACAGGGAGAAGGTTTTGAGATGGGACCCCCAGAGCCAGGCCACTCAGTGGGAGGAGACCCAGTCACTCGCTGGCGTTGGCACTGACGCAGGATGCGGGAGGCTGTAGCTGGACATTCTGACTGGAGGCTGTGCTATCTCTGGGAGCCCCAAAGAGATCTGTTGGGTCCTCAGAGCTGACTGGTAATCTTCCCAGGCTCTCCCAGCCCTTTGTCTCAGTGGGAATGTGGGGTGGGACCAGATAAATGCCTTCTGGGGATTTAAAATGCTGGTCAGCCTCAGAAGCAGCACAGATGCCATGATTTTGGTCTTTGGCCTGCTCTGTACAAAAAGAATTTGTAGGAGCTCCCAGGTTAGGGAATTAAAAAAAAGCCAAAGTGGTCACAAAAGACTCAGAGTGAGGAAAGAGGAAGAGGACAAAAAAAAAAGTAATGGTAAGTAAGGGTCAGCAGCAGCCGTTGGGCCCCTTAAAAAAAGTGCCTCTGAGCTTCCCGGCAACCAGGGGAAAAGGGAAACAAGCCCAAACAACACAGTTCAGTGGCTGCCTTAAGGCGCTAACCTGCTACTTTAACTACTGGTTCACAACAGGAGTGATTCTACCCCTACCCATCCTGAACATGTGGCAATGTCTGGAGACATTTTTGGGTGTCAGAATTGGAGGATGCTACTGTACATCCCATAACACACAAGATGGCTTCCGCCACGGAGAATCATCCAGTCCCAGATGGCAAACAATGCCAAGGTCAGGAGCCCTAGAATAGCCATTTGTTGGGTTTGTTGTGGCCAAGTTATGAGAGCATCAGGTCGAGTTCAGCATCTGCCCTGGGCTCCCCAGGCTGCCTACCTGGAACTGGGCACTGATGCTTGGCGGCTTCTTTTTCTTGTGTAGGTGCAGCAGGGACTTGGTGGTTCGATCGTGAAGAGTCATGCTGATGATGAGCTTTAGGGACTTGGAATCCAGCAGGTTCTAGGACAGACACATGGGGGTCTGGCCTGCCCTCCTGGGGTACCAGGGGGCACTAGGAGGCCTCATAGATGCCCCGGAGCCAGGATTATGCTGCTGGGTGCGACAGCTCTTAGGATCCGTCTCGGGACAGTGTTGCTAGAGGGCAGGGGTTGGTGGGCTGGGCAGGAGGCAGGGGTGACCCTGGAATTGAGCCTGAGCTGTGCCTGGCACATGGCACCACCAGCTCTGGGAGGCCTGATTATGGCCTCTTTTGTAGTCTGAGTGCCCAGAAGCCGAGAGCTCCAGGGGGCCACCTTCCTCCTGCACAGCTTCAGGAGTGCCAAGTCCTCTGCACTTCTGCATGAGCTTATCCGGTGGGCCTTCCAATGTGTGCCAATCCTTAGTATCAGCTCACCAGAGGAACTAGCACTGGCCATCTGTTGGCCAGACTGAGAGGTTTTTTCTCACTATTGCAAATTCATGATCTGTCTGTACACTGTACGTGGAGATAGACAGGCTGGGTGCACTTTCCCCAAGGTCACCTACTGGGATCTTGGCTACTGGCAACACACAGTTGCCGCCTTTCTGGTGGGACTTCCTCTCCCAGCCTCCCAGAAACACCGGGAGGTGCTGCATTCCATTCTGCCCTCCAGAAATGGTAGGTAACTAATGACCTTAAAGGGGGAGAGGACGGAAGGGTCCTGTTGTCTCTGGATGGGAGAAGCTCTTTGGTGCTGTTCACACTCCTGTGGGACTGGGCCAAGCCCACCTCCTTGCTCAGTCCTCCCCCTGACCCAGCCTGCTTCCTCCTGGGAAACTCCTGTCAACATGCTTGTGCAAATATCCCCACCACACACCCCGCTTCCAGGAAACCCCAAGACACCTCCAAAGCTTTTTGATCAGAGAAATTATTTTTGGAGGGGAGCGGGGGTAGAGGGCGATGGAAGGAAGAGGGAGGAGCTACAAAGCTAGAGATGTTAAAAGTGCCTCCCTCCACCAACACCCTTGGCCCCCTATTTTCCAGAAAGCAAGTTGAGCCAGGCACTCTCAAGTTGGGCAAAAAGCAAGGCGGCCTCGGGCGGTGTCGCGAACGTTTACCTTTGGAATGAGCTGCTTTTGTTTGATACCTTTACTTTTCCTGTCAAAATATTAAAAACGGTTTTGTGAACAGAAAGAACAAGGTGTCCGGATCTGGGTTAGTTCAGCAAAGCCTTGCCTCGCGGGTTAGATGGAGCGAGAGCAGAGAAAGCAGAGTTGGGGCGCGCACAAGTGCAACGAGGCCGCTGCACCGCCTCTCCGAGGCCTGGGCGGGTCCACCCCGTGCACGCGTGGGGTGCTTCTGTGACTGCACATGAGCTTCACTGGCCAGCAGCTGCCCCGGAGGTGGCAGGAGCATCTCACTCGGGGCCGCTCGGGTGTCCAGGGAGCAGGAGGGGCCGCTGGTAATCGGCAGGGCAGAAGGTGCGTCTGTGCAGGGGGCGGATCTTGCCCCGTAAGGAACTGAAATGGGGCTCAGGTAGGAGTACATTTTGGACTCACACTGGTGCAAAGGAAAAGACAAAAGCCGATCTTGTGGGCAAGGGAGGGGGGCATGGCCCTCGTTCTCAGACACTCTATGGAATCTTGCAGACAAAAGAAAAAATTTTTTAAAAAACTTGCAGCTTGGCTCATTTTTAAAACCAGCTGAGGAGGGGCGCCTGGGTGGCTCAGTTGGTTAAGCAACAGACCCTTTGCTTTCAGCTCAAGTCATGATCTCATGGATTGTGAGATCCAGCCCCATGTCAGGCTCTGCGCTCAGAGGGGAGTCTGCTTGGATTCTCTCCCTCTACCCTGCTTCTGTTTTCTCTCAAATAAATACAATCTTAAAAAAAAAAAAAACCCAAAACAATAAAAAATCCACAAAAACCAGCTGAGGAAATAGTGCCCCACAGATCAGCAAGATGCTTGGTTGTGAGGTTCTATGTGTGTCATGTTCCATCCTTTTTTCTTTTTTTTGAAGATTTTATTTATTTATTTTTATGAGAGAATACGAAAGAGAGAGCAGGAGCAGAGGGGAGGGGCAGAGGGAGAAGGAGAAGCAGGTTTCCTGCCGAGCAGGGAGCCCAATGTGGGGCTCAATCCCAGGACCCTGCCTGAGCTGAAGGCAGATGCTTAACCAACTGAGCCACCCAGGTGCCCTGTCATGTTCTATCTTAATCCACGTGAAGAAGAATAAGGCATAATAAAAATGAATTTGAAAACCGTTCTCTTGTGGACGCAAGCTTTGCTCTTGGCCGGCCTGAGCCCTGAGTGGCTACGAGTGCCCCCATCGGCCGAGGCTGCTGCCCACTGGGTGCGATGCAAGTCATCACCCTCGCTTTGCAGACAGAAGCTGGAAAGCTCAGAGCACTCAGGCCACATGATAAGTTAGTTAGCGAGAGTGAGACCAGGTCCAAACCTGGTTTGTGTGGCTTCTGGGCCCTTCCCACCATATCGCACTGCCATCCACACAAAGCAGGGCCATGGATGTGCAAGAAATTGGATGCCCTACTTTCGACAGCTTCTTTATAAGCTCACGGTGGCAAGGAGTAGGGGTGGTAGTGGTGAAGCAAGCCTTGCTCTGCATGTTTAGGGAAAGAAAAAGAGATGCTTTGTGGAAGGAGCGTTCCTGTGAAGCCGTGCTGGCCACTGGGGAGCTGGCAAGGATTTGGGCCACAGGGTAGACACTGGGGCAGGAGTGTTACGAGGGCCATTTAGCAAAGGTTGGCATAAGAATGGAACCACAAGACAGCACGTTTGTAGCGGCCAATTCAGCATTACGGGAAGCCCGCAGCCAGGGTCCTGGGAGCCGGGGAGGCGGTCGTTGCACTTGTTGCGGGGGGGTTGGGGGGAGGTGCCACAGCCTTGGGGGGACTCACAGGATGAAGGTGCGGGGTTTCTGGAGCCGACTGAGGGACTGGAGAAGCCTACGGGGGTCCTCACCCTGCCAGGGCAATCCTTTGATGGTCTTGATGATTTGGTCATGCAAATCGCTGAGAGTGGGGTGGGGTAGGGGGTGCAGTGACAGGGAGAAGACCAAGTTAGAGCAGCAGGCCCGCCACCTTGGGGTCCCCAGCACGGTCGGGACCATCCCCAGGCCACTGGAGCCAAAACATGCAGCTGGAGAGTCTGCACGCCTGCTGTCTCTCCCTTCTGGACTGAGAGGGGGTTCAGCCAAGAGTGACTGACCACCCCACGGAGGCTCCCCTTTTCTCAGGGAGGGCCAGGGATGCTTCTGCAGAATGGGGTTTGCAACACAGCATCTCAGATCACCAAAAAGGCCTCATATAGAACAGCCTCTGGACTCTATTATAACAAGCATCGAGGGCTAGACCCGAGGGTACATGTGGGTGTAGCTCATCAGTTTTTCTGGTTGATTCTGTGGCCACGTGTCCATCTCCTTGTTGGCTTCAAGAAAGGCCTCAGGAGGAATGGATGGGAATTCACACAGTGGTCCTCAACCAGGATGATGCTACCCTCCAGGTGATGTCTGGATACATTTTTGGTTGTCATTACTGGGTGGGGAGGGTGCTACTGGCATCGGGTGGGATGAGAATAGGATGCTGCTCAACACCCTACAGCATGAGGGATGCTCACACAGAGGGTGACCTAGCTCAGCAGTGAGGGTAGGAGACCTTATGGAAGGAGAGCTTTACCCCAAATAATTCAGTCTCCTTCACTGCCTTTTGTTCGATCACTGTGGGTCCCATGGCTGAGCATACGCTCTAAGCCCAAACTTTGGCACTAAAGCGCGAGAACAAGAATGGATCAGAGATAAAAATCAGATGCTATGGAAGGGACTATTCATGAAGGATGTCTAGATGACAAATGTCCTTATGGAACTTCTGGAATTGAGGCAGCAGGGACTGTAGGGTGAGACACGAGGTTCTGGTTTGTGTGTTTCTTTTTAAAAACCCCTCATTCCTATTATTTCAAATACATGTTTAAGCTCAGGGCAGGTGGCCTGGAAAGACCCCGATCGGCAGCCCCTCATCTGTGTCCATGCACCATGCCCAGGGCCTGGAGACCCTCACTTACCTCTGCTCCCTCGCCCTCCAGGGAGGCACAGAGCAAAGACAACAGAAGGGTCATGTTTCACCTCCATACCCTGAGCGGTCAGCACAGTGGCTGGAGCTCTGAACAAGGCCTATGACTTCAACACACACCCACCGCCCCTGGCCCAGTGGGCCCTGGTATCCCCAGCCTGCCGCTCCCGCTCCTGGCCCTGGACGCCACGCTGAGCGCCTGGGGATGGCAGCTCCTCTTGATGTGCCTCCCTGGTCTTGGGTTCGAAGGCCCTTGCTTCTACTTACTTCTTGCTTTCATAGAAAGCAATGATGTCCTCAAAAGCGTTAATATCGAACTCCTCAGAGCCGTCAAATGAGAAATCTAGCATTGAGCAGCTGAAAGGGAGAATCTGTATAAACTAAACACGCTCCTGGAGTGGGACCCGCAGCCTAGGGGCCAGGCCCTGGGGAGACTGACATCACTCCAGCCAATGTGGCCCCAGGTCCACATTCAGTCCTTGTAGGGTGGGAATACACAAGCAAATCAAGAGATGCTTTCTTTTTCTCTTGCCCCCTTTTGGGTGAAAAAGCAGATTAAAAAAAAAATGCACCTCTTAAAAAACAGGGAAACGACACATGAAATCACTTATGGATGGTCACTTACCTAGGTGCTAACACTATACCGCCATGTATACAATGTTTATGAATCTCTTGAAGTTTTTACTATGAAGGGCTCAAAAATAAAATGACCTTTTCAAGTTTAAATATTTACTAACTTGCTCCTTGGGAATCTGGGGTACTGAGGAAGAAGCTGGGAACTTGGCTGCCACAGAGCATTGGCATGTGCCTCCCCAACTGTGAACACACCTCTCCTGGCCTGTCTGTCTCAGCTGGTCCCTTTTTAATACAGCCTGTCTGGCCCTCTCAAGATATCAGAAGTGTCCCTCCTCTAGCTTTGTCACTGCCTTGGATGTCTGTCCAGTGTGGCACATGCTGCCCACTTTCATACCCAGGGCAAACAGGGATATGTAGAAGGCCCTCGGTCATTGCCAGGGTGGCCACAAAATACCCTCATCATATTGTGTGCAATGAGGCATATTTTATCTCCAACAGCAAATAAAGTAACTCAGCCTATCTGCTCTCGACCACTCTGCCCAGGCTAAGGGAGAAAGTGCTCTTAAATTAAGCCTGTTGCTCGGTGCAACTAGTTAGTGGCTCCTTGGCCTCACCTGCCAATGGCCCTGAAAAGAATCTTTTGTAAAGTGAGCCGTCCAGCATCTCCCTAAAGCAGATGATGCACCGAGGCCTGCCTTCTGTGTGCAGAAAAGCGGCAACCAGATGCCATTTGTTTCTGGGTCCTTTGGATTCAAGTGGTTGCCGGGTTCCTTATTCAGGTCAACCCCAACCTGGTTCGAGGGTGTAGGATTTCTGGCATTGTTTTAAACAATACTGCTGTCTACCAGCCTTGGTTTGGACAAATCAAGGTCTCGCTCACCGGTACAGTTTTTCCGATGGGGTGCTGGCTCCTCTCTGCAGGTCTCCTAGGTGACCGTGGGTGCCAGGGCTGCCCATACCGGCTGTGGACACAGAGCACATGGAGTTGGAGGCGAGGGTTGCCTGGGGTCTTGGAGGCTTTGTCTTTGCCACAGAGGCTTTGGCTTTGATCCTGACTTGAACTCATTAAAAAAACACACACAAAAAGTCTGATGCTCAAATTTGGACACAGCCGGGAACTGTGAAGTGTTCGATTCCTCCCTAAGCAGCATTATTTATTCCTACTTTTCATGAAGGCTTTATCTCCTTGGTCCTGCTTTTAATGAAGGCCCTTGGTAAAATGGAGCCCCGTAGCTGGTATCTGGAGCCAAGCTCCTGTGGACAGTCACTCAGCTGTTCTGGGCCTCAGGCTATCTTTTTTTTTTTTTTTTAAAGATTTTATTTATTTATTAATGAGAGACAGAGAGAGAGAGAGGTAGTGAGAGAGAGAGAGGGGCAGAGACACAGGTAGAGGGAGAAGCAGGCTCCAAGCAGGGAGCCCACGCGGACTCAGTCCCAGGGCTCCAGGATCAGGCCCTGGGCCGAAGGCGGTGCTAAACCGCTAAGCCACTGCAGCTGCCCTCAGGCTATCTTTATAGCAACACAGGAGCATGTCTTTCTGCCTTGTGAGGATGAGGAGAGTATATTATATACCCTGGTACAGAAATTCTGTTTGGGATGATCAAAGTTCTGTGAGACAGGTGGTGGTTACGCGACACGGTGAAGGTGCTAAACGCCACAGAAATATACGCTTTGAAGTGGACTGAGTATTCCCCATTGACGGTGACAAGTGGGCCCCATACCTGCAGCCTTCTCGGCCCTCTCGGCCCGCAGTTGCCCGGCCTCCCGGAGCACGGCCATGGCCCGGATGGCGGCCCGGAGCACAGCCCAGCGGAACACGGCCACAGGATCCATGCCAATGAGCTCCCGCACATAGGAGCTGTCGCTGCCCCGCAGGAGGGCCACGATGTCTGGCCGCATGTAGTCCATGTTCTTTTCTCGGAAGTCCTGGTGGGGGAACGGAGGTGGGTGGTCACTTGCCAGTGACTGCCAAGGTCCTGGGAGCCAGCATGCAACGGTTGCTGGTGGGGTGGGACCCATCTCAACAACACAGAGGGGGGTCCCATCCCTAGGGTCTTTGATAGTAAGAGCCAGAGATGTAGGGCTGGGTCTGAGGGCTATTAGTAAAAGGGATGGCTGGAGGTAAGGGGCCTTGGGGGCATCTACCTTTCCTGCCTTTCCTGCCTCCCACCCTGGACTGATGATGGCAACGGACACACACATACCTTGATCTGATATTTCACTTTCCCTGCAAAGTGCTGAATGATGAATGCTGGCTCCATGACGGGGGTGCCAAGGAAGTACCTGTTGTCTTCGTGCTGCTGCTTGAACTTGGCCAGCAGGGTCTGGCTTGTGGCATGGGGGAAGCTGGGGAAGAGGGTTTGGAACTTTTAGCTGCAGGAACAGCGGCGACCACTTGCTCAGCATCTGGTCACAGGCCCTTGGTGGATGAAGCCCGGGCCCTCGTGGCCAATGCAAACATCTGGCACGGGCAAGACTGGGCCCGGGGCCCACTGTGGGCAGCTCCCAGGAATAATCCCAGGAAGGCAGGACTCAGGTCTGTGTGTATCTGGACGCTGTGTCTTGGAGGGGGTCTTGCCCTTGCTCCCCTGTTACAGGGAGGGACTGGGAGATGAGGATGGGGCAGGGAGGGCCGAATAAGGGACCCGTTGTACCTGGCTATTTCTGCCTCCCAGGAAGGAAATGCTGCAGTTGGCTTTGGCATACCCTGCCTCTCTGCCCAGCCTCACCACCAATACACACAGAGCAATTTGCCTCTGAATCCCAATGCCAGGCTCTACAGCTTAATGGGGATGGGGTGTGGGGTGGAAGGCAGAAGCTGTAGCTACGAAGCATGCTCTTTCCAGGGCTGGGGAAAGGGTGTGGAACGAGGAACCTGCTCATTCAGTCATTGGGATAAATACCATTTTAATGTGCTATTTTAGAAAATCCAGATCGATGCAAATTAAAAAAAAAAATCTACAAAGAACCAAAATAGCAAGATTTTAAACAAAGACAGATCCAACCCTGCTCAGCCTGGCCATGCCTCACATTCCTCCTCAGGATCCAGCTCTGGGTTTCCTGGAAGTGATGATTTAGTCCTTCCTAGCACCCTGATCGTTCTCTTATCTGAACATTCTCTCCCTGGATCCCAGCTACGAACGGATGTGTCCATGGGCCTGGGTCTGAGGCAGGAGGTGAGCCTGATTCAACCCAGCCCCCTCCCGGGACTTTAGAAGCAGACAAGGGGCTGAAAAAAGGTTGTTGATAGAAAGAGGTGTCCGTGTGCTGATCCTGAGAACCAGTGAAAGTGACCGGATTCAGAAATAGGGTCTTAATGAATATAATTAGTAAAGATGAGGTTATGGAGTTGGGGGGTAGACACTGATCCAGTGGATTGGAATCTTTATAAGAGGAGATGAGACAGAGACAGAAGAGATGGTGATGTGCACACAGAAGGCAGAGACTGGGGTGATGTAGCCACATGCCATGGAATGCTAGGGTCCCCCAGCAGCTGGAAGACGCAAGGAAGGATCATCCTCTAGAGGGAGTGCAGCTCTGCCCACACTTTGATTTCAGCCTAGTGATACTGATTTTCCACTTTGGGCTTCTAGGACCATGAGAGAATACATTTGTTATTTTAAGCTACCTGTGCTTTGTGGTCATTTATTACAGGAGCCACAGGAAATAAATTTGGTGAGTGAATTTCAGTGACTGCCACAGGGTGGCCAAGCATGAGGCACTTTAGCAACACCTCTTCTAGCCTTCACGGTGTCCTATGGACGAGGGGTGCCAGGCTTAGCAGGAAGTCTGGTGTCTGGGTCTCTGATTCCATGTGTTGCCCTTTGCAAGGATGCACCAACCTCATGCCTAGTTTCGAGACTTGGGCCCCATGTCCCTTTCTTAACAGCTCCAAGGTATGCATGATCCAGATTTATCGCACGTGTTAATATCTCCTTGATAAATGCTACATGCACTTTGCTAATGTGAGGTCAGGATTAGTGGCCAAATGAGCGTGACAAACTCAGAAGTTCTTGGGGATGGTGTGGCTTCAGGGTGAGGCTCTGGGGGCTGGGGAATCAGGTTTGTGGGGGGCACTGGGCCGCGGACACTCACTTGCTCTCTTCGTCCAGCAGATAGAAGAGCCCGGTGGGCTTCTTGCTGATGAGATGGATGCAGCCGACATTATCTGTGTAGTCAATGTTGTGCCACGAGATCCCTTCGCTCTGGTACTCCTCCTGCAGGGTTTGGGGGTTAGCTGGTAATTTCACTACCTCAGGGCTATGCTAATATTTACATACCACGTGTCTGTATAAACATATTTATGTATGTACATACATATTTATACATGCATCTGTAAATACCAATACATATTGATGTATCAGTGGAAATATATTCATAATTACATAAAATTATTAATAACAAGAAACAAGAATGTACATGCTTAAATATCTGTCACACGAGATGCTTAAAACCACACTTAACATGTCCCGGGGGCCAGCAAACTTTCTCTGTCAAGGGCCGGATAATAAATACATTAAGCTTTATGAGCTAGAAAGAGTCTTCTCATGATTCTGCTGTCATAGCAGGAAAGAGGCCGCAGATGATATGTAGGCAAGTGGGCGTGGCCATGTGCCACTAAAGGTTTATTTACAAAAACAGGTTGTGGGGTGGGATTGGACCTGTGAGCTGCCATCTGCCATCCCCTGCTCTAGAACTGCAATGTCCAATAATGTGTGATATAATGCCATGTAGTGCGAGCGACCTGCCTAACTCCAAATTTTCAGTCAGTTAAAAAGGTAAAAAGAAACAAGTGAAATTAACTTTAATAAAAGACTTAATTTAACCTAATATATTCAAAATAGGATCTTGTCAATGTATGATCAATAAAAAAAAATTATCAATGAGGCATTTTATATTCTTTCCCTTTTGCACGATGTGTGTCATCTGCTGTGTCTCACCACTGTCACAGTAACTCAATGCGGTCCGCACTGAGTTACTCAGCAGCCAGAAGGAAAGTTTAATAGTAAAATCAGCTAGATATTTATATAAGCCTATCATTTTTTTTCTGCCTAGATCATCAATGTGAAGAATAACACATGGGTAAAGATGGCTGAGTGCGTAGTGAAGAGACACAGGAGATAGATTATTAAAACGGTTTGCCAAAGCAAATCCTTATGAGGCAGCTCCATTTCTCTCCCATCGGATGGATTTTCACATTTGAGCAGAAAGAAGGTACAAGATTGACCCGTGGACAAAAATATGCCTAGTGTTTGCCCATCCAAGGCCGGGCAGAGGTTTCCCAGACTTTCTCCTCCATAGAGAAAGAGTCCAGGGTTGGGGTCATTCCATACCCTCTCAGGGTGCATGGGCAACAAGATGGCATTTCCTTACCTGTTCTAGTTTGAAAATGTGCTGGTTGAAATAATACTGAAGCTGCTCGTTGGCATAGTTGATGCAGAACTGCTCAAAACTGTTCCGCTCGAAGTCTTCAAATCCGAATATGTCGAGGACCCCAATGGACAAGCACTGGGAATACGGAGAAAACAGTTATCATTGGTGGGTCCTTCCGTGGAAGTGAGCCGTTTGGTTGTGAGGGCTCTGTGCTCTGCTGAACGCTCTGCTGCCACTACCTTGGAATCTATAATATGTGAATGAGGGGTGCTGTGTGTTCACTACGCACAGGATGGGGTGTTAACTACACCCCATCCTGTTCCCTGGGCCTTGGAGAAACTGGCCTCTTTGCTGACACCAACCACAGCCACCTTGGCTCCCGACGTCACAGGCCACCTGCCAAGGACGTGTGACACTAAGGGCCTGGTCTTCCCCAGCTCTGCTTGGTGGAGCAGGCAGGGGTAGGGGCTCTCACCGAGACAGACTCTTCCATGTCTTTCTTGTTGAGGAGGGCGTGGTTGATCCGCAGCACGATCCAGTCGAAGAGAGCACTGTACAGTGACTTGGCCATGGAGTCACGGGCAGTGATAGCCTGTGGGCATAGGATGGGGAGCGTCACACCTTGGCAAGGTGTGCTGCAGTACCCAGAGGTCTGTACTCACGGGAAATTCGAGGGTGTGTTTAAACCCCCAGCTCATTGGACACGGCCGCTCTCACTCTGCACATCACCTTCAGCTTGGAATGCCCCGACACATTGGAGCATGAACTATGCAGCCAGGACTTGGCAGCCTAAGGTTAGCAAAGTCTTTCTCACCAGCCAGCCTGCTCCTCAGAGCAACATGGGGACCATTGAGGATGGAACACGGGCTTAGAGAGGGCACCGGTCAGCCCATGGGGAGAACTAGCCAGGAGGACAAACTAGGTTGAAAGCCAGGTCCCTTACGGTTCTGGGAGCATTGTGGAGATGCCATCATGTACATAAAAGCAGTAACAGCTTTTAAATTAAACAAACAAAAAAGGGGATCCCTGAGTGGCTCAGTGGTTGAGCATTTGCCTTCACTTCAGGGCATGATCCTGGAGTCCCGGATCAAGTCCCAGTCAGGCTTCCCGCTGGGAGCCAGCTTCTCCCTCTGCCTATGTCTCTACCTCTCTCTCTCTCTGTGTCTCTTGTGAATAAGTAAAATCTTAAACAAACAAAACAAAACAAAAACGGGGGCACCTGGGTGGCTCAGCTGGTTAAGCATCTGCCTTCGGCTCAGGCATGATCCCAGGGTCCTGGGATCAAGAGGACTCTGCTTCTCCCTCTTCCCCTCCTGCCTGCTTTGTGCTCTCTCACGCTCTCTCAAATAAAGAAATAATAAAACCTAAAAAAAAAAAAGGCTTATAGAGGTTAATTTACATATAATAAATTGTTTTTATGTCCTCAGATCTATTGTGACAGATGCACTTGGCTATAATTAAGATCTAGAACACATCTTCTGGTTTTGCCTTTCCCGGGAGGTTGTGGAAATGGGGCCGCAAGGGATATAAAGCCCCACACCTGGTATCTTTCCCTCGGCATCACGCCCCTAAGGGATAGCCAGGCTGTTGGGGTTTCAGGTATCCTGTGGCAACTTTACAGAACATTTCAGGGGACCTTTGCCTGTGGGAGCTCAGAATGTCCATGGTACTTGTTTAAGATACCCAAGCAGCTTCTACCACTAACTAAAATTCCATAAATCCCCACCCAGCCCATGGCTAGGTATTTTCCTGAGGCCATCGAAGTTGCCAGCTGCAAGTCACATTGCTCTTGAGATGTAGAAACGCAAGAAAAACACATCACAAGGAAAACATCCAGGCTGGGGCCAGAGAGAAGCAACTTATCAAGATTCAGGGACCCACTTAATGGTTGTAAAGGTCGTACTCTAGCCTGGGGGGGGTCAACAAACTTGAAGGGCCAGATGGTCTTTGGCATCCTGGCTTGGTTCTGCCAATACAGTAGGAAACCCACAATATTAAAAAAAAAAAAAAAAAAAAAAAAAAAGAGTGTGGCTGTATGTCAATAAAACTTTATTTACAAAAGCAGGCAGTGGGCTGGATTTGGCCTGTGGGCTGCAAGTGGCCGTCCTCTGCTAATGACAACTGGCATGGAAACACATGTGGCCTCAAGTTCTGGCCCTAGGGCTCAAGTGTGTTGTAAGAGCTGCTCTGTGCTGTGCCTGAGCTCATGTGAAGACAAGAGATACTGTCACAGTTCTTTAAAGACAGGAAGAAGGGGATCCCTGGGTGGCGCAGCGGTTTAGCGCCTGCCTTTGGCCCAGGGCGCGATCCTGGAGACCTGGGATCGAATCCCACGTCGGGCTCCCAGAGCATGGAGCCTGCTTCTCCCTCTGCGTATGTTTCTGCCTCCCTCCTTCTCTCTCTCTGTGACTATCATAAATAAATTAAAAAAAAAAAAAAAAAAAAAAAAGGACAGGAAGAAGACTATCCAGGCCGGCTGCTTCTGGAGCCCCCACCCCACCCCGTGCCCTGAAAGAGCCTAGGGCAGTACTCACCTCACTGAGACTGTAGGGAAGGATGAGTTTGTCATTGGCTGTCACCGTTTTTCTTTTGGTCAGGACCTCCACCAAGATTTCTCGCTTCACCTGTGTCAAGGTCAAGGAGGGAGAGAAAGGGGGGAGGGGAGAGAAGGGTTACTGGTGGGGGGGGTCCTCACGTCACTGAGCTAAGGCCTGAAGCCTGAGGAAGGTGAGAAGAGGACCTCCAGCAGCTGCACCAGGGTATGGGCCTAAAGCTCACCCTGTGATGAGTGTTATGCTCAGTATGTTTCCCAATGATCATACCCACTGGCTCGGTCAATGGCCTGGGAGTATGGCCACATAGAACTGGGTGTCACTGTGGGTCTATGTGCTGCCTGCCTTTATGGATGATGCTGTTAGAGTAGGTTCCTGGCCTGTTTCTTCCTAACTGCCAAGCCCCCTCCACAAGCTACAGGTAGTCAGAGTAGGGGCAGGGGAAGCTGCCCCAAACTCCTGGCAGATGTGTATACTCATCCACATGAACACAACAGAAGCTGGACTCTTGCAACCAGGCACATATTCCTTAAGAAAAGCCATAGATGCAATGTAAACTTAGGAAACAGAAAGATGAGGGCTCTTGAGTGGCTGGCTCAGTGGTTGAGCATCTGGCTTTGGCTCATGTTGTGATCCCAGGGTCCTCAAGTCCTGCATCAGGCTCCCCGCAGGGAGTCTGCTTCTCCCTCTGCCTGTGTGTGCCTGCCTCTGTGTCTCTCATGAATAAATAAATAAAACCTTAAAAAAAAAAAAAAAAAGACGAGGGCAGGACTTTTCAGATATGGCACCACTGGGGGCTGGATCATTCTTTGCTATGGGGAAGCTGTTCGGTGCATTATATGAGGTTAAGCAGAATCCCTGGCCTCATGCACTAGAGGACAGTAGCCCCTCGGAGTTGTGACAAGCCACAAATGCCTCCAGACACTGCCCAGTGCCCCTAGGGGTTAAGTGCCAGTGGATAAGGGGATGGCAGGTTCAATGAGCAAATGACCTCGCTGATCAAAGTATGGTTTTGTTTTTTGTTTTTTTATTTTTATTTTTTTCAAAGTATGGTTTTGAAGGGCCTTTCACATGAGGGGCTGAGAGGGGAGGCAGCCATGCTCAGGAAGGAGTCCTTCAGAAATGAGGAAGGGATGGGATGCCCTGAGGGCATTACGCTAAGTGAAATAAATCAGACAAGAGTAAGACAGAGTAAAACAAATACTGTATGATCTCACTTGTATGTGGAATCTGAAAAAAAAAAAAACAACAAAAAACCCCCCAAAAAAATCCACCTAGAAAAAAAACCCAAAACCCCCCAAACTAAACTAAGCTTGACAGATACAGAGAACAAATTGGTGGTTGCCAGGGTCAGGAGACAGGGATTGGTAAGGTGGGTAATAAAGAGGTTCAGAAGGAATGGACTTCCAGTTATAAAATAAAGAAGTCCTGAAAACGTAATGTCTAGCAGGGGAACTTTAGTTAAGAATACTGTGTGGCATAAACGAAAGTCACTAAGAGGGTAGATCTTTAAAGTTCTCTTCACTAGAAAAAACTGATTCTGTAATCATGTGTGGTGACAGATGTTAACGGGACTTACTGTAGTCATCATTTTGCAATACATACGAATACCGGATTGTTATGTTGTAATGTTGAAACATAATACTGTATGACAATTATACCTCAATTTAAAGAAAAGACAGAAAAAGAGAAACAAGGAAGAGGTGTTGCACAGATGGTGGTGGTGGGGTAGGGTGGGGCAGCAGTGTGGAAGCAGGCAGAAAGGCCCTGGTTTATTGAAGTGCGGCCAAGGCAGGAGGTTCTGGGTCCTTGCTGGCCACGGAGGCTGGGTGCAAAGGGCAGTACCTTCAGGAGCTGTGACAGCGTGTCCAGCACCTCGGGGGGCCCGACCTCCAGGCCTTCGTCTCGGCCTGTAGCTCTCTTCTTGTACGTGACGTTGCCCAAGTACAGGATGGCTGAGAGGACGGAAAAAATCCTGTGAGAGCAAAGGAGCCTAGGTTGGAGTGGTTTCCAGAGTCATAAGGCAACAGAATCTTCCAGCCAGTTGGGCTGAATTTGTACAACCAGCCAAGTTCAGTCGGACACATGAAATTTAAAAAAGGTCCAATCTCACTGTTGCAGACCCTCTGTGGAATGTGACTTTGTAGACCAATGGCTCACCTGGGGGTTGTTTGTTTGTTTATTTATTTGGTGGGGCGTGGGTGCTTAAATATTTTTTTATGGAAGTCTAATGTGTGTGAAAAAAAAAAAATCCCCCAACCATGCATAAAAAACAGGCAAAAAGGGGAGCCCTAGTGGCGCAGCGGTTTAGCGCCGCCTGCAGCCTGTGGTGTGATACTGGAGACCTGGGATCGAGTCCCACGTCAGGCTCCCTGCATGGAGCCTGCTTCTCCCTCTGCCTGTGTCTCTGCCTCCCTCTCCCTCTCTCTCTCTGAATAAATAAATAAATAAATCTTAAAAAAAAAAAAAAAAAACCACAGGCAAAAAAAAAAAAAAAAAAAAGAAAGAAAGCAAAAAATTCTTAAGTGTGGAGTTTGATAAATTGTCACAAAATATACACCTCCTTGTAACTAGCACTTAGAGCAAGAGACAGAACATTCCAGGCACTGAAAGCCACCCCAGCTCCTGCAGAGGAATGGCTGTCCTCATGTCCTAATGCTATCTGAGAATTTGATGTCCATGAAATCATATGTACTTGTATCTGGCCTAGTACTGGAAGACCGTGATATGGGGGTGCTATGCGTGTTACTATGTATTGTCCAATTTGGTCATACTCAATGCTATATAGTCCAGCATTTCTTAGCCTCAGCCCTGCTGACACATGGGGCTGGATCATTTTTTGCTGTGGAGGGCTGTCCAGTGCACTAGGGGACACTATCCCTGGCCCCTGCCAACTAGCTGCCAGAAGCAGTGTCCTTCCTCCCCCTCACGCAGTGTGATCATCAAAAATGTCTCTCGACGTGGCCAGCGGCCCCGTGGGGTTAGAGCTGGCCCCAGGTGAGCACCACTGCTATGTGTGGAGTCCAGTGAATGGCAATCTACAGTCCATTCTTGTATAGTGTCTTTGCTAAGAATGGCTCTTCAGTTTTTAGAGGGTAGTTAAAAAACAAAACAAAACAAAACAAAAAAACACAGACCACGGAACAATGACCGTTTGGCCCTCCACGCGGAAGATTTTACTATCTGGCCCTTCACAGAAAGTTTGCCAATCTCTGCATGATATATAGATGTTTAGTTATTGAATTCCTGCTGGTGAGCATTTGTCTTGCGGGGGGGGGGGTATTCCAACTTTTTGAGGCTGTTAATAACAAGGCTGCCGTGTGCAAGTCTTCAAGTCAGCACAAGCACACATTGCTTTGGGCACATAAAGGTCTAGTAGAAACTGCCAACAGTGTTCCAAGGGGGCTGGCCTGATCTGTGCCCTCCCAGAAGTGGGCAGTGGTTCCCTCTGGGTATACTGAACTCATCGGGCAGGTGTGGCAAGTTCCCTGGGGTGGCTTTCCAAAAAATTAAAAAAATTTTTAATTGTGGTAAAACACACATCATGTAAAATTTACCATCGTAACCATTTTCAGGTATTAAGGACATCTGCACTGCTGGGTAAAAGCCCTGGGGTTTTACATCTCCCAGTGACTAATGACGAGTCCCTTTCCACATGCTAGCTGCCATCGGGCTGCCCTTATTAGTATCTGGGTTCCCTCTGGGGTGTTAGCCAGGTCTCAGGGAGTAGCCTTAGGTAAAGATGGGGAGGGGTAGGGGTGTCCACACGGGAGAAGGCAGGAGGGCTGGGCTGCCTACTTACTGCTTCTTGGTGGCAGGGAGGAAGCCCACCATCTCCATGGCCTGCTTGAGTCTCTCAAAGTCATGCTTCAGGTCTTCTCCATCTTCGATCTTCAAGTTATGCTGAAAAACAAAGTTGGGAGCACTCTGGGCGTTTCTGGGCCAGCAAGGGTGGCGTGCAAGAGTGATTTTGGCTGGGACTGGTGGGGCAGGGCTCAGGACACAGGGAATGAATGGGCCCCTTTATGCCGCCTCCTTGGAGTCGGTCTGGGGGCCAGAGAGGGCCCAGGCAGACAGCCTCTGACCTCCTGGCGTGTAAACAGCCCATGGGGAACAGAGGCAGCGTTTGTGGCCGCGGCTCGGGGCTGTTTACCTGGTTGAGGTAGAAATAATCTTCAGGCTGCTTGAGCTGAAATTCTTGACGCTCTTCCTCGCTGACGCCAAGTAACAAATAATAAAACACGTGGTAGTTCCTGTGGGTCAAAAGGAGGAGAAAAAATTCATTTTTGGAGGCCAAGCAACGGCTACTCTTCAAACCACTACTAATATTGCTTTGGGGACCACACCAGGGAGGAAAAAAAAAACCACACACCTCAAATATGTACCAATTTGAGACAATAAGTTGATTCTTATGATGTCTTAAAAGGAAAACTAAACCGTGAGCTTCTCCGGTGAGGAGATGTCTGGGGATGAGGGGTATTACTCTGGGTAAAAGCCTGGGTAGGCACAAAAATAAGCACAAGAAGGTGGTTTAGGAGGTATGAGTTGCAAAGCTTGCAGCCACAGAGCAGCCTTGCTCCTGGGAGATTGGCCACCATCTCCCATAGGGCTAGGACACCTGCTTCACTCCTTTGTGGGGAAGAAGGCAGATGTGGTGGGTCACTGAGGAAATTTCCTCCTACCTCTCATCCTTCTCTTGAGAGACGAGGCGAGACTTTTCAAGCAGGTATTTTTCAACAACAGCCCTGTTATTAAAAGGAAGATGAGTAAAATGTTACATTTTGATAGTTTTCTAGAACAGAGTAATTTGTCACAATAAAGCCAGCTGAGGATTAATTTCCTTTGACACAAGGTAAACACAGGTACCTAAATCACCCTTTAGAAATACAATCATCCTGGGGCACCTGGGTGGCTCGTTGGTTAAGCATCTGCCTTTGGCTCATGCTGGCCTGGGATGGAGCCCCGCGCCAGGCTCCCTGCTCAGCAAGGAGTCTGCTTCTGCCCCTCCCTCTCATGCTCTCTCTCTCTCACTTTCTGTCTCAAATAAATAACTAAAATCTTAAAAAAAAAAAAAAAATCATCCTAAATATCACAGTCAATCTAAATGTGGCAAATATAATCAATCTAAGTGGTCATAAATATAACTACCCTAAATGTCATGTATATAATCAATCACCCCCAAGTGTCGCCTTGTCTTATGACTGCCATCCATAAAAATAAGGAACCTGGAGGGGATCCCTGGGTGGCGCAGCGGTTTAGCACCTGCCTTTGGCCCAGGGCGCGATCCTGGAGACCCGGGGTCGAATCCCACGTCGGGCTCCCGGTGCATGGAGCCTGCTTCTCCCTCTGCCTATGTCTCTGCCTCTCTCTCTCTCTCTCTCTCTCTCTCTCTCTCTGTGACTATCATAAATAAATAAAAATTAAAAAAAAAAAGAAAAGGAACCTGGATTGGCCACTTCTGCTCGCCAGACCAGATACGAGTTGATCACTGTTCAGAAGCTTAAGAAGCACCCTGGGGTACCCCCCTCAGGCAGCGGGAACTGGGGCAACTGTACCCATGTGTTCACGGACAACAGGGGAAGGTCGCCCTCTGCATTCACCACCTCCTCAGCCTTTAAATGCTTTTCCCGTTAAAAATCCAAGATAATAGGTTCATTTTTTATTTTTTTTAAAGATTTTATTTATTTATTTGAGAGGGAGACCAAGTGAGCTTTGGGGGTGGGAGGACAGAAGGAGAGGTCTCCCTGCTGAGCAGGGAGGCCAACATGGGGGCTGATCCCAGGACCCTGGGATCAAGATCTGAGCTGAAGAAGGCACTTAACCAACTAGGGCATCCAGGCACCCCTCTATTTTTTTTATAACTTCTTTATTGATATAAACTGCACATATTTAATATAGGCAACGTGGTGAGTCTTTTTTTTTTTTTTTAAGATTTTATTTATTTATTCATGACAGACACAGAGAGAGAGAGGCAGACACAGGCAGAGGGAGAAGCAGGCTCCATGTAGGGAGCCTGATGTGAGACTCGATCCCGGGTCTCCAGGATCAGGCCCTGGGCTGAAGGCAGCGCCAAACCGTTGGGTCACTGGGCTGCCCACGTGGTGAGTCTTGACTGGGTACTTTCCTATTTTGTTCCACCAGCTTTACAAGCTGTCACTGATGCACAGTAAGCTAGAAGTGTGTGAACTGATGAGTTGTGACACATGCAGGCACCTGTGTACCTACCACCATGACCCAGTTTCCTGGGCCCTTAGTCAACCCTCCCTGCCTCTCAACCCCAAGCAGCCACTGATTAGCCCCACCATAGATTAGTTTGCATTGTCTAGAATTTTAAAGAAATACAATCCTTCGGTATATATATATATTGTGTCTGCCTTGTCACTCAGCCCAGTGACTCTGAGATTCAGCCCCATTGCAGCATGTATCAGAGCTTCACGCCACAATGTGTTACCCATTCATTAGCTGACGGACATTTGATGGTCAGGCGTCCATGAGGCTGTGTGGGCTCTGGGGCAGGGCCCAGGGACCTCTACAGCTATACTCTCAATGTTAGCAGTAGTAAGGACTATTCTCAGCACTGTTTTGTAGGGATTAAATGCCCTGAATCCTTTCACCCTGGGGGTGGACACTGTGGCTCCAACTGAAAGATGAGATCCTAAAATTGAAGAGGCCACCTGCCACCTGCTGCCTAGGACCCCCCAGGAGGGAAGTAGCCTAGCAGGGACCCCACCCAGTGGGGCTGGAGGGGCTGGTCATTCATGGGTTATACCACCACCACGTGTGGGAGCTGGATAGCTCTGCAGGCTCCCTTCACCTGAGCCCATCCTGTTTTATAGGAAAGGCAGCTGGTACCCGGGGGTAGGGGTAGAGGTGGGTAGGCCTGGGCGACATCCCTGGGCCCCTGGTCCAGGGCTTGCTAGACACCACCTGCCTCTCTCTCCAGGACAGCAGTCGCCTGTCTGCAGACTTGCCTGGGACACATGCAAACAAAACATGCACGGGCGGGTTTCCATGGACTCGGACTGTGTCCTCTCATCTTTCAAACCCATGTTTTTTTTCTATTCCTTCCCCCAGCTAGTAACTATTTTAGTTGTTGGTGGTTTGTTCTCCTAGGGAGGGAAGCCACATCTGGTTCTAGAATCAGACTCCTGCTGGAAGCTCCACCTGTGGCCAATTCCCTGCGCTGTGTCGGCATAGTGGAGAGGACAGCGACCCCTTACTGGCATTGAGCTGTCATGTGACAATGACAGCCCCTTCCCTTCCCTGATCATTCTTAATGCCAGGACCCTACTGGGGTTTGTAGGGGGCCAGGGATCCCCCGGTACTGAGCCACTGAACCCACAGGAAGATGAGGTCTTGCAAATTGGGGAACTGGAGGAAGACTTGGACTGCCCCTGACCCTTGGCCTCCACAGGAAATGGCATTGAGAAGTGTCACCTCCCCAAAAGCAGAACTGGGTCTGGGCCTGCTCTTCCCCAGCTGGCTGTGACCACTCCCTGGACAGGAAGTGTACCTCCTCATCGAGCGTGGGCAGGCCACATGGTCATGGGCTGAGGTGGGACTTCCTTTCCTGAATCCAAGGCCACAGACAGGACTTTCAAAAGTTGGTCTGTAAGACACAATCACCCGGGACCTCTGGCCCTGAGCTTGATGGGAGCCTGAGGCAGGCAGAACAGGCTGGACCAGTTAGCTGAAGGCCAACACTTGCTGGTACACTGGGTCACATGGTGGCCCCCAGAAGGTATGCCCACTTGGAAGCTGTGAGTTTGACTTTATATGGCAAAAGAGTCTTTGTAGATGTAATTAAGGGAAGGCTCTGGAGATACGAACATCTTCCATGATCAGAGTGGACCCTAAATCCAGGGACAAAGTCCTAAGAAGAAGAACACTGAGTGATGCAGAGAAGACCACGTGATGATGGAAGCTGAGATTGGGGTGATGTGGCCATAAGCCAAGGAAGGCCTGGAGTCACCAGAAGCTGCCAGAGGGCACAAAGAATCCTCTCTTGGAGGCTGTGGAAGGAATGCTGTCCTCCCTACATATTGATTTCAGGCTTTCAACCTTCAATGCTGTGAGACAAGAAATTCCTCCTGCCTTGAGCCCCCCAGTTTGTGGCACTTTTTTATGGGAGCCATAGGACACCAGAGACCACACAGAGGAGCAAGCTGGGAGCAAAGCTCCAGTCTGACCCATGGCTGCAGAGCCATCCCTGGACCCGGGAAAACATGAAGTAGCCTCCTGGCATCTCTGCTCCCATGAGGGAGTTTCCAGGATTGTAGATGGGGTATGATTCTGTGTCATCTGCCCAAGAAGGTACTCTGGGCAACTCCTGCTGGTCAGACGCCCTGCAACAGGGGTAGGCGGTGGCCATGTCTATGCAGATGCCCAGCAGCACTGAGTGATGGGGGGGATCACTGGATGGTCTATGGGCTGAGGGGACAAAGCACAATTGCCATTTATTGGGGATTTCTCACTCATACCACCGCCCGCTGGAGCCTGGGCAGAGAGGCCTGAGGGTTCAAGAAAATAATATCCTGATTCGAGAGAAACAACATTCCTATTTGTGTCTTGAATATACATTGTCATTTGAAATGATCATGAGTCAGGTTAGATGAACAGAAGACCTACATACTCTGGATTCAATCTCCTGCCACTCAAGGACTTCTCCATTCCTGAAATGCCCGAGCCTTCTCCAGGCTCTGTTGCTCGGGTCTCCCCACATGGAACATTTGGGCTACTCAGAGCATCACCTGGAACCGGTGTAAATCCTGCTGCCACGGCAAACCCTTGCACCAGAATGTAGAGGCAGGGATCATCCCCTTGAGTAACCTTGGACTGTGCCAAGGTGCCTTTTTTTTTTTTTTTTTAACTGTGAAAGAGTTTTATTGATTCATAAGATTTCTGATTATTAAAAAAAAGTACCCCCCAAAAATACCCAAAACATTATGCAGTATTAAATCACAATTACATTTTTTAACCAACTGTAACTACTCAGAATATATACTTAAAAAAAATATATTTTGGGGCAGCCCTGGTGGAGCAGCTGTTTAGCGCCGCCTGCAGCCTGGGCTGTGGTCCTGGAGACCCAGGATTGAGTCCCACGTCAGGCTCCCTGCATGGAGCCTGCTTCTCCCTCTGCCTGTGTCTCTGCCTCTCTCTCTCTCTAAAATAAATAAATAAATAAATAAATAAATAAATAAATAAATAAATAAATAAATAAATTTATTTTTAAAAATCCTTAAAAATATATTTTATTTATTTATGAGAGAGAGAGAGAGAGAGAGAGAGGGGCAGAGACATAGGCAGAGAAAGAAGCAGGCTCCATGCAGAAAGCCTGATGTGGGACTTGATCCTGGGACTCTAGGATCACGCCCTGGGTCGAAGGCAGGCACTCAACCTCTGAGGCACCCAGGCATCCTGAAAAAATATTTTTTTTAAAGAGAAAGAAATGCTATAGCACCGAATTCTGATATGACCTTATGACTTAAATACTATGACAAAATAGATAATTCCTGAAAACATTAGTTTATTGCACAAAGCTGCCAGACATTCATAAGCATAATCACTGCGCAGAGTGATGAAAACAATTTGAACGTTATATATTTAGTTGAAGTAATTGTGCTTCCACCTAAGGAAATTACATTTCTGCCACAAAAATGTTGATCTGTTTTAACTTTCACCAGACAATCAACTTCACAATTCAGTTACCACCTTTCCATCCACCCATCTACCTAATCCATTCATCCATCCACCCATCCATGAATTCATCAATCTACAAATTCATCCATCTATGAATTTTCCCACCTAGCAACGAATCTATCCATCCACCCACCCACCCGATCCATTAAATTTATTCATCTATGTACCTACCCACCCACAAATCCATCCATCTACCCACCCACCCATGAATTCATCCATCCATCCACTCACGAATCCATCCATTTATCCAGCCACCCACCCACCCACCCACTTAACCTATGAATCTATCCATCTGTCCACCTACCTACTTCATGAATCTATCCATCCATCCACCCATCTAGCCAATGAATGCATACATCCAACCATCCATCTATCAACCCATCCTTCCTCCCTCCTTCCTATCCACCTACCCACCTTCTTCCCACCTACCCACCTTCCTTCAGTACTTCCCTGGACAACCACTTTAATTTGCTACCCAGTATTACGTCTTTCCCTAACTACAGAGGCACATGTTTGGCAAATGCCACAGTCTATATCAGCTCTGCCTATGGCATCCCCAGATCCACTGAATTTGAAACCTCATCAAGTCCAAGACATAGGTTGGTGTGTCCTTGCCTGTTCTTGGAAAGCTCCACCATGCATCTTCAGTTGTGGTACTTGCTTCTTGGGCACCTCGGCCCACGCTCGATGACCTGGGGACAGAAGTCCCGCTCCTCCCACACCTATGCTTCCCACTTTGACCCACAGCTCAGATCTTCACATCAATGACTTAAAATAAAACCACACTTGCTTCCCTGTACGGCTCACAAGTGCCTGCAGAGCCACATTTCCACACTGAGCTCCCAGGCTGACTCCTCCTCACAGGGATGCCCAGGACCCTAGCCTGAGGCCAGTGGCACCAACTCACCCTCTCACGATGCCACTCTCCAGGTAGTTGACCTGGATGAACTTCCCAAATCGGCTGGAATTGTTGTTGTGGGCCGTTTTGGCATTTCCGAAAGCCTGTGAGAAAAGCAAAAGCAGATTTTCAGATGGTGAGGATGAAATTTCTACACACCGCAGCCCGGGGCCTCACATGTCCCTCTGGGCATCATGGGCATTCACTTGCCTGAAGTCAGGCAGTGACCCTGATGAGACTGATAAACACAGAGCTTAGTGTAGCCCATGTGTGTTCCAACATACTTACTCTTTACCTCCGTGTTTGGGTTGTGTGAGGGTTCAAGTTTTAAGTCTCAGACATGAAAAAGGCTAATCAACAGCATTCATTTTCAGTTATAATTGTTTATATGGTGAACTCTGGCCCATGGGCTAAATCCAGTCCACTGCTTATTTTTGTACTGCTGGCGAGCCAAGAGTGGTTTTCACATTTGTAAATTGTTAAAAAAAAAAAATACACACACAAAAAAACAAAAGGAGTAATATTTCCTGACACATGAAAATTCTATTCACATCTCAGTGTCCATAAATGAAGTTTTACTGGCACACAGCCAGGCCTGTTCATTTATGGATCTTCCATGGCTGCTTTTATACTGCCAACAGCAGAGTAGCCATGATAGAGACATTCTGGCTTACAAGGCTGAAAATATTTACTATCTGGCCCTTTCCAGAAGTGTTTTGCTGAGCCTTGGGCTGCTGTGGGCTCTGGGCCCCCAAAGAATCTGAGGCTGGTTGGGAGGGAGAAGATGTGAAGACAGATTCCATCCTAGAGGGGTCCTGCAATTCTGTGGGATGACAAGCCAGTTCACTGCCAATTTTTTTCATTGGGGTAAAACTGGCATGACATAAAGTTAATCATTTAGAAATAAACAATTCAGGGGCATTTAGTACCTTCACAGTGTTGTGGAACCATCTCCTCTGTCTAGTTCCAGAACATTTCTATCACCCCAAAAGGAGACCCCATCCCCATTAGCTATCACTCCCCATACTCCCTCTTGCCTCCCCCAGCTACTGGCAGCTTTCTGTTGCTATGGATTTGCCAGTTTGGGATATTTCACCAAAGTGGGAGCATACATGATGTGGCCTTCTGTCTTGCTTCCTTCACTCAGCAGGATGCTTTTGGGGTTCATCCTCATTGCAGCATGAATCAGGGCTTTATTTCCAATACTCCATTTCCATACATGGAGTCTGTGACTCTGGGGTCCCCCCTGGGGCCTATGTGCCCACCACCCAGATTAAGACAAAGAACACTTCTTGCCCAGGTTCCTGGGGTGTCCCTTCTCCATGAGGTACCCAACACCACTGAGGGGTGAACAGACAGGGAGAAGGTATGATAAAGCCCTGGGGAAATGCAGGGCAGGGAAGGTGCTGGAGAAAGATGCTGGCAGAGGTGGGAGTGCTGGTGCTGGACAGGTGTGGGGAGAAAATACAGAACTAGTCACAGAGCCTGGTGCTCAGCTGTCCAAGCCCCTGGGGCTCCAGGGGCTGAAGAAGGAGTGACATGGCAGGGGAAGGGGGTGATAACCCACTCACACACAGAAAGGGAAGCTTGGTAGCCACAAGAAGGGCCAATAATGTTCCAGTTTGAGAAGGCTGAGCTGAGTGGGAGGCTGTGTGGGAGGCATGAGGGTAATGGAGAGGGTAATGGAGAGGAAGTGGCACTGTCAAGGTTTGTAGGGGGTTGGGGGCTTCATGTGGGTGTCTGAGGATCCGATGGGGCAGAGGGATGATGGCAAGGAGGGGAGAGATGGCCAGGCTGGCAGGGGATTCAGGAACCAGGAGATGTATGGACACAGAAAGGGATCAGGATTTTCTTAACGGCTTCATTCCACAGGGTAATGAATGCAGGTGATCACTGATCGGAGGTTCTGGTATGGCCATCGGAAGGGAGAAGCCCCATAAAAAAATCTTCTGCTGGGGTTTTTCCTCAAACTTCCTCTGAAACGGCTCCATTCAGCAGAGCTCGGGACCAGGACAGTGGCCTCTAGCTGGCGGAAGGGGTCACAGGACAAGCAACTTCCTGCCCCACTCCCCAGGGGCTCCAGACCCCAGGAATGGGTCCCACTGAAGGATCTGAGGCAACTTGGCCTGGTGGCACAAAGTGGGGGGAAACCTGCTTGGGCAGGGTGGTGGCTGGGTACTTTTGGTGGGGAGTGGGCTCTGTGTGGCCTCATGGGGCAGAACCCAGTCTGAGGAGAAGTGTTCCCGAGTCAGACGGTGGCCACGGAGCCCCCTTCTCTTCTTCACGAATACTTCCTTAGGACCTGTGCACTGCCAGGTTTTGAAAGACTTTGGAGAGTTGGATTAAACACAGGGGCTCCTCTGCCAGTGGGAACGGCCACATCCTGATGTGTGTGACTGAGCTACTGGCCAGTGGCTGGGTGACAAGAGTTGGGGGCTAGGCCTGGGCCTGCCTGTTCTCCCAAGTGCCTATAGAACCCAGCGCTGGATCCCCAGCTTTGGCACTGCTGATCCTAGGGGCTGGATCAATTTCTGTGCTGGGGCCGTTCTGGGCCCTGTGGGGTACTGAGCAGCGTCCCTGGGCTCACCTGCCAGAGGCCAGCGGCGTGTGACAGCCAGAAATGTTTCCAGAGCCGACTGCATTGCTGAAAAGCACTGCTATCTACAGACGGAGGCAAAAGGGGTAAAGGGGTTTGCAGGGTTGGGTGGTCAAGGGCTCTGCAGGCCCTTCATCCTATTGTGAGGACCCCCATGTGCACAATAGGCCTGAGGAGTCCTGGGAGGAAGAAAACTGTCTTTCTAGGTTTAAACTTTTTTTTTTTTTTAATTTTTATTTATTTATGATAGTCACAGAGAGAGAGAGAGAGAGAGGCGCAGAGACACAGGCAGAGGGAGAAGCAGGCTCCATGCGCCGGGAGCCCGATGTGGGATTCGATCCCGGGTCTCCAGGATGGCGCCCTGGGCCAAAGGCAGGCGCCAAACCGCTGCGCCACCCAGGGATCCCCCTTTCTAGGTTTAATCTCTGTTTTCCCCTAAGTTCAGCCTTGGAACGTTTTTTTTTTTTTTTTTTTTTTTATTTAGAGTAAAGCCCATGGACTCTTGAAGTTCTGCTCTGGGATCGGCAGGCAACAGGTCCATTTCCTCCTTTCCTACAAGGCTCACGAGACCCTGCAGGGTGCCATCTGAGCTGAGGACAGGCCCAGGCCCTCCCCCTGCTCCAAACTAAAATAAACCCCGAGAGCAAGCCCGCCTGCCTAACTATGAGCAGATGGTGAAGTGATGCCGGAGCCTGTGTGGGCTCCTTCCCCAGGGAACAGGCCTCTTTCTGTGCTGGGGCCTTTGCAGCATCCAGGTTTGCAGAGGCCCCCCAGCAATGTGCACACACATCCCAAAGACCCACAGCAGTCCCCCTTCTGAACTCGGGACAAGTCTCTGTGGGATTTCTAAGGAAACAGTCAGGGCTAGTGTCCTGGGGACCAAAAGAGGGAAAGTCTTCAGGATGTGAGGGCCCACCAGCCTCATGCAGCCTGGGCTTTGGGGGGGGGGGGCAGTGACCTCATGCGTCTGGTATGCGGTTTCAGCACACTGCGACTTTTCAAAGCCAGTCTAAAAATATCCGGTTGCTGCTATTATATGTCCAGGAGGAGGAAATGCTGGCCTGGCGCTCACAGCCAGGGGAGCTATTATGTAGCTGCTCCTGGGGCTGGATGGGTACATGCATGGCCTCGGAGAACATGAGAGCACAAGGGAGGATGGTGTGCCCAGTGATCATGTGGGGCCAGGGGTGGACAGGAGGAGGAAGCGGGATCCAGGCGCCAGCCATGATGCGATGTAATCTGGCATTGGAGCTGCAGAGGCCACATGTTAATGCTGTCTTCCCACTAGGCCAGAAAACCCACAGCACTGGCAAAATGCAATGAGAGAGGCCTTTACTTTCTTGGAAACACTTTTCTCTTCTTATATAACATAAAGTACACATTTCTGACATAGGTTGCCCAATTTGGAAAAAAAAAAATCATGATATAAGAGAAAAAAAAACAACCATAAAGAGACAACTCTAGTTCAAACTTCTCCAGGCAAGGTTTCTAGATAAAACTAAACGAAGAAACAACACACCTGCTCTTCCTCTGATGGGGCAGATGATGCATGGCCCCCCCATTCTGCCAAGGATGACAAGAGCTGGGGGACCTCGGACTTTCTTCCAACTGTCCTTGTCTTTGAGGCTTTTCTTTTGGGAAATTCAAAAAGTTCTCTCAATTTAGAGAAATTGAGGTTGAGCATCTTACTTGGCCAGAAATTTTAGAAGATGCATTTTCTGTCTCAACAGGATGCCTCTGATCTTGGCTGAAATGCACAGTAAACATTTTAGGAAAAATGGTGGTAGCATCATCACAGAATGACCAGGTGTGATGGGGCTTCTGACTTGCTTTTTGTTTTTGTTTTTTTTTAATTTGTTTTTTTGCTTCTACTCCTCTGAGAGACAGGAGTGTTATTCCCATTTCATATGGGGAAACTGAGGCACAGAGAAGCCCACTGACTTCCTTAAAGTCTGACAGCAGGCAAGCAGTTGATATGACTGCGTCTGAACCCAGTGTCCTTGCTCCCAGCCCTTCTCCATGCATTGGCTCCTCAGTCCCCACTGCCTGGGCTCCTTCTTCAGACCTGTTCTCAGTGCCTGGACTCAGGCAAGTGGGCCTGGGATCTTTCGGGGTGCCTGCCCTGGCTCAGGCTGTTCACCTTGGGCCCGGCGACCAGGCAGATAGATGGACTACTCCTGCGCCCTTTCTGAGCTCACATCGGCTGTCTTGTGCATCCCCCACAAAAACCAAACAAGCCTTGATGGACTGCATCAGGCAAACTGTTTTGCTTTCAGATTTCAGACCCTGAAAGCCCCACGGGATGGGCTCACAAAGGCAAATGCACTTGCCTAACTCTCAAGTTGACAGGTGAGCCCCAAGTTGGGATTCCCCTATGGAGAAGTGCCCCAGCCTCACCGCCCCAGATGGCTGTCCTTCCAGCCAGGCTGAAGTGGTGGCCTAATCCAAGATAATTCCGTTGCCCCCAGATTTACCTGTGGCTATCCTTTCTCAGAAGGAGGTTCTGGTCATTCTAATGGCTCTGTCTTGTTTGCAGGTTCAGCCTTCTCTGTTTTCCTGACCTCATAGCCATAGGGACCCCACTTCCCAAGCGTTTGTGAGGCTTTGGTGCATGTGGTCTTATTCACTCAATCATTTGGCCATTGTCCATCTATCTGTCCATCCATCCATCCATCCATCCATCCATCCACTTGACAACAATTTACTTTTTGGCTGCTGTGTGCCTGGCACTGTTGTAGCCTCAGAGAGCCCCCTGCATGGTGGGACTCTGAAGGGGAGGCCCTGCATCCCAGGGGATCTCCTTGGCCATGGATCGAGTGTCACCACCACTAGGAGCCCTCCAGTTGGCCCAAGCAGGGTAGGTTGCCCACCATCTTCTGGGGCCTTGATGCTGCCCCTTCCTCTGCAATGCCACCTCTGGGTGAAACCTCTGCCCCTGCCTCAGACCACATACCACATACCACATGGGACTTCCAGATCACTCGCGTCCAAGCCCAGACTGGGTATATGGAGATGGGGGAGTGACTGGTGTTGCAGGGACGGGCTGCCATTGGAAAAAGAACATTAGTATAAATTAGGCAGCAATGGAGCTTAAAGATGGGGCCAAATGGTTGTTGGCCAAGCATTGCAAGGCCAATGGTTGCTGGCCTACAGGAGCTGGCTCATTCTAGTCATGGGAGGTGGTGGGGAGAACACAACACTGGGAGCAAGTGAAGTTGGCATCAGCATGCTGGAACCAGCCTGATTTTTCTCCAGAGTATTCTCCACGTTTCAAGGATACTTTCCTATGTGAAACAGCACTTGGTCTGTACCCACAAACAGGCTATGCCCATGGGTAACACAGGTGACAGACAGGGCAGGAGGCATCCTGAGAAGTGTCTCATGGGCCTGATGGGAACACAGAAGCTCCCCAGCCAGGGTCTCTGCCCATGTGGTCCAGGGACCAAGGTGCCGGGACTGTCTGCTTTGCCCTGTGTTGAGCAAACAGCCCTGGGGCCTCCATTCAAACCTGGGGCTTTCCTGTGGTGGAAATGCTAGAAAAATAACCCTGCATGGGGTGGAGGGCTGCTTCTAGCAAGGAGCCCTGGAAACCGGCTGTCTGCAGGGGATTCCAGTGGGTCCTGGTGACCTGCAGGAGGGCCGACCAAAGCAGATGTGTTCAGTGCTCCTGGGTTTCAGATTCCTCTCCTGTAAAATGAGGGAGAGAACTTCTGGCTTCCCAGGTTGTTTAAAGATGAAGTGAGACCATGGAAGCCAGGGGCTGGTCAGCTTGTCCCGTGAAGAACCACATAATAAATATTTGGGGTTTTGTCAAAATGACTCGATTCTGCCTTCGGAGCCTGAAGCAGGGACAGAAAATCTGTACGTGAACGGAACCTGGCTGTGTGGGAGACACCCTTCTGACACCTGGTGGGGTAGGGCAGGCTTGGGCTCTGGGCTCTACCGAGGTTGGCCAATTACAGCCCGCAACCTGTTTCTGTAGGGTCCACGGGTTAAGAATGGTTTTTACATTTTTAAACTCTCGAAAAAAGAAAACTTGAAAGAATATTTCACAACACACGCATTGAATATGCAATTCAACCTTCGTGAATTCAGTTCACAAATAAAGTTCTGCGTGGTGTATACCCACCTCTATTTATATGTTGTCTCTGCTTGCTCTCAGACTACAGCAGCAGAGCTGAAAATACCGACCCCGGGGTCCTTTACAGGACAAGCGTGCTGTCACCATTCTAGGGGCTCCCAGTTACACGTGTAGGAGGAGACTCTGACACTCAGACATAGGGCGGGTGAACAGAAGAGGGTGTGTCATCTGGACTGGCTGGTCTCCCAGGGCACAGCGGGGACCCAGAGAAGCGGGACCTCAAAGCACAGAGGAGAGGGCTGGATGGGCCAGCAAGGTCGCAGAAGGTGGGGAAGTGAAAAGTATAGCTAAAGTGCTTTCCAGAGAACTGCCACACAGGAAGCAGTGGACAGGGTGGTCAGTTCTAGGGAGGGAAGATGGCAGGTGAGGACAAGGATGATGATGGAAGGGGGTGGTGATGAGAGGAGGTGGCTGTAGGGTGGCAGACAGGACCCTCCTACTACCCACCTCCACTGGAAGCCTGCTCAGGAGGGAAGACAGATTCAGTTGGCCTGTGGGTGTGGGGCAGGAAGTGGAGGGGTCACATCCAACCTCAGAGCTCCCAATTCTTAGATGAGGAAGTGGAGGCTTTCCAGGGCCCTGCTAACACCTGGCCTCTGCCTGGATTGTTTGCTTCCTGTTGCCCATGGGGCTTAGGGGCACCCAGCAGGGTCTCAACAGCCAGTTGTTAGATGGACAGGTGAATGGACAGCAGGCATCTGTAGAGAGCCAAGTGATGATGGGATGGGATGCTTACCCTATCTCCATGCCCCCAGTTTATAACGGGCTCTATCACTCTAACTGGACTGACACCAATGATTAGCCACAGACTCAGACAGAAACACTGAAAACCAGCAAGGTTTCAGTCCTGGGACCTGAACAGGCTCTTTGAAACGGACTGATTCTTCCCAAGAGCCAAAGTTTCAAGCAAACTGTGCTGGGGCGTGGGGCGTGGGATCGGGGAATCTTAAAAAAAAAAAAAAGGGGAAGATGAAAAAGAAACCAAGTATGAAACAACTTATTGTATCTGATATTTCACTAAATTTTTGTTTAGGTTATAATGAAACCATGTGCCAGATCATAGAGAGTAGAGAACAGATCAAGCTTTGATGGGGGAAGGCCTTACTTGGTTCTCACTGCATCAAAAATATTTGAGGAATTTATCAAGATCCCCAAGGGCTAATCTTATCCATTTTGACAGCCAACTCATTCTCTTTGGGATTTACTTGGTTCTTTTTCTCAGGTTTTTGAGCTGGGAAATTAATTCATCCACTTTCATTCATTCATATTTATGAATACAAAGTGCTTATGCCTACGAATTGTCCTCTTGGTACTGCTTTACATAGTTCTTTTCTTTTTAAGATTTTATTTATTAAAAAAAAAGATTTTATTTATTTATTCATGAGAGACACAGAGAGAGAGGCAGAGACAGGCAGAGGGAGAAGTGGGCTCCATGCAGGGAGCCAGATGTGGGACTTGATCCCAGGTCTCCAGGATCACACCCTGGGCTGAAGGCAGCACTAAACCGCTGAGCCACCCAGGCTGCCCATGCTTTACATAGTCCTATGGATTCTCATAACATACAGTTTTGGTCACTGATGTTTAGAAAATCTGTAATTGGGATCCCTGGGTGGTGCAGCGGTTTAGCGCCTGCCTTTGGCCCAGGGCGCGATCCTGGAGACCCGGGATCGAATCCCACGTCAGGCTCCCGGCATGGAGCCTGCTTCTCCCTCTGCCTATGTCTCTGCCTCTCTCTCTCTCTCTTTGTGTGACTATCATAAATAAATTAAAAAAAAATAAAAAATAAAAAAAAATAAAAAAAAGAAAATCTGTAATTTTGGTTTACAGATAGCCCTTCATCCAAGAATTGTTTATCGGAGATTTACATTTTCTTCTTGAAAGATAATTTCCATACAGAAGGGTCTTTAAAAAAATTAATTTCGGGGATCCCTGGGTGGCTCAGCGGTTTGGCGCCTGTCTTTGGCCCAGGGCACGATCCTGGAGTCCCAGGATCGAGTTCTGCGTCAGGCCCCGGCATGGAGCCCGCTTCTCCCTCTGCCTGTGTCTCTGCCTCTCTCTCTCTCTCATGACTAAATAAATAAGTAAATAAATAAATAAATAAATAAATCTTTAAAAAAATTAATTTCTAGTTTCATTGAATTAAGAGTGTTGCTTGTAATAGTTCTACTTTTGGAAGTTCTAGATGCTTTCCCCATGACCTGATAGAGGAAATGAGTCTTATGAATGCTCCATGAATACTTAAGATTTAGTTTTACATCAAAGTGAAGGGTTTATGATATGGCCATAGATCTGTCTCAACACACAGATCTGGACATATTACACGCTTGCCAATTTGCTGTCTACTCAACCAGCCTTGTGGTACATGTTTATGTCTGTTTCTCCCAGTATCTTCTATAATTTCCACTTTGTAAAGGCAGCAGCTGTGCTGTTTGGTGCATGCATATTGCCAACTACTATACCTTAAGTGTAAATTAATGCTTTTGGTATTTTTTTTTTAAATTTTTATTTATTTATGATAGTCACAGAGAGAGAGAGAGGCAGAGACATAGGCAGAGGGAGAAGCAGGCTCCATGCAGGGAGCCCGACGTGGGATTCGATCCCGGGTCTCCAGGATCGCGCCCTGGGCCAAAGGCAGGCGCCAAACCGCTGCGCCACCCAGGGATCCCTGCTTTTGGTATTATGATAAATCATCTTTGTCACATGCAGCACTCAGAGCTCTGATCTCTGCCTTCGCTGTGTCCACGGGACAGGCAGGTCTGTTTGCTCTTGTTTCTATCTGCCCGCCACACCTGGGCCTGTCTTTTCATCTTTAGCTCCCTGGCCTGCTCTGGTTTAAGTGTGTCTTGTTCATAAAGCACAGGGTCGAACTCAGCTTGCTTCACAAAGCTGATTGCACCCGTTTACATTTAGCAGTGCGACAGTCTCATTCTGAAGCTCAGGCTGACATCATTAGCTCTCTTCCTCACCTGCTGCTTGTGGGTGTGACTGAGTGACGGGAGTCAGAGCAATTCTCCGGGTCACTTGATGACTTCCTGAAATCCTGCACCTTTTGCAAGACTTTTCAGCCACACTATGCAACTGATTTGCGTGGTGTTTATGTGGTAGGATGCCCCTGGGAGACAGCACGCTCCAGGGCTGCTGAGCTGAGAGGACAGTGTGAGGAGGGGACTCATTCTGTAAGTGGGCAGTTCATTATGGAAAGTTTCACCTTGGGGGGACGACTGCCTCCCCACCCAATTCCCAAACTGCATGGACTCTGGTGCCAGTGATGAGAATAGCAAGGGCTTTTGGTACTTTCTATGCAGTGAAATCAAGCATTTGCATGCACGAGGAAATGTGAACTCCCAGGGGTGGGATGGAGGGTTTCCAGAACATTTCTCTCCACTCTTATGCAGACACTATAGACTCTCTCCACATCCCTGGGGAAGGGGTTGCCTTTGAGCCCAACCCCCCCATGCCTAGGGTGGACAAACCTGTAATCTTGAGGCTCCCTGCTTACAGTAGCAGGGAACCAGTCAGAGTTACCAAGAGTTCAGTGCCCACTTCCCCCACACCAGGTCACCACAACCATGCCACTCTGGTGGGTTGGAGAGAGGGAGAGAGAGGGTTGAGACCCCAAATATGAGCTGTAGGGGCTTGTCAAAGATACAGAATCTTGGGCCCCATCCCAGATCTGCAGAATTTCTGGAAAGGCCAAGGAATCTAAATTCTTAAACCAGGGGGTTCTTCTGATTCAAGGAAGGATGAGAACTGTGGCTTTAGGGTTTGTTTTAAGATTGAAGTATGTCTAGTGGAGGTGTGTGAGGTCCAAGTCTAATTTGCCAGGATCTTACCTGCCTGAGATTTACTGTGAACATCTTGTCAAGGTGGTGGGAACTTATTTAAGCCCCAAGGTCTGCAAACTATGCCCTACAGGCCAAATCTGGCTGTCTTTTTATGAAAAATATAAACTTTCCATTTTAGAATAGTTTTAGATTTACCAAAAGTTACAAGACTATTTCAGCAAACTCCTGTGTACCTCATATTCAGTTTCCCCTATTTTTTTTAAAAAAGATTTTATTTATTTATTCCAGAGACAGACAAAGAGAAAGAGTGGGGGAGGAGCTGAAAGAGAGGTAGAGGCACAAGCAGACTCTGCGCTGAGCATGACTCTGTGGGGCTCAATCTGAGGACCCTGAGATCACAACATAAGACGAAACCAAGAGTCAGACACTTAACAAATGAGCCGAGCCACCCAGGTGCCCCAGTTTCCCCTATTAACATTACCTTTGACACAACGAACAAACCGATACTGATTGATAAGTTATTAGTAACTAGGTCCACATTTTATTCGGATGTCCTCAGTTTTTCCCCAATGTCCCTTTCTGTTCCAGGATCCCATCCAGGATCCTCTATCACACTCAGTCATCCTGTCTCCTTGGCGTCTCCACAACAAGTTTCTCAGACTTTCCTTGTTTTCGAAACCTGGACAGTTGTGAGGAGGACTGGTTGGGTACTTTGCAGAAGGTTCTTCCATTTGGGTTTGTCTGATGCTTCTCCCTCACTACTTGTTTTTGTAAACAGTTTTACTGGCACATGGATCTACCCATTCATTTATGTATTATCTGTGTCTGCTTTTGCTTTAGGAGGGCAAGGTAAAGTAGTTGAGACACAGACTGCATGGTCCAAAAATCTGGAAATGTTGACTATGGGGCCCCTGGTAGAATCAGCTTGCAGAACTGTCTATCAAGGCAGGGCAGTGGCCTAATCCAGAATACATTCTCCGGAGTGGCCAGTGCCAACCCACTCTGGCCAATTTTACCATCACTCAGCATCTGGAGTTTCAGCAATTATCATCATGAATGTTCAAAGTGGGCTTCTATGGGGCACCTGAGTGGCTTAGTGGTTGAGCATCTGCCTTTGGCTCAGAGTATGATCCAGAGGTCCAGGATCGAATCTCACACTGGGCTCCCTGTGGGGAGCCTGCTTCTCCCTCTGCCAGTGTCTCTGCCTCTCTCATGAGTAAATAAATACAATCTCAAAAAAAGCCAAAGTGGGCTTCTATGGATGGAAAAGTAGGCTGGATAAAAATCTTTTTGAGAAATTTGTCTCCCTTCTTTGAGAAAGTCCAACTAAGGGTCCTGTGGCCTGTTCTTTAGGGATGGGGCTCAGGGAGATGGGGACACTCAGGTGTACATGAAGCCACCAAAGAGGCCATAGCCAACCAAACTCCAGGCTCTAGGAGGTCTGGGCTCCTGTCTGCTGAGAGATTGTGTCTGTAGAATTTGGTCTGGGACTTGTACTCATTATAACCCTCGCTGCTCTAGTTACTGATGGTGGCAAGATGCAAGGCCTATAGGAGGGAATCAGAGAGGGCAATGTGGCAGGTCTCTGTGGGCAGGGTTCCACATATGTACAGACCACTCTGCATTCCCTTCCTTCCTCCCTCCCTCCCTCCCTCCCTCCCTCCCTTCCTTCCTTCCTTCCCTCCCTCCCTCCCACCTTCCTTCTTTAAATATTTTATTTATTCATGAGACACAGAGAGAGAGAGAGGCAGAGACACAGGCAGAGGGAGAAGCAGGCTCCACGCAGGGAGCCCGATATGGGACTCGATCCCGGGTCTCCAGTATCACACCCTGGGCTGCAGGAGGCGCTAAACTGCTGTGCCACCGGGGCTGCCCCTCTGCATTTCTTTCTTTTTTTTTCCCCTCTGCATTATCTCACTGTAAAGTTCATGTAACACAAAATTCACCATGTTAACCCTTCTAATGTGCAGTTCAGTGGCATTTGGTATGTTCCCCATGTTGTGTAACTGTTGCCTCCATCTAGTTTCAGAACATTTCATCACCCCATGAGCAGTCATTCCCCTCCCTCAGTCCTGGCAATTGCTAATCTTTCTGTCTCTATGGACTTGCCTGTTTGGGACATGGACGGGATCACAGATTATGTGGCCTTTTATGTCTGGCTTTTTTCACCCAGCATGGTGTTTTCCTGGTTAGTCCACATTACAGCATGTGTCAGTGATGAATTCCTTTTTGTACTGAGTAATCTCCAATGTATCCACTCTGCCTTGAAAAGGGGCAGTATGGGCAGCCCTGGTGGCTCAGCAGTTTAGCGCCGCCTTCAGCCCAGGGCGTGACCCTGGAGACCAGGAATCGAGTCCCACATGAGGCTCCTTGTGAGGAGCCAGCTTCTTCCTCTGCCTGTGTCTCTGCCTCTCTTTCTCTCTGTGTCTCTCATGAATAAATAAATAAAATCTTAAAAAAGGGGGGGGGGGGGAACGTAGTAGCAACATCCTGACCTGCCTTGGTGGGTCACTTAATCTTCATTGGGGCCTGGGGAAACCATGACTGATGCTGTCCCACGTCCAGGAGGACCACTGGATCTGAAGGCCCCAGCACTCAGGGAGGTCAAGTGCTCCAGCCACCTCTTTTTCAGGTGGGCACAATCCTCTCTTTGACTTTCCATCACAGGCCTGCTTCTAGCCTTTGCTTCTCCTGAAGCTCCCTCCCTGGGATCTCCCATCTTCTTTATGGGCCCAACTCTGGAATGGATGTGGAAGCTTGCCCATGCACCAGAGAGCTGTCCTTGGCTCCCCACAAGGCTTCCTCCCCACCTTGGGGTCACTGTGACCTCATCTCAGCACACATTTACTCCTTGCTCTTCCAGAGCTGACACTCAGCGCTGCTGAACTAGACCTGCTTGCTATTACAAACAAGTGGCCCTTTGAACACCAAATGGCCCCTCAGAGCCTCAGGATGTCGGGTGGCAGCAGCCACACTGTGCTGGTTCTGCGGCATGACTCTGCTGGCCACATGACATTCTGGACCTTTGATTCTCCCAGAAGGCCCTGGGGGTGGGACTTAGCTAGATTACCAGGGGCAAGAGCATTCTAGATGGAGGGTGTAGCACATGCAAAGGTCTTGGGGTTAGAGATCAGGAGGCAGAACAGAGAGGTAGACTTGCTACAGGTCACACAGCATGTGTGTGCAAGCTGAGCTGGCTGCCTGGTCCTGCTCCTGTTGTCTCGGCAAGGGCAGCTCCAGGCCCTGAAGTTTCACAAGTGGTCAATTCTGGTGGAAGGGGACACAGTTACATGGTGAAATGCAAGGACTGGTCCAGCCACTTTGGCACAACTGAAGATGTTCCCGCAGTGGACATGTGTGTCCTTGTCATCTCTCTTCCCTGCTGCTTACCATCTAATCAACGTTTGCAACCCTGACAAGCAGCTCTGTCCAGGTGATGGCTCCAGAGCCCCAAGCTAGATTTTTAACTGTGTATCTGGGAGGCTTCAGAACTACAGCAGATTGCTTGGCCTTGGCACTGCTGGCATTTTGGCGCTAGATCCTTTTTTGTGGAGGGGGCTGTCCTGTGCACTGGGGGATGCTGAGCAGCATCCCTGGCTTCTACTCATTAGATGTCAGTTTGTAGATGTGGTCAAACGTGCCCTCAGGGTAGAATCACCCCGGCTGAGAACGGAGCCTTAAACTCTATTAAAAAATCAGCTGCCCTGGAGACCTCTGTGCAGAGAAGGCTAAATGAACTCTGTACATTCTCAAGGGTTATTTACCTTATGGGGGTGATATCACATAGCATCCCCTAAGGGTCCACCTCATGGAGGACTCTGGGCCTGGCCTTGGGAGTTGGATGTGGCCAGCTGGTAGCTGACTGACACAGAGGAAATTTGAGAGGGCAGCTTCCCAGTGACACTGGGGATGGAGCACCGAGTCCCTCCATCCTGAATAATTGCTAGGAAACAAATTGGCTGCCAGGTTGTGTGGTTGCTCCTGGTCCAGCTGTGTTCCTGCCCCAAATAGCAAGGTGGATACAGAGGACAGATGGGCAGACATTCCCCAGCCCTCTCTAGTCCTGGTGCAACGGTATCCAGAACTTTCAGAAAGGGCGGTGGCTGTGGTAGGGGTGTCCCAGGCCTGAGCTATGCTTTGCCTTTTAATCAACTTTTCCTGTAAGTTCCAAGGAGGCCTTTCTGGGTGCTTAAAATACACCCCATAATTTCACTTTTCTCTTAGACACAGCGTTCCCAAAAATATAAGTTCCCCTTTTGTCTAAAATACCCTCAGTGTCAGGACTCTGCACTTTTTTTATGCTGCACACCAGAAAGAGAGCCCCAGGTCTGCAGGGCACAGAAGGGGCAGAGAGCGCCAGTGAACCCTACCTTCCAGACAGCCACCCCTTCCCTGGCACTTCCCCTGATACCCATGGCCATAGGGCACTCCTATGCTCTCTGTACCTCCCCCCCAGACACCCTCTCTTCTTTCTGCAGCCCCTCCCACTTTGTAGCTGGGCTGAGTCTCCTGACTGTCTAATACTGTCTCTCTTCCCTGTCTCTGATCTAAGTGGCTCCTGGTAGCTGCTCCCCATTTTCTGTGTCTTGGGACATCCTCGTAGTGACGTGGGAATACCCATACCTGGTGGTTTGCATTAAGCCCTGGGGCTGGGAACACCGCCAGACCCCGCCCTGGGCAGCAAGAAATTCGTCCTCATGCTCCTCTCTCTGGCTGAGTCATCCCCCAGCTGTGAGTCCCACTGAGTCTGCCTGGACACATATCTGACACTTCAGATTCTAGTAAGCTTCCTCCAGTGGTGCCTTAGCATGGGGTGCACACTTCCAGCCTGGCCCCATCAGCTCTAGCACCTTTATGCTGCTTCCCTGAGCATCTCCTGGAGGATGCAGGGATTGCTGGTGCTGGTGGCCCAGGTGGCACTGGGGTCTCACTCTGTGTCCTCATCCCACTACAACCCTGGCAGATGGTGTTGCCCTCCAGGCAGGGTGCAGGAGGTCTCAGCATCCAGGGTATGGTTGGAAACCCTCTGAGGGCCCTGTATGAAGATACAAGGCTGGGCAGAGGCCCCCTAGCACCCTGCCACCCTCAGCCAGAGCTCAGACATGCTGGCTATAAAAACACTCCCAGGGGTGCCTGGGTGGCTCAGTTGACTGGCTTTCTGCCTTTGGCTCAGGTCATGATCTTGGGGTCCTGAGACTGAGCCCCACGTAGGGCTTCCTGCTCAGTGGGGAGTTTGCTTCTCCCTCTACCTCTCCTCTCTGATCATACGCACATGTCTCTCTTAAATAAATAAATAAAATCTGAAAAAACAAACAAACAAACAAACAAACAAACAAACAAAAAACCCAAATCACTCCCAGTTGCCCATGGGGGACAGAGTGGGTGAGTAGGACAGCAAGAAGCCCTCACAGAGCCCCAGGGAAGAGCTGGCCCTGCTGAACTTTCTGGAACATCTTCATCCTAGTCCTCCTTTCCTGACCCCTCCAAATCACTGTAAGATTCTAGGATTCTGACTCCAATTTGGATGTGTGGGGTTTTTATCCCCCCACACCAAGCTCTCCTCCAACACCAGGTGGGTGTCCTACGATTCAACTCAATTCTGACACTATCTCCCAAGATAGTACCAGATCGCACAGGTTAAAAGCTCAGTTCCACAAAGGCTGCACAGTCCCTGCTTTAGATGCCAACTGAAAGGTTGTTATCCATGCGAAATGGTTATCAGCCAGAGCTTCCTACAATCCCGTCTTTGGGTTTGATTAATTTGCAAGAGCGATTCACAGAACTTGGGAAACCAGTTTACTCACTCCATTTCTGGCTTCTTGTCAAAGGCTATATATATAGCTCAGGAATAGCCAGATGGAGGAGATGGATAGGGCAGGGTATGTGGGTAGCTCCATGCTCTCTCGGAGTACGCCACCCTCCCAGCACCTCCACATGCTCAGCAGCGCAGAAGCTTGCTCACCGGACTCCCTCCTTTTGTGTTCCTATGGAGGCTTCATAACATAGGCATGGCTGATTACATCATTGGCCATTGGTGACTGATTTCAACCTTTGGTTCCCCAGAGGTCAGGGGCATGGGGCTGAAACTTCCAACCCTTTAATCACATGGTGGGTTCCCCTGGCAACCAGCCCCCATCCTTAGGTGTGTTCCAAAAATCATCATCATTAATATAATGCAGTATAACAACTCCATTATTCTCATCAGTTAGGAAATTCTAAGAGTTTTAGGGTTCTGTGCCAGGAACAGAAGTTAAACCAAATACATATTTCTTATTATAAATCACAATACCACAGACTCCACTGTGGGTAGATGTTTATGAACACATGTATCTATCTACACCTGGCATAGATACAAAATGTAGAAAGATTTCAGTTGGCAATAGCAGTCTCTGGAATGAGGGTGGGAATCTGGTTTCCTATATCTAAGTATGGGGAGCTGAGCAAAAGGTGAGAAGAGAGCATGAAGAAAGTTAATTGTGGAAAGTTCCAGAATGTTCTATGTGAATGTACAGGTATGAGAAGTCAGCTAACCGTTCCTATAAACGGTCAGGTGATAAAGGGCCTCTGTTGCAAAGGCTCTGTTCAGCCTTTGTGAAAGGCAGGGTGGAGCGCCTGGGTGGCTCAGTCGGTTGGATGTCTGCCTTCAGCTCAGGTCATGATCACAGGGTCCTGGGAATCAAGTCCTGCATCCGGCTTCTGGCTCAGTGGGGAGTCTCCTTCTCCCTCTGCCCTTCCCCCCTACTTGTGATCTCTCTCTCTCTGTCTCTCACTTTCTCTCAAATAAATATATATAAAGTCTTTAAAAAAAAATGGAAACGCAGGGTGAAAGCCACCACAGAAGATACGTAAATGAAGGGGCATGGCTTTGTGTCAATGAAACTTTATTTATAGAAACAGGCCATGGTAGATTTAACCTGTGGGCTGTAGTTTGCCAAATCCCTGGTATGTACAAAAAGAAATTATACTTCAAATAAGGAAAAAGATACTTAAAAAAAAAAAAACCCAAAACATAAAATACCCACAGCATTATATGAAAAAAGCAAAGAAAAGCATCAGGGTAGAACCAAAAGTAATAATAAAATGTGTCATGACATTGCCGAAGTGGGGCAGATAACCATGTGTGCTCCCCAGCAGCAAAAACCACAACGGTGGCCCTGGTGTGCTTCCTGTCAGGGAGCCACTTAAAGGAGACATGAGTCAAACCATGGCCAAACCACCTGCGTTGTGTTCAGAAAGTCACACCAGGCAAACGGGTGGAGGGATGACAAGATTCCAGCGCTTAGGAAGCAGCACTAACTGCATCAGGAACCCACTCGCACGCTCTAAGTTCCTCTGCAAGAACACCTGCAGGAAGCAAGTAAACTCGGCTCTGGGGGGACTTCGAGTTGGGCAACTGCATTTTTTGGTTATCGACAAGCAGCTCTTAAAATGTCATTTTGAGATATTGCTCAAAGTCCGCCTGGAAGGCCAAACCCAAGTGTGCTGGGGCGGCAATAAACACGTAAGGGGATTTCTGGTCTTGGGGTGGGGTGGGGGCCGTGACCGTTTGCCTGGCTCTGACTGCCGGCAGGGCAAGAAGCAGCATGGGCCTCCTCTTTCTGGGAGGAGAAAGTCAGCCCGAGATTGCATCCCTGCCTGCCAGCCACCCTGGGTGTCCGTGCTGAACATAGCTGGGTTGATGTGGAAGTACAATGGCATAATGTTACCAAAAAAACAAACAAAAAACCCTCTGAAGCTATTTAGGCACAAAGCATCTGTAATACTGAAGTTGTTCCTTGCAGGCAGGCAACCTAAAGCTTATTCTCAATGGGGGTGATTCTGCCTCACGTGGTGCTGCCTGGCCACGGTATGGGTTGTCCTGATTTGGGGTACGGGCTGCTACTGGCTTGGGGTGGGTCAAGGCCAGGGATGCTGCTCAACATCCTACAGTGGACAGGATGGCCCTTACTACAGAGGGTGATCCGGCCTGCGTCGGTGGCCCTCATCTCTACGTTTCTGCCTGCAAGGTCTGAAGCCTACCCCTCACAGGCCTTATTCACACACTTGCTCCCTGTGTGATTTGCTGTGTCCTGTCCCCCTTTTGTTCCATCATCTGACTTCAGCTCCTCCCTTCCTTCAGGCTGCTCTGCCAATCCGGGGCCCTTCAAACCACTCCCCCAGATATGCTGGGGAGGCCACACTGGGGACAGAAGCAGCCAGAGATTTGAGTCCTTGCTCTATGCAGCCACCCGAGGGGGGCCTGTCTCCCTCATGGGCTCTCAGTAGCTTGGCCTCCAGCACCTTCTCTCCCATTCCTGCACCACCAAATCTCCCTATGATGCCCATCTGCCCAGGATTCTATCCCTGGCTCTCCTTTTCCCTCCCCTATTGATGGCTGGCTGACCCACTGATGTTCACATCAGTGACCTTCCAGCCACTCGGCCTCAAGGATGGCCCAGAATAGCTCAAGTCCTGACTGTTAGCTAGGGTGTGGGGGATGCTTTTCGGGAGCTCTAAGTCTCTCCCACGCCACCCCCAACCTCCACCCCAAGCTGCACGCCCACTCCAGGTCACCCCTAACTCAGGAGCATCTGGTGACTCCAGCCTGAGGCCCAGGGCAGCCTGTGCAGCCAGACTCAGCCCTGGACTTGTCTGGTCAGCCTATGTCTCTCGTGTGTCCCATGCTGCTGCCCTAGACCCTCTCAGGCCCCACCCCTTATGAGCTGCCAACCTTCCCCTCAACAGACTAAAGGAACAAGCACTTAGGACTCTTGCTTCAAAACACCTCTGCATTCATGTAGAGCAGATGCAACTCGGCTTTTGGGGTCCTCAGATCTGGGGAATGGATAGGTATTGGATAAAGACTCCTGGCCCAAACACTTCTGCTGTGAACGCGCTGGCTCTCCTTCGTGGGAGGGTGACACCAGCCACTGTCCTCCTTCCTCCCCATCCTGAGCCTCCTCCCTGTTGCATGGTCCATGCCCTGAAGTGGACCCCTGGAGGCCTGTCCTTGGCTACCTTTCCCTCTCTCAACCCTCGTGCCTCCTAGCAAGCCTAATTTCCCTCCTTGGCTAACTACACAACAGGCAGGGAGGAGGGCCCAGCCAGGAGGCAACCACCAGTTGGCCACCTGCTTCTGGCCCCTCTGCCTGTGTAGCCTGCTAGGTCACATGACTGGACAACCTCTCAGGACCAACATGCCCTGGGGTCAAGGGGGTCTTTGTGCTGCCTCTGCTGAGCTCCCCCCTACCCCCCTCCATGACAGCAGTCCGCATCAGCAGCCAGAAGTAGCTCCAGGTGGCACTGTGCAGCCGCCTCTGACCTTGTCCCACTCAGACACCTTGGCGTGGGTAGGAGCCTAACAGCATATGCAAATGCTCCCACCGGCTTCTGGAGGCCCTGCTCCTGAGCACCAGCATGCTAGCCTGTTAGCAGGTGCAGCAGGCACACACAGGTGGGTGACAAGACAGACCGACCTAGGTGTGTCTACTGGCCCCACCCTGCCCTTGACACACCCAGGAGGGCCCATACATCCAAAGTGGGTTGCTGGCCAGACTTTGCTTCCCTATCGGCATGGCTCAGGCAACCCTGAGAATCTCCAGTGGAATCAACTCCGCATGTGCCCATTGTCTCCATTCTCTTGTCACTGATGAGGGGCAGGAAGGCACCAAGGGGGGGCAGGAAAGCACTGGCCTGGCCAGGGCAGGGAGGGGGCCATGGCTTGGGAGAAAACCCAACTGCAGACTCGGCCATACAAAGGAACCAAGTCCTGGGACAACTGGTGAAGAGAAACAAAGTGCAGTCTTACACACAGGATGGAATATTACTCAACCATAGAAAGGAATGAAGCTGTGATTCATGCTACAACGTGTGTGAACCTCAAAAACATTGTGCTGAGAGAGAGAAGCCAGGCACAAAAGGCCACACAGCATAGGATCTCACTGACATCAAGTGTCCAGAATGGGCAAATCCACAGACACAGCAAGCAGACTGGGGATTGCCAGGGGCTGGGGGGAGGGGAGCAGAGAGCAACTGCCCATGGTATTTCTTCCTTAGGGGATGGGAACATTCTGGAACTAGACAGAAGTAAGGGTTGTACACCAATGTGAATCCACTGAATACTACTGAATTGTATACTTCAAATGGGTGGATTATATCTCAAAAAAAGCCCTTCTATAGAAATTTGAAGTGCAGAGGCAAACCGCTGCTTCTGGAACCTTAATCACCCTGGCCAAGTGGTTTCACTTGGCCAGGCAGAGGCTGGCTGATTCATGCAGTTGTGGGAATGAAGGATATGGCCTGGGCAGGTGTTCCTGAGAATAAAGGCAAAGTGGATAATGGCATGTAGTTCTGGGTGGAGGGGGGCTGGGAGCTGTCTAGGGTCACACGAGACTGGATTTGTTGGTCCTAGGGGCCTGGTGCTCGGGACTGAGGTTGGCATAGATGCCAGGCCCAGGACTGGCTCCTTCTGGACCTCTAGAGGCAGTCAGGGGCAGCAGCGAGCTCCAGGATTCCTCTTGGTCCCCTATCTCGCTATCCCAGGTCACTCGCCTCTTGTAGGTGTGTGGCAGGTGGCTCAGGGTGTCACAATCTCTCAGCCTCCTGTCTCTGCACAGGCCAGGCCATGGTGGCTATGCAAAGGTCCAGAACCCCAGCACACAGCAGCCTTTGGCTGCTTGGGAAAATGGCCTGGCCAGCAAGCATCCTCGTTTCATTTCTGCTTTCGAAATTAAAACCCTGTGCGCATCAGCAATTGCTGATGGCAACTGTCGCAGTTCAGGAAAGAGAACCCCAACCTTGAGGCCCACACTATCAGCCCTGATACTGAGGTCTGCGGGCCCCCAGAGAGGAGGCATGCTCTGTGGCCAGCCCAGATGCCTCGGTCACTGCATCTAGAGTCACCAGGTTCTCTGAGGGCCTCCGGGATGGGCAGTGGACCCTAGCACACAGGAGGGAGGACCCCAGGCCGCTCACCGCCCTGGGGAGCCTGCCTTGTGCACCTTCAGTGTTCTGTTACTAAAACAACAGTCTCGAATAAACCTCACGTGTCTAAAGGCAGTCTGGAGGCCAAGCTGCAGGATGGCAGAGCAGGGCTGAGTAACATCATGAGAAGCGGTGACAATAAGTGACAGTAACAGTTAACTGTAGGGGCAGGCAGATCAGCTGATTGGAACTAGCTTCCACAGTGCCCCCTTCCTGTTTTTTGGTCAGAATTGCACAGCGAGGCTGCAACCCACAAGGAAGGGGGGGGGGGCAGCCTGGCGACACCCAAACCTCAAAACAATTCAACTTCTCCTTTCAGGGAACTGAGAAAAAGTCCCAAAGGCTAACAAGATATGTCGATCTTTGGCCTCCTGTGGCCCTAGCCAAGGTAAGGGAGGAAATCTCTTTTCTTTACTTTTTTTTTTTTTTAAAGATTTTATTTATTTATTCATGAGAGACACAGAGAGAGGCAGACATAGGCAGAGGGAGAAGCAGGCTCCCTGTGGGGAGCCGGATATGGGACTTGATCCCAGGACCCCAGGATCATGACCTGAGCCAAAGGCAGGTGCTCAACCGCTGAGCCACCCAGGTGCCCTTTTTTTTTTTTTTTAAGGGAAGAAATCTTTCATGAAGATGTACAGAGGTACCATGAACTCAGGCTCAGACCCAGGCCAGGTTCCCACCATGGTCCAGCCACAGCTGCCTGTAGTGTGGCCTGGGGAACCTGGGTTGTAGTAGGTCGACTTGTGTCCCTTCAAAAGATATGCCCAAGTCCTGATCCTTGGAACCTGTGAACGAGATCTCATTTGGAAATAAGGTTTCTGTGGATGCAATTAATATAAGGATCCTGAGGTGAGATCATCCTGGATTTACAGTGGGCCCTAAATCCTGTGACAAATGTCCTTAGATGAGGAAGGAAACTAGACACACAGAGACACAAAGCGAAGAGGCCCATGTGCAGGTAGAGGCAGAGATCGGAGAGATGCTACCACAAGCCGAGGAACACCGAAGGGCTGTCGGTGGCCACCAGAAGCCAGGAGAGGGGCCTGGGACAGATGCTCCCTTAGAGCCTCCAGAAGGAACCTACCCTGCCCACAACCTGATTTCAGACTTCTGCCCTCTGGGACTGTGACAGAATCAATTCCTGTTTGTTTTAAGCACGCCCCCACCCCCCTGCCCTTGTTTGTGGTCCTTTATGACGGCAGCCCCAGGACACTTGCACACTAGCGTGCCTCTTTGGGACCCTCTTCCCTTGTCTTTAAAATGGGCAGAGATGTTGTAACGATGTTGACGGATCTGTACCCGAAGGCACAATAACAAATTATTCTGGTTATTAGAAAGTGACTCTTGGCTTAGCTCAGAAATGGCTGGAATTTGGTGCAAAATTTCTACACGGTCATCGCTGGAAAGAGGACTTGGTCTCATGAGATCCAGAGCTATGACTCTAAGACAGTGGTTCTCACCTGGGGAATAATCTACCCCCAGGGAACACTTAGTGATACCTGGGGACATTTTTGGTTGTCACATCTGGGGGGAGGTGATGCTACTGGCATGTGGTGGGTGGAGGCCAGGACTCAGGACCATGCAGTCCATGGGGTGGCTCCACCAGGAAATGGCCTGGGCCCAGACACCAGTGGGGGCTCTGGCTGAGCAGCCCAGCTCTAAAATAAAAGTCTCCTCCCTTTCCAAGCGGTTGCCCCAGGAAGCACGTTTATGGCCATGACGTGGATTTGGCTCTAGCCTGCTTTGGAAGCCAGCGTGGGCACCGCCCTCCAGCAGCTCCTCACTGCTGGGGAAATCTGGCCTTGCCAGCTCACACCACGGAGCTAGAGGGAGGCAGCCAGGCGGGGTTTGAGGCATCTGACTCACGAGGTGCAGACACTAGGCAAGAAGGGTGACTAATGGCCCTCGAAGAATGTGCCAGAATCCCTTGGGGCAGCTTCAGCGGAGGAGCTCCCAGGACAACTACTGAGCAGGGGCAGCCCTCAGGGAAGAAGGCATCGATGCCGCCAGCTCTCACTCAACAGAGGCTTGCTGAGGGTTGACTTGCCACCAAAAACTGTCCACATTCTGACGCCTATGAACGTGGCCTTATTTGGAAATGGGGTCTTCGCTGATGTAGTTAGTTAGGATGAGGTCATCCTGGATAGGGTGGGCCCTAAACCCAGTGATTGATATCTTTATAAGAGAAGGCCATGTGACCAGAGGCAGAGATTGGAATGATGGGGCAGAGCCAAGGAATGCTAGAGCCTCTGGAAGCTGGAAGAAGAGGTGAGGAAGGATCCTCCCCCAGAGCCTTCAGAGGGACCATGGCCCTGTTGACACCCTGAACTGACCTCTCTGACAGAATAGGTTTCTGTTGTTTGAAGCCACTCTGTGGTAATTTGTTACGGGAACCATCAGACCTCATCCCGGTGCCATGGATGGTCCTTAGCCAGAAAAGGAAACAGCACCATGGTGCCAAAGCTGCCTCTGCACCGTGCTGTGATCGGACATCTGGGCTCAGAGTCCACATGAAGCATGGGCATAGCTACCTGGTTTGGTGGGGGGCAAAAGCTCCACTTGGCAAAACACCTGATTTGGTAAAGGCCGGATCTGCCCTCTTGTTCACTTACTTAACTTCTGCCGTCACTGACGGCCTGCTCCATCTCATCTGGGACTGTAGTGCTTTGGCCTGGAGCACCTGCCACGGCCTCTGATTGGTGCTTCAAGGCAGCTTCATTGAGGCTACTTCTAGAGCTGGGACGGAGTTGGATCACCCTATGGACATCATCTGTAGCTCCCATATCACACAAAACTCAGAGCTCACAAGGTCCCAAGTGATCTGCCATCACTTCCTTATCACCTCGCTGTCCCCACTGCCTCTTGTTCTGGCCGTTGCTTACTCTGCTCTGGCCCCATTTGGAGGCCTCCAGGCCCCCCACCTTTCTTCTAACACTCCAGGCACAGCCTAGCCTCCCAGGCTCTCCATTGGCTGTGCCCTCCTTCTAGACACTGCATGGTCCTCCTGACCTCTTCTGGGCCCAGCTCAGCAACACCTCTCACCTCCTGCTCCCTTCAACTTTCTTCCTTGGGCATGCCTGCTGTTTTTATTGGCACTGAGCTTGCATTTGAGGCCTGGTGTTTATTTTGCTGCCTGCCTCCTCGTCCCTGGGGCAACTGCTCTGCCAGAGCAGGCCTTTGTGAGATTTGGGCCACCACAGAGCGCGGGGCCCAGGATGGTGCCTGGCACATGGTAGCTGTGCACACGGAATATTTGCAGAAGTAACAGGTGATCAAAACCAAGGAGGCAAGACATGTAGGTACACAACATTAAAGAGGAAAACACACTCTGTGGCTGATTACTCTGAAGTTTTTTAAACGTTTGTACAAAAAAAAGAAAAAAAGGACGACTATATGTATATAGGAGAAATAGGCTGGCTATACATGGTGGCACAGGGCCAGACTGCACAACCCCAATTAATTTCTTGCTGATGATCTCACAGATCATCAGAGAGAAAGAGGAACTGAAATGTACTCAGCAGGCATAGCCTAGATAGGCTTTCAGTGAATTTGCATGACAGCAAGGTAGCTGTGTCAGGCCTTCACCTTGGAGGTGGGGATAGGTCTCCTCACTGCCCCATGGAAGGGATGGTCTGGGGTCCTGTGGATGGACAGATGCAGCACACCCAGATGATGCAGTGTTACCCAGCAATCTGAAAAAATGAGCTCTCATGCCACTAAGGAACTTAAATGTACATTTACTAAGTGAATGAAGCTGGTCCAAAAAGGCTATAGCCAGGATGAATCCAACTCTATGCCATTCGGGAAAAGACAAAACTATGGAGCCGGTCAAATGATGCGTGGCTGCCAGGGCTCCAGGGAGGGAGGAAGAGGAGGTACCCAGGACTTGAGGACAGTGTCATTACTCTGTATGACAGCATAATGGTACATTTGTGACACTGCGCCTTTGTCCAGACCCACAGAATATACAACATCCAGGGTGAATCCCAGTGTAAATCATGGACTTCAGTTAATAATGTGTCAATAATGGCTTCGATTGTAACAAATGTACCACACTAATTGTTGATGCAAGACGTTCATATTGGAGAAAGTATGGGGAGTTGGGAGTGGGAGGGAACTCTCTGTATTGTCTACTCCATATCTCTATACATCTAAAATATTCTAAGAAATAATAGTGACTTATATTATTATATTTAATAAAACTCAACTATTTAGAAATATTTAATTATCCCTAAATTCTAATTAGAAGAAAAAAAAGAGTGGAGCCCTGGACTCCAAACCCATAGGCACCAATTCCCCAGGCCCCTGCATCATCCTAGCCCTCACCAGGTGATGACAATTAGACCATGTTCTGAGACGTGGATGTATCTGGTCCCATGCCCCCAAGAGTAAGGGATGCTGTGTGGTCACCATCAGGGCCCCTGCATCCAGAAGGCTCAGCCACGGTGATGCATTGATGACTTCTGTGGAGTTTGGCTGATGGAGACACTGGACAGAGGGTGGAGAGCACCTCCTCCCCCACTGCCTTTATGGTGATGCTAGGAGGCCCCCTCCCTCAGCATCACTGCTGCTTAGCCCCCAGGGCTACACTCTGCTTTGCTGGCTCCCTTCTGTACTACAGGCTCCACTGCTCAGTTTGGACTCACCACTCTCCTTTCTCGGAATTGGGAGTATAGATTGCTGTCCTCCTAGACATTAAGAGTGTATTAATCAGGCCTTTTTCTCCCCCTATATTCTTATGCTTTGATATAGGGGGACCTGGCTGACCTTGAAAGGACTGCCCCTCCCAGGGCTACCTACCTAATCACTGGGAGCAAAGAACTCGCCTATGAGTGTGCCTTGCACATGCAAGCAAACCAACCATTCCAGAGCCCACAGCCCCACCACTTCCGTTATCAGGCTCTCACACTCTGGGCCACTAACTCCTGCCCTGATCACCCCAGGGCCAGGTACCAGTCAACCAGCGCAGCCCCTATGTCCCAGATCCCCAGAATTATTTGATCTAGCCAATCCTAAGCCTGCACACACTGGTTTCCCCATTCCTTCCCACGAGAACCACAACAGAGACTCTGCCCACCTTTTCTCTAGTCTACCTGCCTCCACGCTAGCCCTGGTGCTTCCCAAGCATGGCCCTGTGTAGCTTGCTGAGCACCCCCGAGCCTCCTGCTGTTTCTAGAAAACTGTGAGTATAACCAACTATCTCGAGGGCAGAGGTGTCTCTATACCTGAACAAGAATAAAACCCACACATTAAGGCAGAGGGCCCCTCCCGCCGGCGGCCTGGCTCACCTCCAGCACGGGGCCAGCGCCCAGGATGGTCCTCTCAACGCCGCTGGCATAGCCCTTCTGGCTCAGGGCGGTGAGGCAGTGGATCAGGAAGTTGGTGCTCTGTGTCTTGCCTGAGCCACTCTCGCCTGAGATCACAATACACTGGTTGACACGCTTTCGGAGCATGGCATAGTAGGCCACGTCGGCAAGCGCGAACACGTGCGGCTCCAGCTTGCCCAGCTGCTGATTCTCATACATCTTCACGTACTTGGGGTTGTAGATGGGGAGAAACTTGAAGGGATTGACGGCCACCAGGATGCTCCCCGCGTACGTGTAGATCTTCTGTTGCAGGAAGCGGTGCTTGAGGTTCTTCAAGAGATTCCCCTCAGTCAGCTCAGGGAGGTTGCAGAGATCATCAAAATCCGCCTCCTGTCGGGGCAGGAGGCCGCGCTCCACCAGACGCCGGGTGGCTGTGGCCTGGGACACCAGCTGCATGTGCACGTACTTGATGGTGCCATCGGCGTTGCGCTCCTGCAGCAGGAAGTAGTAGCCGTCCTCCTGCGGGTGCTCGTCCTGCGCCCGCCGTGGCCACAACAGCACGCGGTGCACAGGGGAGTCGTTGGCATCCAGCACCCACTCCTCCCCACCTGTCTCCTTCACCTCCACCAGCACATAGCACTTGGTGCCATCCAGCTGCAGGCTGGCGATGGCATCCTGGATGACATCGGAAGTGGTGCTGTCCTTGGTGGCGGTCACACGGCATGAGGCCCGGCTCTGGCTGGTGGCCAGCTGCGGGTAGATGTGCAGGTGGTAGGCTGCCTGCCCCCCGCGGCCGGAGCTGCCTGCCTCGTTCACACTCATCCTGCCGGTAGCCTGGCCTCAGCATGCCTCCCGGGCTCGGGGCGCGCGTCCTGGAGCTGGAAGGGAGGGGGTGACACAGTCAGAGTGGTGGTAGTGGTAGTGATGGTGGGGAGGAGACACTGACACCACCCCTCGGCCAGAAGGAAATCCCCTGCCCCTAACAGAGCTCTCTCCAAAAGCCAGAAGGGCAAAAGAGCCTCCATCTGTCCTTAAATGTGACCAAACCTAAGGTTTGTGACTGTTGCAGAGTGACTTCACCAGATCTCCTTCCCCTCCCAAGATCAGACTCTTCCCCTGGAATGTGCTCCTTCCCAGCCCCAGTTCCTGCTCCCCCCCTACCTGCCAGTCAGCCTCTTAGGCTTGCAAGTCCAATGGCCATGACCATCTCTTGGTTAAGCCCTTCCCAACCCACATCCTTCCTGGCCTCCCCTCTCTGACAAAACCTCCCCCAGTGGCTCCCCAAGCTCCCTTTTGGGCCTTGGTTATGTCCCCAAAACACACAAGGGGCAGCAGGAGGTATGTTGGGTTGAGCAAGATTGAACCTGCCCTGAAACTCAGGGATTCTGAAACTCCATGGAAGACTAAAGGAGAGCCCCCCAAAACTCATTTGGGAGAGTTGTTCAGAGTGCATTTGCTTCTAGAACCCACATTTCAGTCTAATCATGACAAGACCATCAGACAGACCCAGATCAGGGGCATCCTGCTGTACACCTGGCCACTCTTCCCTGAGACTGCCAAGGTCTTCTTCTTCTTCCTTTGTTTTAAAATTTTATTTATTAATTCATGAGAGACAGAGAGAGAGGCAGAGACACAGGCAGAGGGAGAAGCAGGCTCCCTGAAGAGAGCCTGATACAGGACTTGATCTGATCCCAGGACCCCAGGATCATGACCTAAGCCGAAGGCAGATGCTCTACCACTGAGCCACCCAGGTGTCCTGAGACTGCCAAGGTCTTAAACAACACAGACAGACTGAGGAACCATCCAGACAGGAGACTGAAAAGGCATGGTGACTAAATACAATGGGGCTCCTTGGACAGAATCTCGACCAGAGAGAGGTCATGAATGGAAGAACTGGTGACATCCACATAACATCAGGAGATTGATTCACAGCAGTGTACCAATGTCCATCTTTTAGTTGTACAAACATGGTCCTATAACGTAAGATGTTTGTAAGATAACGTAAGATTTGGGGAAGCCAGGGGCATCTGAATGGCTCAGTGGTTGGGATTGAGTTCCGCATTGGGCTCCCTGCAGGGAGTCTGCTTCTCTCTCTCTCTCTCGTTCTCACTCTCTCTCTCTCTCTGTCTCTTATGAGTAAATAAATAAAAGCTTAAAAAAATAAAGGATTTGAGGAAGCTACGGTAAGGGTACAGGAGACTCTATGCTGTCTTTACAATTTTTCTGTAGATCTAAAATGACTCTGAAATAAAAAGTTTATTTGAAAAAAAAAGCATTTGCTTCTTAAGACATTGCAGGAAAAAGAGAAAATGAAGCCAATGCTGCCAGCAGTTCATTTTGTGTCTTGGAGTAAGAGACACAAACGCAGTGTGGGTCCTGTATGGGCTCAGTGGGTGCCACCTAAGCACAGCTGAGGATACAAAGATGAACCAGACTTTGGTTCAAAGCCGAGCAGGAGTAGCTGATATGCAAACAAATGTGAAAGTGTATCAACCACGTAAATGAAGAAGTTATTCCCCTTGAGAGCCACAGAATGCTTTAGGAGAGTGGCCAACATCTAAGAGGAGTTCTGAAGGGTGAAGAGAAGTTCGTTCAACAGGAAGGTAAAAGGTAGGAAAAGGGTACATAAGGCCCACTCCTTGTTTTTGTAAATAAAGTTTTATTGGTGTGTAGCCCATTCATTTACATATCATCCCTGGTTGCTTGTTTTAACACCATATCTGAACAGTTATGACAGACTGTAACCTAAAGGCCTAGAAAAGCCAAATGTACTTATTTTCCAATCCTTTACAGAAAAAGTTTGCTGAAGAAAAGAAAAACAAGGAAAGAAAAAGTTTGCTGACTAGACATGCTTGTAGACAGCACCAGGAGTGTGAGGAGCTGCCAGATAGAGGCTGAGGTGATTTGGACTCTGGGAGACCAAGTCCTACAGCAGAATTAGGAGGACAGCGGAGGGCGAGGCTAAACACAACTACACATTATAAAGCTGTTATTAAAAGTTCATGTGGCCAGCTGTAGGTAGCGGCAACAGGTAGGAAGGTCGGGGGAAGTGGGAATATTTATTTTTTTAAACTTTCTCCTAAATCAAGTAATTTTGGGGTATTTTCTTCTAGTTTAACATATGTTATATATATATATATATATATATATATATATATATATATATATATATATATATAACTGAAACTTGGATTGTTATGTGATATGTTGGCACTTCTGAATGTTTCCCCATGTCATAAAATACATACTGAAACATGATTTTTAATGTCTTCTCAGCATGTCACTATACACAGAGAAATTGTAAAGCATGTGATCCTTTTGCTATAGATGGGCAGTTGGTTTCTGATTTTGTGGACACACATCTTTATGCACTGCTCTGACCATTTCCTTGGCATTGATTCATTTAAGCAGGATTAGCAGATAAACAGATATGAATGTTGCTAAATGTCTTCAAACAGCCATAGGATACGACACATGAACAGTATTAGATTACATGGCTCATATACTTTGGACATGACTGGCAATTTCTTTAGAAGTTATACAACTAGCACATGATCCAGCAGTTCCCCTCCTAGGAATTACTCAAGAAAAATGAAGCAGATGTCCCTATAGGGGACTGTACACAAATGTTCTATGGCATTTGTTTCTAAGAGCTCCAGGCTGGAAACAACTCAAATGTGTATCAATCTGCAAATGGATGAACAAACTGGCCACACAATGGAACACTGCTCAGCCAGGAGAGGGGAGCAATCTCTGATCCTTGCAACAGTATGGAACAACACAACAATCTCAGAATCTGTGTGCTGAGTGAAAGACAAAAAAAAAAAAAAAGGGGGGGGGTACAGCAATTCCATTTCTAGGTATAGACCTAAAAGAAGTGAAAATAGGTGTTTAAAGAAATCCTTGGGGATCCCTGGGTGGCGCAGCGGTTTGGTGCCTGCCTTTGGCCCAGGGTGCGATCCTGGAGATCCAGGATCGAGTCCCACGTCAGGCTCCCAGTGCATGGAGCCTGCTTCTCCCTCTGCCTGTGTCTCTGCCTCTCTCTCTCTCACTGTGTGCCTATCATGAATAAATAAAAATTAAAAAATAAAAAAATAAAAAAAAAAGAAATCCTTGTACATGCACATTCACAGCAGCACAATTCACAACAGCCAAAAGGTGGAAACAACCTAAGTATCCATCAGCTGATGAAGACTGTGGTCCTTCCATGCAATGGAATATTACTCAGCCATAAAAAGGAACCAAGCTCTGATATACACTACGATATGGATGAACCCCAAAAACATTGTGTTGTATAAAAGCAGCCAGACACAAAAGGCCACATGGTGTAGGATCCCACTTAAATGAAATGTCCAGAACAAGCAAATCCATAGAGACAAAAGCAGATCGTGGTTGCCAATGGCTGGGGGAGGGGGTGGAGGTAATAGGAAGTGACTGCTAACAGCGATGGGGGTTCCCTGTAGAGGATAACATTATTCTGTGGCTTCATAGAGGTAGAGGTTGTACAACACTGACAATGTACAAACCATCACTGAATTGCATACTTTAAAATGGTGAATTCTGCGTTGTGTGAATTTCACCTCAGTAAAGTTTTAAGTTTATTTACTTACGTTTAAATAATCTCTACGCCCACTGTGGGACTCAAACTCATGATCCCAAAATCAAGTTGTATGCTCTTCTAACCCAACCCAGCCAGGTGGCCTTGAGCTCAAAAGAGTTTCAAAAAGAGTATACAGTGTATGATTGCATTTATATGTAATCCTTGAAAATGCAGCATATGGAGACAGAAAGTTGATAATGGCCGCTTGGGCTGACAAAGGAGCCGGGGGAGACTTTTCCAGTGACAAATGTATTTACTATCTCAGTCGTGGGTTCACGAGTGTTTGCATGTGCTACAAATCACACACTTGAAAGAAGTGTTTATAATGTTTCAGTGACAATTAATAAAGCTTTTTAAAAAAATTAAGTGGATCATGAAACCACCCGGTCCCCCAGGTGAATATCTTTTTATTTTTTTAAAAGATTTATTTATTTATTTATTTATTTATTTATTCATTCATTCATTCATTCATTCATTCATTCATTCATTCATTCATTCATGATAGACATAGAGAGATAGAGGTAGAGACACAGGCAGAGGGAGAAGCAGGCTCCATGCCGGGAGCCTAATGCGGGACTCAATCCCAGAACTCCAGGATGGCGCCCTTGGCCAAAGGCAGGCGCCAAACCACTGAGCCACCCAGGAATCCCCCTGAACATCTTTTTAAGACTCCTTGCTCTCTTCTCAAAATATCCAACCCTTGAGCCCAGGGATTGAGTTCCCTGGACACCACAGCGAAGAAACCATTGGGAAGCTGTGTCAGGTGTTCAGAGATTCCAGGTGATGCCATCCACCTGGCTGTGCCCTGACATAACTGGAGATGATCACTGAACTTTCATGGACACACCACACGGTGTGGAAGGTGGGTAGTTTAGTTGCTTCCAAGCCAGGTGAGGAATGCAAGAACCCAAACTATAGATATGCAACTTCATCATAGCCACACAAATGCACACACGTGGCTCATGGGCACTCAACACGTGCAGACACGGACACATGTGAACATGTACGCTTTTATATGAATACACCCACTCATGCGCGTGCGCACACACACTTATCCTAAAGCACATGCACAAACCAGGATGCATGTACATGCAGTTTCATACAAACACACACACGTGTGCGTACTCACAGAACACATGCATGTGCACAAACAGGGACACGCAGCACTTTAATACGAATATGTACACACACGCATGCACAGAGCTGGGGCTCCAGGCAGAGCCGGCCCCTTCTGTGACTTGCACTTGTAGAGACACGTGTGACGGTGCACTTGTAGTGCACCCCAACTTCTGGAGGTGAAATCCGGCTCATGGACTCGGGGTTCTGGACTCTCACATCCAAATGCAGGAATGTGGGTAGTAGAAAGGTCACACAGCCGTGCCTGCTTCCTCCTCCCAGGAGACACTGACCTGAGTGAGAAGCCATCAGAGCCCACCAATGTGATCTTGTTCCGGGCTCCAGAGACTTCCCCCACCTTCCCGTGCTCACAGACTAGGGGCCATGTGGGCAGTCATAGGACCAGCTGATGCATGCCCCATCCCCCAGGCCAGGAAGAAGGAGAAAAGACTGGCTCAGAGTGACTGCTGACCACCAGGGCTGTGAGGAGGGGGGATAACCAAAGAGCAGGGGCGGGTAGGATGGACAGCATTTGGGGTCCCCTGCAGGAGTACCCAGAGGGTCCACTACATCTACCACCTCTGTATCCTGGGAAATTCATCTGCCTCGGATCTGTCTCGGGGCTCTCCCTGTCCTCTACTTGGCCATTCTCCCCAGGGTGCCACACTCTCCTTTCCCTGCTGCCTGAATGGTTCATCTGAAGGAGGATCCTCCCACTGAAAAAGTTCACATGGGGGCACCTGGGTGGCCCAGTGGTTGAGCACCTGCCTTTGGCTCGGGTCATGATCCTAGGGTCCTGGGATCAAGCCCTACATCAGGCTCCCTGTGGGGAGCCTACTTCTCCTTCTGCCTATGTCTCTGCCTTCTCTGTGTGTCTCTCGTGAATAAATAAATAAAATCTTAAAAAAAAAAAAAGAGTTTGTGTGATTTAAAGCCAAAGACACTAATAAACCCTTTTCCAGTCTATGGTAAAGCCTGGTTCCCTCCTCCCTTCCATATGATTTGGAGCCAGCCCTTCCCACTCCCACTTGCCCATCAATCCAATCTCCCCCCCACACACCATAAAAACCACTATGCCTCTCCCCAAAGCTGCCACCAAGCTCTCACCAGTCACATCTGCTACCACTGGCCTTTCCTGGTTCTGCTCACTTGCTCTGCAGTCCTTGGGATGGAGGCATCACCTGGAACTGCTCTTATGCAAGGACCTCCCCCCTGCCCCAAGACTCTGCCGAGGCCTATCCACTCTTCTGTACACTCCCAGGGGCCACACTCCACCTCCAGCCTACTGCAGCTACCTCTCCCAGCCCCAAATACCCAGAAGGCTGGTTCCCTGCTCCCCCTCCCACATCCTCCCTGACCACATCCTGATTGCTGTGTCCCCAGAGCTGCCCTCTCTTCTTACTAGCCAATGAGGAGGGCCCCAGGTAGAACCCCTTGCCTCTATTCTCTGGGCTGCTGCAGGGGAGCCCCTGGAAGCACTGCTCTAGACACATATGTCCCAGCACAGAGCCCCTCAAGGGCACCCCATGGCCAGCCCACAAGAGTCCCTGGCCATTGGCCCCGATTAAGCATGGCTATCTCTTGGTTTTTATGCTGACTCACTGGAAATGCTCCAGGCACTCCCCAACCAGGCCAGGGATCAAAGATCAGACCTTGCAGGCTTCTCCAGGCCAATGAGAAAGAAGCTGTCCAAAGCCCCTGACCCATTGGAGAAAGCCTAGTCCTTCTGGACTGGGCTGTATCCCTGTGAGACACCTCCCAGGCCTTTACCACAGGCCTGGAGGGTTGGCCACCCACCTACTCCAAGGCACCCCTCCTTCCTTTTCCCTCATTCGCACCCCAGATGAGGGGCCCACCCCACCCTGCTGCTTCCCTGGGGTGATGTTCTTGTTCCCTCAGGTCAGAATGCCCCTTGAGCCCCTCCACCAGCTCCAGGACAGCCCTACTTTCAATGCAAAATCTCACAGGGCATGGTCGGTCCCCGACAGCAGAAGCAGAGACCCAGAGTTCCCTGGTTCCACAGGTGGCAGCATTTCCACTACAACACTGGGCTGATCGATTCCCTCTGCATTCTCACTGTGAAGCTTCCCCTATCCCCATCCATTCTGCCAAAGTGTCTTCCTGAGAGACCCGCGCAAGTGAGGGGTCCGTCTGGAGTGGTATTAGAGTACCTGCCTCCCAGCTTCCTCACTGGCACCAAGCGTCAATATTTTTCTCAACCCACAGCCATTAGTGGGCACAAAAGAGCATCTTGTCATTTACATTCCTTTGACTGTCAGGTGGGGCTTTTAAAAAGGTTGAGTGTCTCAAGCAATGATTTTTCTGTTTCTGTTAAGTTGTTCGTGTCCTTTGCCCATTTTTTCCCTTCTGCTTATGGTTTTGGAACAGCTCTTTGTATAGGAAGGGTATTAATGGTTTGTCAGGGTTAAGGGCAATTTGCTTTTACTTACAGTAGTTTTGGATACAAATACTGGATTTTCCAGGCAGTTGGATCCATGGGTGATGTCTTTCATGTCTGCTGCTCATTCCTCTCCCAGGTCTGATGAACATGGAGCTAATACTTTTGGTTTGCATCCCTCTGCTTCCCTGCATTTATTCTTTTACATTTAAACTCTTAACCATCTGGAAATTATTTTGGTGGTATAGGAAGTTTCCTAAGACCACTGTAATTAAGTACTATAAACTAGGTGGCTTAAAACAACAGAAATTTGTTGTCTCACATTTCTGGATGAGTCCAAAATCAAGGTGTTGGCAGGCAGGACTGGCTCCTTCTGAAGGTTCTTAGAGAGAATCTGTCCCATGCATCCCCCAGCTTCTGGCAACCCTGTGTTCCTTGGCTTGTAAATGTGTCACTCCAACCTCTTCGTCCATCATCACAGAGTGTCCTTTTCTGTTTCTGTGTCTCCTTACAAGACACCAGTTACAAGATTCAGGATAAGTTCATTTTGAGATCTTTCACTTATCATATCTCCAAGGTCACATTCTGAGGTTCTAGGCAGACATGAATTTGGAGAAGACGCCAGTCAACCCAGTAGAGTGTGGGAGGTAAAATGGGGATCCAGATGATCTCTTTCATTAAAGACTCTTCTCCCCTCTCCTGATCGGGGAGTCTGCTCAGTTTGTTAAATACAGTATATTATGTTATTTTACACAGTGGGTCTGCTTCTGGGCTGTTGGTGCCTGTGTGGTGCCATACTGCTAATTATCACAGCTTCAGGGGACGTTCTTCAACAGTGACATCTCTCTTGGAGGTACCAGGCTGTTTTCTCTGGCTTCCAAGTATGCCTTTCTCGTTGAGTCTTAATGGAGCCTGAGACTTGGAAGTTGGTCACACTGTGTCTTCAAGGCCCTGGTCACAAGTGGATATGAAACTTAGGCCCCAAGAATCCCCATGCTGTGCCCAGAGTGAAAGGAAGTAGGTTTGGGGCTGAGGAACTAGGGGTTGGCAGGTCCCTGGACGGGGAACAGCTCGGCCAACTGGTGACCACAGGCAGGTTGCAGCTGTGCTGGGGGCGGCAGGTCCCGAAAACCTGTGTCTTCATCCTTCCCCTGAACCATAACACTGTTCTACCCTCCCACCAGTGATGCTCACTGAAGCACTCATAGTGTGTGAAGAGGAAGCAAAACCCATTTCCAGACTGACGGGATCTATCCACCCAGAACTTCATGGGTGAATTGAACTATGCCCTCGTCACCAAATGGAAACCAAGCTGGCCGGCTCTAAAACTGCCCACTGAAAGAGCCAAGAGGCAGAAACAAAATGCCCATCAGAGGATGCCCACATAAATAAAATGTGGTCTCTCCATACACTGGAGTATTACTCAGCCATAAAAAGGAACAAAGCCTGACATCCACTACAACGTGAGTGGACTCTGAAAACACTGAGCCGAGTGAGAGAAGCCAGACGCAAATGGCCACACAGGATATGATTCTGTGGATGTGAAACGTCCAGAACATGCAGGGATAGAAACCAGATGAGTAGTTACCAGGGGCTGGGGGAGGTCTGCTCATGGTGATGCTGTTTCATTTTGGGGGATGGAACGATTCCACAACTAGATAGAGGTGGGGTTTGTACAACCTTGTGAATCCACTCGATGTTACTAACGCTAATTCTTATGTGCGTTTTACCATAGTCAGAGAAATTCCTGCTGAAAGACCTAAACCCTGGAAAATTAAAAGCTTTTGCAGACACCACACTTATATACTTTCTGCACTTTGAAAATTCAGGGCTTTTCTCCTATGTTCTTGGAGAAGGGAGGGGCAGACAAAGTGGGGGGTGGGGGAGGACATACATACAACACAACCAAAAATTAAGCCCTGGGGGTAAGTAGACAAATGTGACTGAGCTGCTCTCAAGGCCTGGTCAAGGCCCTATGCTCAAAAACGCAAGGTTTTGCCTATCGGCCTGGTGAATAATTCGGAATTTACTGGAAAATAAGGCGGACAGGGCCTCCAGAAAATGTAGTGTAGCTGCTTCGTTTATATAAGGCCATAATTTGAAGCCACATGTTTATCAGATGAAATCATTCTCAAGCTAAAAGGAGAAGGCCAGCATTACAGCAGAATCATGTAGGAAGCGCCACTTAAGATTCTGCGCGTTTCCACTTTCCAATGCATGCTTCCTTGAGCCTGGGGAGACTTTTTAAGAAGAAACGATCACGTGAAACGAATCGTAAAGATGGACACGCTGAGAAACAGCCACAAGCTAAGCATGTTTCTCAGGCTTGGCAGGTCAGAGCTAGAGGGCAATTTAACATTCACCTTGGGGCGATGTGGCCACAAGCCGAGGAACGCCTGGAGCCCCCAGAAGCTGGAAGAGGCAAGGAAGGACCCCTTCCCACCCCCGGATCCTTTGGAGGGAACAAGTCCCCATTGCTACCTTGATTCTCTGGACTTCTGGCCTCCAGAACTTTGAGAGAATAAATTTCTACAGTTTAAGCCACTGAGTTTATGGTAGTCATTTATGGCAGCCCCAGGATGCTAATCCAGGTGTCCAGAGCTGAAGATACCAGATGCTCTGAGCAAGGCCTCAATTGAGAAGGACCACTGCCTTTCTCCTGCTTTATTTGAATATCCCCGAGAAGCCCATCCCAAACACCCCAGCATGACTGCCCCCCACCCCAAGTCCTTTCCTCCAAACCTTTCAGTCTGGCCCAACAGGTCTGAGCCCTAGAGAAAGCCCCTCCCTCAGGTATGTACTGGGGCAGCACGTTCCATTTGTTCAGCTGCTCTCGGAGGCCTAGAGGCTGATCTTTCTCCCTGGGGTCTGTGACTACCTCCCCTACCTCCTCTGAAACAGAACAGGCTGTCTTCTTTCAATGCCTCTCTGGTCAACAAATATTTCTCCAGTGCACACCCCACGCTAGGCCTAGGGGTGTGGGTATGTAGAAGTGAAGGAGGCCAAAGGGGTCTGGCTTTGAGGGAACCCGATGACAAACCAACCATGAGCAACCAAACCTCCCTCCATGAGCAGAGAGGTATTTTCAACAGTGACACAGCACTTGTGTAAAGAAAAATCTGGCAAAGTATCCGACTAGTGGTTCTCACCCGAGGGCACATCTGCACTGCCCGGTGGACACCTGCCTATGGCTGGAGACATTCTGGTCACTGCTGGGGAAGTGGGGAGGTACCACCACTAGCTTCTGGAGGGTGGAAGCCGAGGATGCTGCTCGACACCCTACAGCGTACAGGGTGGCTCCCACCATGGAGAATGATCCAGCCCCCAACGTCAGCAGTGCTGCCATGGAGACAGAAACCGACCTGGATGATCCAGGAGGCAGGGAAGTGTTCGAGGGGCCCATTGCTGAGGCCTGTGCAGTGAGAAGGGCCAGACGGGCCGAGCTCTTGAGGAGGGCCGCCTAGGCGAGGGCGGCAAGCGCCAAGGGCAGGGGCAGCTGGAGCTGGCCTCAGAACAAGGGGACCAGTGTGGCCAGCAGGGCTGAGGCTGGAGGGGGAGGGGCCAAGGTCAGGAAGGTCAGATCCCGCGGGGGCCTTGTGAACGTGGGATGGAGTTTCAATTTTCATGCAAGTATGATGGGGAGCTGGGCTGGTTGGAAGCAGTGAGAACCAGGACGAGAGTGACATCTGGAAGGGGTCAACCAGGCTGTGTGTGAGGCAGGTGGACCACGGTGGGGGAGGGGAGGGCTGCTGGTTCACGGCTCCAGCAGGGGTCTGGGACAGGGAGGGAGGGGACTGATGTGTTCAGGCCAGTGGGACATAGGATGGTTCTGGTTACAGGGGCAAAGCAAACTCGCAAGGCCTTGTGGGGACCTATGCTTCCGGTCCTTCCCCGGTGACTGGTAAGCTCCCTAAATGGAGACTCAGAAGTCTCCCAGCGAAGAGGGCCTAGATGGGCAGAAGAGAGCCCTTTGGGAACCCCTTTCCAAATCACACAGCCCATCTGTCATCATGCCCAGGTGGAAAGTCACCTTGAGAACCTACTGCAGGTGGCCACAGTGACGGCACACAAAAGCCCTGCTTGAGACCTTGGCTGAGTGGCCCCTAGAAAATGAGGGAAGGGTTCCCCGGAGCTCCATTCTGTTTTTAAAGGTGTTGTGGATCCTCATGGGCCTCTAGAGGGGCCCCAAGGAGGCTTCTGTGTCAGCCTGGCCACAAGGGACAGAGAGGACCCACTCCTTAAGTGCCCAGCATGGGTCGGCCACTTGGGTCCATGGGACACCCGGCTTGGGGAGCAAGTCCTGCTTCATAGCCGGAACCTGGAACAAAGCAGCTCCTCCCTTGGCCATTCCTGGGCTCTCTGCAGATGAGCTGTTATCACCTCAAAATCCACATCGCCTCCCAGAGGGGGGCCTCCCTTAATTCTGGTTTCCTTAACAACATCCCCTTCACCTCCCCCAGGGGCCCCTTGGCCCACTGGTTTTAACGTCAAGATGGCATTTTGGTCTGATAAGACTCTTCCTTCCTTTTACTCGGACTTACTGAGGTAGAATCCACATACCACACAGCTTCCACGTTCGCGCTGCACTAGGCAGCAGCCGGTCTGTGCCGTGGTCACAGATGTGGGCTGTCACCACCACGTCCACCTTAGAATGTTCCCACCCCACTAAAGACCTGGGTCCTTTAGTCACCAATGAGACCATAGAGCCTATCCTCATTTTTCGTTCCCATTGAACTGCCTGTGTCATGGGCTGCACTCTGTCCTCCCAACGCTTCTGGGTACAGGGTGGGGTACTCAGCCCCCAGAGTCCTCTCCTCTCCTCCACCTGTGATCCTGGGCCTCACCGTCTTCTCCTGAGGAAGGGCTCCTCCTGGCCACAAACCCTACCCTCTGGCCTGGTTTCTGCCATAATGATCTGGTTCCATGTTTGGACCCAGTGAGATCTCCCAGGCAGTCCACGGCCCAGGGTTTTGTCTTGACAACATCTTTGGTGACGGCCACCAACTGGTTCCCCTTCCAGCCTATCCAGACATCATCACAGAGGCAGGGGTGTCCCCGTGGGCCAGCCACAGGCTTGACACAGTGTCTCAGCCAGCTCTTCTTGCCTTAGAGCTTAGCATTCTTTCATACCCGCCTTCTCTCCCAGGCCAACTGTGGCCCCAGGGGACACCTGGCAATGACTAGAGACAGTTTTAATTGTTCTGACTAGGGGAAGGGGAGCTACTTTCATCTGGGTATGTAGAGACCTGGAATGCTGCTCAGTATCCTATCCCAGAGAATAGTTCCCCTTACAGAAAATGATCTGGCCCTAGATGTTGGCAGTGCTGAGATTCGAGAAACACTGGGTTAATTATTTGGAAAAAAAATTTTTTTATTTAGGTCCCTAATTTATAAACACATCAGAATAAAGTCCAGATGAGTTAAATGGTACAAAACAGGGTGACCCCTCTCAGCATCTGTGGATTATCTCCTCTCTCCCTCCCCACTTGTGGTGCATTTACATGTGTGTGCGCGGCATCCTAGGATCTCAGTCAAGCCACATAATGATAGAACACAAAGTCTCTTAGGTCCCACAGAACCCCTAAATCAGTAGTTCTCAATCTAGGGTTGACTCTTCTCTAAGGGGACACTTAAGAGATATCTGGAGACATTTTGGGCTTATCACTACTGGGGGGGGGGCGGAGGGCACCTGGCATCTAGTGGGTGGAGACCAGGAATGCTGTTCAATGCACTGCAACACACAGGGCAACCCCCATCACAGAGGATGACCCAGGCCCAGGCATCACCAATGCTGAGGGTGACAATCTGTGATTTAAATAAATAAAAAAGCGACATTTACACACTCGAGGGTGTCCCCAGGGCCTCCCAGACACAGGAGACATCAGCAAGATTCCAAGCCCAAGTTCACCTGACTGTGTAACATTTAGAATGAGGGAGCAAGAGCTTTTCCATCTTCATCTCTGCTCCCTGAGAAGCCAGCAGGCAGACTCCTATGGGACCGCCAAGGGGAGAGACTGGCTCTTTGAGGGTCTATGGGCTGGGCTTAGCTCTGGCACTTTCTTTGGGACTCCTGCTCTCTCACTAGCACTTGATAAACAGCTCCACATGACAGTTGAGGACCCCAGCGATCTTCTTCACAAGCTGTGGTGAGAGACCCTGCTTGCCAGGAAATAAAAGGCCCAGGGGCGTCCCAGGGACCGGAGAAGCAACATTTCAAATATCACCCCTCATGACCCTCCTTTCCTCCCATTCTAGGACGGGATGGAGATGCTCAGAGAAACAAGTGGGAAGATTTGGGGCAAAGCCCCAGCAGGCCTGTCGCAGATATACTACTCAGACTCCACTTGTGAGAGTAGCATTCACTCCACTAATGCAGTGGCATTAGCCTTTGAGGGAGATGACCTTTACCAGGGCTTGCTGGGAGAGCTCTCGTGTGTCTTTTCCTCCACCAACAAGCCCTGATTGGTCACAAGCTCGCCTGGCGCTGCGTGCCTCTCTGTGGGCACAACTCCTGACATCTGCACTCCAGGCAAAGAGGCAAGGGCCATTCTGTTCTCGCAGTAACCCTGAAAGCCAGCTCTCTGCACCTGCCTCGTTAACACTTTTCACTGAATGATTTTCAGATCTTCCAGAAACTTCTTTTGTCCATACACCTAAGGCAACAGCTGGTCCCAAAGTCATTTTGGTTTATTAACAAGGTTCTTTTAGATCCCCCTCCCATGACCATGGCAACATTGGGACCGAGACCTCCGTACGCCAGATTACAGATCTTAGCCAGCCCCCAGGCAGGCACAGTCTCCTAGGCCTGGCTCTAAATACACCCCTTATAAAGGCCCATGAGATCCTCTCCCCCAACCCCCTCCCCCAGCTGGGTCATCACCTTTCTCTAGGCACCCCAAATGTAAGGACATGTGCGAGATCTGGAAGATTCCTAACGGGATGCTTCCGAAGTTGATGTGGCCAACTTGCCTACCTCCCTTAAGATGTTTATTTAAATGAGTAAGACTCAACAAAGCAAACTCTGTTGGTGCAACGGTTTATCCAAAACTTCTTTGTTAATAAAAATGAAGTTTGTCCCTTACCCAGTGTTATGGGCTGAAGTGGCTCCCACCCACCCCCACGTCCCAATTCATTATGTTGAAGTCTAACCTCCCAGCACCGTGGAATGTGACTGTATTTGGAAATAGGATCGTTAAAGAGGTGATGGAGTTAAAATGAAGTTACTAGGGTGGGCTGGATTCAACAGGACTAGGGTCCTGACAAGAGGAGAGTTGGACACAGACACACGCAGAAGAAGACGGTCCGGAGACACAGGGAGAAGACGGCCAACTAAACACCAAGGAGAGAGGCCTTGGAAAAGATGCTCCCCTCAGAAGAAACTGACCCTGCCAACACCTTAATCTTGGGCTTCTGGCCTCCAGATCCATGAGACAATAAATTTCTGTTGCTTGAGCTGCACTGTCTGTGGTTCTTTATCCCAGTGGCCCTGGGAAACTCCTACACTCAGCAGTGACAGTAATGAAATGCCTGTAGCTGGCTCCCTTCTTACACATAAGCCCGTGAAGCAGGGCAGAGCTGGGACATAAACGAGTGAGTCAGACCCGGACAGCTTATTCATTGCTTCGACTAACCCACAGGCCCAACCTTTGAATCACTACTTTATTTATCATCGGGCATGGGCTCAGAAAGTCTCGCCGAGGAAATGAGTAGAACCCAAGCTCACCGGCTGTGTTTCTGAAACATGCCTAATCTCTGAGGCCCTTTCTGGGCAAAACTGAAAAGAGGTGAAGTGACAGGGCCTGCCGGGGACCCAGTGGCGCTCAGACAGAGCCCTTTGTTCTGCTACTCCGTCCGTCCCGGATGAGGGCAGAGAGAAGGGCCTGTCTTGCTCCGCGGGGAGGCCGAGCAGGGGCTGCCTGGCACAGTGGGTTGGGGACGCTGGACACACAAAGGGCTGGTGGATGGGGACTGGTTGTGGGGGGAGGGCAATGTCCAGAAGGGGTCGGGCGGCCCCAGAACGTGCTGTTTCCTCTCACGGAGTTAAAACAGCAATGTCTTCGTTGGGGAACAAGCAGAGGAGGACGCGTGAAGAGCCAAAGTTACACAGTCTGTGCTTGAGGACCGGCCAGTGTCTGGGGCCAAGAGGGCGAACAGGAGAAGATAATGTGGCTTCAAGAGCCACACAGATCTGGGGCCACCTCCAAAGTAGCTCTCGAGAGGAGAATCTAATACCTCTAATCTCGGAAGAAAAGCAACAGTTTGTTCTGAGACAAGGGACGGTTCCTGTAGAAATTCAGGTCAGTCGTAATACAAAGAGAAAGACAATGGCATTTGCTGTTCCCGTGAGCAAAGACGGCCTTGGTTCACCTCTTGTTCCTCCGCTGCTGCCCATTCTTGGGGCATGCTAACTCCCCCTCAATCCCTTCCTGATGGTGCCTTCTTTTTTATCAGAACTCTAGATTAAGAACTGACCAGATGGCAGTATTCAGTTGCTAGCTGCTCTTCCCCATGCCTGCCCTTGGCAGCAGTTCCCTGGGAACTGACCAAACACCAAAGACCCACTGAGGCAAAAGTAAGCCTGGGCAACGACCAGATCTCACTACAGAGCAGTGGTTCTTATGCCCCAAGAGACATACAGTCACATCTGGAGACATTTTTTGGTGGTCACGACTCAAGGGGTGTATTCTATTGGTGTCTAGGGGGTGGAGACTCGGGATGCTGCTTGATGGCCTGTAATGTGTGGGACAGCTTCCACAGCAAAAAAAAAAAAGTCCAGCCCCAATGTCGATGGTGCTGCAGTTGAGAAGTTACACTCTGGCAATTTGGTCTTTGCCAATTTGAGGTTACTGATGATCCTTCATCTTTCGGGAAAGCCCAGGGAGCCATCTCTGGAGGCACCACCTGCCTGAGCTTCAGTTTCCATACTGAAAAAAGAACCAGGGCTGCTTGCTGCTGGTTGGCAGAATAAAAGAGATGGGTATAAAAGCACCCATCACAAAGGATGCTCAATAAAGGGCAGAGCTGTGCAGGGATCTGTTCGTGCAATTCCCTCTTCCTGGTTTGATTTAACACCTCCATATCCATCAAAGCCTGAATGGACCTTGCCACCTCTTCCAAGGGAACCTGTCAGAATCCCCCAAGCCCTGAAGCTTGCACTGGTCATCCTTGATTCTGTCTTCACAACTTCCTGCACCACCTCTGAGGCTGCATTGACCACTCACTCTGAATTTCATTATTCCTGTGGCAGTGAGAGCATTAGAATGTTCCTCCTCCAGGGCATGAAGGCTCATCTCTGTCCCCAGGGCCCAGCTCCCAGTACTGGAAGGATCAGTCCTTGCTTTATTGAACTCCTGAGCCCACCCAAGGCACAACTTTGGGGAGACGAGGAAAGGGAAGTGGCAAATTAACAAGCCTCTGTTGGGGAAAGAAAATAGATCACACAGCCAAATTGAGAGGGGACATGCCCAAGTTGCTACCCTCTTCTCTGAGCCAGAGGCCTGGAACTGAGGAGGGCGAGGGGTCTCACTCAGGGATTTCTCACCAGAAAGGTGTAGCTGAACCTTTGTGAACAGGTATAGCGTGCAAAAGCAAACATGGAATTTGTGGAATTTTCCATGTAGAAGATAAAGGACCGGAGGACCAGAGGAATGGTAAAAGAAAGTCATTTTTGGATACAAACTATACAATGGGAACAAAAGCAGGATCCTGCAGCAGGGATTCACAGGTCAGAGGCTACATAAAATACAAGGGAGCTCTGTGCCAGAGATGCTAAGATTTTCAAGAGGGCTTGGGTTCTAAGGTTAAGAAACGCTGACTGAAGCCAACCCATTTATTTAGCAGGTGAAGAAACAGACAAAGAGACTTGACGGAGGTGGGCACCTCTGACAAGAGAGCCTGCCTGGCTGCACTCCTGGTACAGGGAGACAAGGGCCAGGGCCATGCACCCAGAAGATTCCAGTCCTGTTCACTGGAGGGGGGGTAGAGGTGTCCTGCCCTGGGCAAGCCCACACTCAATGTCTGTAGGAGGCATGATTTCAGGCTCTGATCATGTGCCCTGGGGCAAGCAGGGCCAAAAGCCACTTTCCAGAAAGGCCAGAACATTCTGGAAGTAAAGAGAGAAGTTATCTCTCTGTGGCCCTCTTTACATTCAATCTATCCGGATTCATCTCCTGAACAAGCTACAAATGCAGGCCCCCACCCTGGCCCTTCTGGCAGATCCCGGACAAGGATCCCCACGGTTAGGAAAGAAGAGAAATTAATGCCAATTAAAACCGCCCAGTGCAAGGCCCTTGCCAAAGCCGGGCCCAACAGAGGATGGAACAACTTCCCAGCTCAGCTGCCCAAGAGGCCTCCCACTGCTCCTGGATGCCTTAAGAGTCTGCAGATTCCAAGACCAGAATACACCTCAGGAAGGTAGGAGCTGGGACCCTCCAACTGCAAGACACAATGTCCCCAGCAGCTCCTACCTCAGACAAAGAGGTGCAGGAGAGGCTTTCCCTGAAAGACCCCTGGCCTACCCGGCACCTGGAGCGGGGAGAAGGGAGAGCACACCCGCTTGCTGCCCCGTGGCTGCCGGCTGCCCTGCCTCTCCCCGGCTGAGCTCACAGCCGCCGGGGGACAGATTTCCTGTATGTCGTTTTACCCATTTAAGTCCAAGGATGCAACTCCGAGGAGGTGGTGACAGCCTCGCACACGCGAATGTGTGCACACCCCCTCCCTCCCCTCTCAAACCCAGTTCCGGCCCCCGTGAGGTCTGGAGGCTCTTTCCTTGCTCCCTGGAACCCCTGGGCTCCGGAGAGCCCTGTCTTAGGAGGAGAGCGGTGTGGTTTTCTAGTCTGGAATACCAGAATACCAGCCCAGAGGGCACTGGGACTCACCCCAGTTACCCAGCGGTTGGGGGAGTGAAGTTGGAAAACATGAATCCAGAGGAAGGAGGGCCCCCAAATCCCATGGGCTGCCCCCCAACGTTTGTACCGGGCTGCTCTTGTCCCTTGCTCTCCTCCTCAGCCCCCTCTGAACTGGCTCTCAGTGGCCGAGGCTTCTCCTCCTCTCCCATCCCCCATCTCCCCCTTCCCCATTCCGCCGGCCACCACACCAATGGGCTCAGACCTATAGAATCTGAGCACCCACAGAATCCCAGGCGCCTCCCCCGCCCCAGGCACTATTCCACTACCCCTTCAGCCGAGGGCGGTCCTGCACCCCTTCCCCAGGCGCACCCCGGCTAACCCCCCGCCGGCCTTGCCCCACGTCCCCCGGCTGGGCCTCTCAACCCCGCCTCCTCGCCTCTCCCCCTCCCAGCCCCGTTTCCTGCGACCCCTCAACTACCACTAAAGCCACGTCCTCTTCAGAGAAGCCGCTCAAAGCCACAGACCTGCTCCCTCTGCATCCGCGAACTCCCTCGCCGGGCCCGTTCCATCACCCTTCCCCTAGACCGTCCCGCTCCCACTCCGTCTCCAGCAGCCGCTTCACGACCCCCCCAGCTCGTTCCCGCTCGCTCGACCCCAGCCTTCGCGCCTCCCCGTATTCGCCCTCAGCTCCGTACCCTACCAGGCAACCCGCCAACGCGAGCCTCGAGATCGAGCCCCCAACCCTGCGGACGCCGCCACTCACCTGGGCCTCGGCCGCCGCGCGCCGCCGGTCCCGGGCCGGGTCCCTGCCCGGCCGCCCGCCCGCCCGACCGCCCACCGCTGGTCGGGCCGCTCCGCCCCGCCGCGCCCGCCGCTCCCCCGCGCGCTCCCGCTTCCGGGTTCCGGGGGGGCGGGGCGGGGGCGTGACGCCAGCGCGCCGCGGGGCGGGGCGCCGCGAAGACCCGCCCACTCCCAACGGGCTCGGGACGCCGCCTCCTCCCGCTGGTGGGTGAAACCAAACGGGAGGGGAAGACAGGGAGGCGCGCGCGCAGGGGCCGCCCGCTGCACCCGCAGGCACGCTCCCGAGGCCCGCGGCCACCCCTGCTAGGGCGGCGCAGGATGGCCCGGCCCGGGGCGAAGGGGCGGGGACCTGGGCTTGAGGAGCCGGCCTTTGAGTTAAAGGCGGGAAATGGCGGATTCCTCAGGGCGCGGCGCTGGGTGAGTTGGGGCCCCGCGGGTCTGGATTTTGGAGGTGCCGCCCAGTGCGCCATGGCCGGGAACTGGGGGAGGAAGAAGGACGGCAGAGCTGGCGACTGAGCACCTGACCCCTTCGGGACCCACCGAGGGTGCCCGGGCTCTAGGGGGCGGGAGGCGGCCTCTGCGCATGCTCGGCAGCGTGGGCGCGGAACCAGACCTCGAGTCCCCAGTGGTCTGTGTGGGTGCGGGGCGATCCCTGGCTCGCGGCTCAGCCTCTCTGTGCCGTCGCGTTCCTCCACCGCGAAACCCGGCGAATGTCGCCGCGGCTCAACCTTGTAAGGCGCCGGCGAAACTTACAAAGCCCTTAGAACAGTGCGTGGCTCTTGAATGTGATTTGTCGCGATTGCAGCGATTTTATAGCGGACGAGCGCTGGGCCACTGAAGTTACCTCCTTTAATCCTGCCAACCCCTCCTTTCTATGCTTCCCCTTTAAAAATGAGATATGGAGACTCAAAGAGAGAAAGAAGGTCATTTGTCTAGGGTCACACAGCAAGACCAAGACAGACAGACTTTGACCACTTACCCGGTGCCAGGCATGATTCCTGGGCCGGGTTTGTTTTATTTGCTCACTCGGCTGGTGTTTATTGTGCCAGTACAAACAGGTTTAATAGGCCAGGTGAAATCACTTGTGTTTTCTCCAGGGTCAATTACCCTCTCTGTGAGATTGCCATTAGCCTCTTTGAGGTTTGGGGGGAGGTACCTGAGGCTGGTACAGGTGTAGTTAGTGAACCCACCACCCCCATCTGGTTTGACTCCAGAGCCCAGGCTCGGACCCCATAGGGAATCCGTGTTCTGTCCCTTGCCAGCGGTGAGACTTGCCAGGGGTGACCAGTTCAAACACTTGGGTCCTGGTCTGGAAAACGAGGGTAAAGCAGGCCAACAGTGAGGTTATTTGTTGGATTGGGAGGGTTCTGTGAAGAAACAGAGCTGCTGACACCCAGTGAGCCTTTATTTGGTTGGTTGCCTCTCCCCACTATGGCCCAGCACCTGCCTGATTGTCTGAGCCCACTCACCCGGTAGGCCTTGCTCTTCCTTGCCTGGGTCTCACTTGGGGTTCTCAGAACCTGCTACCCAGGAGATGGCTGCAGTGCGCTGAGCAAGGGGACCACAGCTTTGTGACCAGTGGAGCTTGGGTCCTGATGTTGGCAAGGGATACAGCACTCAGGCCCCTGCCCCGCCCCTTAGTCTGCTCCTCCTGAGTTGCTGGCCTCTGTTGGTGGTGGGACACTGTTGCTCAGACTGGACACCTGGGAGGCATCCCCGAGTTTCCTGCCTCAAGGTTCCCTCTTTCCTATTGCACTGGTCTGTGCTCTTTCTTTCCTTAAATAGGGGTGAAATGTACATAACGTCATTTATTTTTTATTTTTAAAGATTTTATTTATTCATGAGAGACACAGAGACACAGGCAGAGGGAGAAGAGGCTCCCTCAAGGAACCCAATGTGGGACTCGATCCTGGACCCCAGGATCATGCCCTGAGCTAAAGGCAGACACTCAACCACTGAGCCACCCAGGCATCCCAATATAACGTCATTTTAGTGAGGGATCTAATGGCCTTAGGACAGTCACACTGTGCAACCACCAACTCTGGCTTGTTCCAGAACATTTTCATTAGCCCAGAAGGAAACTTTGTATCCATTTGAAGTCACTCCCTGTTCTTCATCCACCCCTCTGCTCCTGACAATCACCAATCTGTTTTCTGTCTCACTTTGCCTGTTCTGGACATTTCAGATATGTGGAATCGTACAATATGTGGCCTTATTTAGCTGTTTTCTTTCACCCAAGATAGTTTTTTTTTTTTAAGAGATTTTATTTATGTATTTAAGTAAACGCTATCCCCAGTGTGGGGCTCAGACTCATGACCCCAAGATCAAGAGTTGCATGTCCCGGGATCCCTGGGTGGCGCAGCGGTTTGGCGCCTGCCTTTGGCCCGGGGCATGATCCTGGAGACCCGGGATCGAATCCCACGTCGGGCTCCCGATGCATGGAGCCTGCTTCTCCCTCTGCCTGTGTCTCTGCCTCTCTGTCTCCCTCTGTGTGACTATCATGAATAAATAAATAAAATCTTTAAAAAAAAAAAAAAAAAAGAGTTGCATGTCCCATGGACGGAGCCAGCCAGGTACCCCCAGGATAATATTTTTTAATTTAAGTGGTTCTTTTTCTTTTTTTTTTAAGATTGATTTATGAGAGAGAGCACGCACGAGCAGGGGAAGGGGTTAAGGGAGAGAATCTCAAGCCAACTCCGAGGGCAGAGCCTGCCTTGAGGCTTTATCTCACAACCGTGAGATCATGACTTGGGCAGAAATCAAGAGTCAGATACTTAAACAACTGAGCCACCCAGGTGCCCCCATCCCAGGATAATATTTTTGAATTCATCTGCTTTAGCATGTATCCATATTTTACTTCTTTTCAGGGGTGAATAACACTCAGGGTTTGTTATTTCTTGGCAGGAATACATGGCCCACAAAGCTGAAAATATTTGCTGTCTGGCCCTTTACAGGGAAAGATTGCCAGTAGGTAGGCTAGAAGGACAGGCCTAAACCCTAAGCTGGGAAGTCTGAATCCTGCCAGCCCAGCCCAGCCCAGCCGCCTTCTCTCTTCCTCTGTTTCCAGTGAAGCCATAGGGCCGATCAGTTCCTAGTTCCACATTCTCCTCTGCCCTTGTCCCTTTCCCATGTACCCAAGCAAACAGGGCTTTGTCTCTCATCTCCCCTCACCTCTTTACGTGTCTGGGGTACTCTTCACACTGCCTGACGGGAGGATGCTGCTTTTCCCTCTCAGGTAAGGAGCTCTATGTCTTGTTCCCTCAGCATCACCAGGAGCATACGGTAGGCACATAAATGCCTGATGAATTAATGAACCCCCCCGACTTAAGTTGAGATCTTTGAGGCTTGGCAAACCTGCTTGCTCTTCTCGCTCTCCTTGCTCTGGGCCCTTCTCAGATTTAGCTGGGCAGAGGCTCTCTGTGTCTGTTCCAGTCAAGTTGGCCCTGCCTTGTAGACATAAGTGTGGGGGTGGGGGGCTGTTGGGGATGCTGAGACTGAGTTGTCCCTAGGAAGCCCAGGCTCCTCGCTGCCTTTCCTGAGCTTAGCCAACTACGTAACTACACTAACTCTCCATCTCCCTCTTCTAGGAAGCCTTCCTCAGGGGGTCCCAGTACTCCCGGTGGTGGCGCTAAGGTGAAAGGCAGAAGACCACAAGGTGAGCAAAATTTTGAGTTTACGATCCAGCTTCAGTTAAGTGCTGTTGGAGAAGAGAAAAACAGGCCGAGCAGGGGATCTAGGGCTTTATTTCCTTCTAGTCACACCGTGGGGGATTCGAGTCTGGTCACCCAGCCATGCAGCCAGGGGTGCAAGAGGACCTGGCGAAGGTCATCCAGGGCAGTGGGGGTCACAGGCTGTATTCAGGACCAACCACTAGGAACTATGGGTGAGGAGAGCAGGAGCTGAATTCATTAGCAAACATTAGAGTCTTCGGTTTCTTCTCTGTCAGTACCTCAGGGGTGCCCACACATCACCTGGTGTCCCGCTATGGGTCTGGAGTCACTGTTAACAACCTCCCTTGACTCTTGGCAGTGCCACTTTGGGCAGTAGACTCAAGGATCTCCTTCATTGGAGCTGAAGCCTCTGGCACAAAGAACTATTTTTCTTCAAGTATGCTGCGTGCCAGTGCGTGTCTCAGAGAACTTAGAGCAGCATTTTGGTTCAAGTGACTGGAGGTTCATCCGTCACAGCATTGTTTGATGATCTTGCTTATAACATCAATTATGTTTACACGTGGTCTAGTTCTTGAACACAAATTATATCCTTCATCATAACATTGCTTCTCTGGAAAATCCACTACTGTTTAAAACAAATATGTACATTCTAGTTTCTTGAATGTACTTGAAACTGCTTTTCAACTGTCCAGGGAATCCCAGGCCTCTGATCCTTCTAGAGGAGGGAACCCTTTGCTGATGGTATCAGGCTAAAAGCACGATGGCTTCCCGTACTTAGAAATGGAGATGTTATTTGCCCTGATCCCTCGCTGGACATCCAGTGGCCCACCCTTGGTAGGTCTTGATTTTCTCCCCTGGATACCCACTTGGTCTTGGCCCTGACCCGTAAAGTGCCTCCTGCTTTATTGTCTGAGCCCACTCAGACAGGCTGACTGAGCAGGCTTGGGTCTTCCTTGCCTGGGGCTCGCTCAGAGCAACCACTAGCTCCTTTCCCAGCTTCATGCTGCCCATTAACTATGGATGCACCTCCTTTCCACTCAGGATGGTGACCGCACCCCCAGCAAAAGATGAAATCCGGGCATGAAGATCCAGTTGAAATCACCGTGTCACTTAGCCAAATTGTCAAGATATTTGTATGACATTAACCATGGCCTCTTCCTGGGTCTCTTCATTAAAAAGAGCCCTAAGCTCTGGAGGTACCTAGAAAAAATGTAGAACTATGCATTAGATGCATGGCTGAACACCTACTCCCTGCTGGGTGGTGGGCTGTAGTTGCAAGCAAAACAGAAGTCCTGGCCCTCAGGGGGCTTGCGGACTGAGACACAGGCAGTGCATCAGATGGAGAAGTTAAGGAGACACAGGGTATGTTGGATGATGTGGGCAAAACAGCAGGACGTGGATAACTTCCTGGTCCAAGGGAGATGCTGGACTGAGCAGAGCTGGGAAGGAGGGCAAGGTGCAGGAGTATCCCCTCTGGTTGGAGCAACAGCAAAAGTGGTCATGGTGGCTGGAACAGAAGGAGTGGGGGCAGTGAGGTGAGGGGGGATCCCTCAGGGGTATGAGATCTGCGAGGTACGTGGGGGTGCTCAGGCTTCACTAGCTAATGGACCTGCAAGGCAGCCCATTCTCAGCCACCAGCGGGGCAGCCAGCCTGGAGGACACAGGATATTTCAAGGAGGAGGGCGCCAGCAAGTGCTGTATTCACAGTGGGTACTGAGAATGGTTTGGTGGGCTTTGGAGCAGGGAGACCTCAGCAGTCTTGTGGAAAGGAGTTTTTCTTTGGTACGGTGGTGATCATGAGAGCCAGTCCAGACGAGTGCAATTCAGGAGAGAGTAGAGGTAGAGGAGCCGGCATTGTAAAGGAGAGTGGAGAAGTAGGGGATGCAGGTGTAGTGGGGGGAGAAATAACAAGAAGACCATTGATGACAGGAACTGAGGGTGGGGGTTTGCTAGGGCAGAGGGAGAGGGGTGAGGGCTGGGCTCTCCTCTAATGTCCCTCTACATGGTGGGGGCCAGGATATGGCCCTGAATTTGACTGCTACATGCTGAGGTGGGAGGTCTCCTGGGGCTGCTTCTGCTGCCTCCCCAGTGAAGTAGTTACTGGTCACTAGCTAACTGGAGGGATGGACCCCATGTGAGAGCAGTGAGAAGAGAAGGTAGGTCCAAGGGAGGGTCTGGGAAGAGGGGTGGGGGAACAGAGCAGACAACTGTGGGTGATCACTGGGGCCATTGTGAGAAAGCCCCTTAGTATGAGGCAGGCATGGAGTGAGGGAGACCTGGGGCTGGGCTGTCACCAAGGTATGCGACCTTGGTGTTGAACACGTCTCCCAAGAGGTCCTGAGTAAGGTAGGGAGGTAAAGAGGTATGAAGGGCCCATACCATGAGTGGGGCATATGCAGACTCAGGTAAAGGAAGGGGTAGTTGGGGTCCTGACCACAGGGAGTGAGTTGGGAAAGGAGGAGGAGCAGGTGGCAAATAGGTGCCCCCTGCAAGGGTCTTTTTTCCTGTCCCTGCTCCTTGAATCCACTTTCTGCTTTGTGTATATTCCCTTACGTTCCTTAATCATAGCTCCTGCAGCATTCTGGGGCTCTGTCTCTGGCCTAGGGACTTATAAACCATAGGTAACCCGTATGCGTTCTCGCATATAGTAGGTGTCCCATACGTGCCCGAGGACGCTGGAGGACAGGATCTGAGAGCAGCTCCGGTGTTCCTACTGTTGATCAGGGAGGGCCCATAGTACCGGGCTCTTGATGGCAGGGTGGGGGTGCTGGGCCTCACACCCCACTGTTGCAGTCTCTTTAGAAAGCAACGGCGTGTTCCCCACAGGTGGAAGAGTGGTTGAGTCCCGCTACTTGCAGTACGAGAAGAAAACCACCAAAAAGGTAACAACGCTTGTTTGAATGTTCTGAATGGAATTCTGTAGATTTGGAATCCTGACACGAGTCACACGAGCCAAGTGCAGCATGGTCCCGAATGCCTTTTGCAAAGACATGATCTCTCTTGAAACCTGAAATTATTTCTTTCAACTTGATAATTCCTTTGGATTCTGTCCTGAAGCGGTTCTGCCGGCTGCCCAGCACACAGTCCCTGGCCTTGGCTGGCATTTGAAAAACACCGGGGTTTGAAAGAAGGACTATGGGAGGAAAAAGAATGGTAGGTCTGAATCACCCAGGATTAGAGGCAGGGTTTAGTGAACTCCCTGTAGCCATACCGTGAAAATCATGCAGCCATTGAAAATGATGAGATGAAGCACTTAACAGCGTGAGCACCTGCCTTGTGCAGCATTTCACAGGAACACTCGGTAGATGACCCAGTTATGTATCTTGTTTCATTGTGTACGTACTGAGAATGTGGTGAGGTAGGGTTATTCCATTTTCCAAATTTGTTTTTTGTTTTTAAAGATTTTAATTATTTATTCATGAAAGACACAGAGAGGGATCCCTGGGTGGCGCAGCGGTTTAGCGCCTGCCTTTGGCCCAGGGCGCGATCCTGGAGATCCGGGATCGAATCCCACGTCGGGCTCCCGGTGCATGGAGCCTGCTTCTCCCTCTGCCTATGTCTCTGTCTCTCTCTCTCTCTTTATCATAAATTAAAAAAAAAAAAAAAAAAAAAAGGACACAGAGAGAGAGAGGGGCAGAGATACAGGCAGAGGGAGAAGCAGGGAGCCTGACGTGGGACTCGATCCCGGGTCTCCGGGATCACACCCTGGGCTGAAGGCGGCGCTAAACCGCTGAGCCACTCAGGCTGCCTTCAAATTTGTTTTTTTATTTTTTATTTTTTTATGATAGTCACACAGAGAGAGAGAGAGGCAGAGACATAGGCAGAGGGAGAGAAGCAGGCTCCATGCACCGGGAGCCCGACATGGGATTCGATCCCGAGTCTCCAGGATCGCGCCCTGGGCCAAAGGCAGGTGCTAAACTGCTGCGCCACCCAGGGATCCCTCAAATTTGGTTTTTGATAAAATTCAGTGAACAGTTAATTTCTGCTCTCTCCCTTTTACTCTGGTAGGGCAGAATGGCAAGTTCTTAATAATATGTTTAACTGAAGGGGCGCCTGGCTGGCTCAGTCAGAAGAGCATGCTGCTCTTGGGTCGTGAGTTTGAACCCCGCAGTGGGTGTAGAGATTACTTAATAAATGAATAAATTTTTAAAAATAATCGACTTAAGATCCAACTTGAGGAAAAAGGAAACCTTTACACAAACTGATATCACTTCTTAGGAGTGATTTTTTTTCCCCAGGGGACTTAATTTTTTGAATTTTTAAATTATTATTATTATTTTTATTTATTTATTTATTTATTTTTTATGATAGTCACACAGAGAGAGAGAGAGGCAGAGACACAGGCAGAGGGAGAAGCAGGCTCCATGCACTGGGAGCCCGATGTGGGATTCGATCCCGGGTCTCCAGGATCGCGCCCTGGGCCAAAGGCAGGCGCCAAACCGCTGCGCCACCCAGGGATCCCTTATTTTTGTTTTTTAGAGAGCGAGAGAGCACATGTGAGCAGGGGGTGGGGGAGGCAGAGGGAGAGAGAGAATCTCAAACATACTCCATGCTAATTGTGGAGTCTGATGTGGGACTTGATCTCATGACCCTGAGATCATAACCTGAACCTAAATTAATAGTTGGATGCTTAACCGACTGAGTCTCCCAAGTGCTCTGGACTTAATTTTTTGTAGAGTAGGTTCACAATGACATTGAGCAGAAGGTCCAGAGATTTCCCATATAATTCCTGCCCCCTCCACACACACAGCATCCCCCACTGTCAGCATACCCAACCAGAGAGGTGCACATTGACATTTGATGAACCTACTGAGCCTGTGATTTATTTCGTTAAAGTAATCTTCAACAAAAGATCACAGTCCATGCTTCATAATTTTAGTGTTGCCTTGCATACTTGTTTACTGTACCTCTGTGTGTCTTCACATTAAGTATTTTCAATCTCTAAGAGTTTGTCCATTTTCTTTTTTTAACATTTCTTGATGTAGAATTTACTAAGTGGCACCCTTGGGCATACAGTTCGGCAAAACAAACACATCCTGTCACAGACCCACCACAATCAGGATTTGGAACAGTCTGTCACCCCCAAGGTCCCTTGGTTCTCCAATGAAGCTGACCCCAGCCCCTCCCAGCAATGATCTGATTTCTGTCCCTATAGCCTTGCCTTTTCTAGAACGTCATTAAAAAGGTGTTACACAGGATGCAGACTCTTGCATCTGGCTTCTTTCGCATAGAGGAAAAGAAGTCCTTCCCTGTGGTTGCCTGTCACAGTGTTGGTTCCTTCTGATGGCTGAAGAATATTCCACAGTGTGAGTGGGCCATAGTGTGCTTAGCCATTTCTCAGTGAAGGACTTTTTTTTTTAAAGATTTTATTTATTAGAGAGACACACGTGCAATAGAGAGAGCAAGCATGGCGCGGGGGGGGGGGGGAGAAGCAGAGAGAGAAACAGGAAACCCAACGGTGCTCCATCCCAGGAGCACCGGGATCATGACCCGTGCCTAAGGTCACTGCTAACCTGAAGACTGAGCCACCCAGGAGCCCCTGGACATTTGGTTTGATTCCCAATTTTGACAATTGTGAACAAAGCCAACTTAAACATTCTTGCATGGGATTCTGTGAGGACATGTTCTCATTTCTTCTAAGAGAGGAATTGTAGGGTAAGTGTATTTTTGACTTTGTAGGAAATTGCAACTGTTACCCAAAGTGGCTGCAGCTCTTTACATTCCTTCCAGCCAGAGAGGAGAGTTCCAGTTGGTACTTAAAGATTGAAGCCATTCTAGTAAATGTGAAGTGGTATCTTGCTGTGGTTTTAATTTATATTTCCATAACAACTAATGATCTCGAGTATCTTTTCTTTTTCTTTTTTTTTTTAAGATTTTATTTATTTACTCATAAGAGAGAGAGAGAGAGAGGCAGAGACACAGGCAGAGGGAGAAGCAGGCCCCACCCAGGAAGCCCGACTCGGACTGGATCCTGGGTTCTCAGGATCAGGCCCTGGGCCGAAGGCGGTGCTAAACCGATGAGCCACCTGGGCTGCCCATTGAGTATCTTTTCATGTGCTTATTGACCATTCCTGTATCTTTGGTGATATGTTCTTTCAAATCTTTTGTCCATTTTTTTATTGGGTTATTTGTTTTCTCATTGTTGAGTTTTGAGAGCTCTTTCTATAACTTGGATACCAACTATTTATGGTGATATTAAAATATTTCCTCCTGGTGGTGTAGCTTGTTTTTTTTCTTCCTTTAAGTGTCTTGTAAGAAGCAGTAGTTCTCAATTTTGATGAAGTCCACCTTACAGATTTCTGTTTTTATGGATTATGCTTTTGGTGTCTTATCTAAGAAATCTTTGCCTAAACCAAGATCACAGATATTTTTCTCCCATGTTTTCTTCTATGACTCTTATAATTTTAGATTTACATTTAGATCTATGATCCCTTTTGCATCAATTTTTGTATCTGGTGTGATGATGGAATTGAAGTTCATTTTTAAGAGTATGGATGTCTTCTTGTGCCAGTACTGTTTGTTGAAATGAATTTCCTTTCCTGATAATATTATCTCATCACCTCTGTTGAAAAGCAATTGACCTTTTTTTGTATGCATCACTTCTGGACTCCCATTTTTTTCCCATTATTCTCTGTGTCTGTCCTTAGGACAGTTCCACACTGCCAAGATTACTGTAGCTTTATAGTCTTATGAATTCTTCCACTCTATTCTTTTCCAAAACTGACTCTTTTAGTTCCCCTCCCCTCCCCTCCCCTCCCCTCTCTTGAGTGAGAGTGGGAGCTCACACCATGTGAGTGGGGAGGGACAGAGGGAAGAGAAGGAAGGAGAATCTTTTTTTTTTTTAAAGATTTTATTTATTCAAGAAACAGAGAGGCAGAGACAAAGGCAGAGGGAGAAGCAGGCTCCATGCCTGATGCAGGACTCGATCCCAGGTCTCTAGGATCACACCCTGGGCTGAAGGCGGCGCTAAAACGCTAAGCCACCCAGGCTGCCCAAGGAAGGAGAATCTTAAGCAATCTCCACACGCTCAGTGAGGATCCTGACATTGAGGATCCTGACCCTGAGGATCCTGACGCGAGGCCTGATCTCCTGATCCTGACATCATAACCTGAGTTGAAATCAAGAGTCGAATGCTTAACCAACTGAGCCACCCAAGCACCCTGTTCCTTTACTTTTCTACATAAGTTTTAGACTTAGCTTGCCATTTTCTACCAAAATTTCTGCTGGGATTTAGAATGTATTGAATCTTTGCATTAGTTTAGGGAGAAAAACATCCTAAAAACACCAAGCCTTTCCATGTTTGAACATGGTACCCCTATCCATTTAGTTTATCATGTTGGATTTCTATCAGCATTTTGTAGTTTCCAGCATGTAGATCTTCCCTATATTTTCTTAGGTTTATGCCTAAGTATTTGCTGTTTTTTAGTGCTATTGTACATAATACTGTCTTTTCTTTCTTTTTAAATGAAGAAATTTTTTAAATTGACTTATGATCGACATACATTATATTAGTTTCAGGTATACAGTATAGTATATAGTATACTGTATATAGTATAGTGAGTCAGCATTTGTATATGTTGCAAAATGATTGCCACAGTAAGTCTAGTTAACACCTATCACCATATATAGTTTTGTTTTTTTCTTGCTGAGAGATTGCACATGATACTGTCTTTGAATTGTACTTTCCAGAGTTAGTCATTGCCAGAAATGTGATTTTTTTTTTTTAAGATTTTATTTATTCATGGGGCCCCCTGGGTGGCTCAGTGGTTTAGCGCCTGCCTTCGGCCCAGGGCGTGATTCTGGAGTGTCAGGATCGAGTCCCATGTTGGGCTCCCTGCGTAGAGCCTGCTTCTCCCTCTGCCTATGTCTCTGCCTCTCTCTCTCTCTCTCTGTGCCTCTCATGAGTAAATAAATAAAATTAAAAAAAAAAGATTTTATTTATTCATTTGAGACAGAGAAAGACAGCATGAGCAGAGGGGAGAGGGAGAGGAAGAAGCAGATTCCCTATTGAGCAGGGAGTCAGACACAGGGTTTGATCCCAGGTCCCTGAGATCATGATCTGAGCTGAAGACAGATGCTTAATCATCTGAGCCACCCAGGTGTGCCAAAATGTGATCTTTTTATATTGACCCCTGTATCCGGCAATCTTACTAAACTCACTAGTTTGTTTTTTTAAAGATTTTATTTATTAGAGTACATGCATGCAAGTGTAGGAGAGAGGGAGAATCTCAAGTGAACTCAGTGCTGGGTCTGGAGCCCCACATAGGGCTCAATCTCACGACCCTAAAACCATAATCTGAGCCAATATCAAGAGTCAGGCACTTAACCAACTGCGCCACCCAGTCACCCCTTACTTACTAGTTTTAGTAGCATTTGGGATTTTCTTTGTGAACCATATCTGTAAGTAGAGAGTTTTATTTCTTTTCAATCTGTTTGCCTTCTATTTCTTACTCAGACCTCCAATAGGTGGTTAAATAGTAGTAGTGCCTACACATCGAAATATTCTTACTCTTTATAAGGTTTTCTTTTTCCATATATGTTATAGTAATGGCTTGCTAGCTCCATGCATTGCTGGTTTTTTTTAAATAAGTTTTGAAGGTTGATACTTATAAAAACTTTGTTTTTTCTCTTGACCAAAGTAGTAACATTCTCTGCAAATACCATAAAGTATGCAGAAGATCAGTCACCTGGAACCATGTCAGAAATCATTACTTGCAAACATTTGCGGGTTCCTTACGTTCTATGCATATGATGGTGTCTTTTTGGATTAATTCCTCATATATATAACTAAACGTCAGAACTTGAACTCTGTCCCTGACCTCAAAGTAATAGTAGATGCAAACTGCACAGGCCACATGAAGGGGAGGGGTCTTGTCCCCTGAATCCTGAGGGTCGTGTATTCCCCTAACAGGCTTCTGCAGCAGATACACTGAAGACCATTGGGAAGATGCCTGAAGGTGGAAGGAAAGTTCACCTGCTCCAGAGGAGTAGAGGTGTGTAAAGGTGGAGGGAGGGAGAAATAGCTCTGGAGCTCAGTAAGTGATGAACGTGGTGGTGAATTTTATTTTCAAGTATGTTAGGGTAAAACTCCCTCTTTATTTTGGGGAAATGTCAGAAGAAGGAGCTTCCTTGATCATGTGACCGTTTTCTGGGTGGAACTCCTAGGGCAGGACTCCCAAGAGCATGTGAGGCCTCGTCTTCCTGCCTCTCACTACCTTGGGTTAGGTCTTCCTTCTAATGGTTAATTGTTCTTCCTTCTAACCCTTAATGGTTCTAGAAGCTGTCACCAAAGTGATATCTAAAAACCTGCAGTTTTTCTGGTCATAGACATGTGTTCGTTGTAAAACAAAAAATGGAAATGTAGACAAGGAGGGTGGAAACTTACTCACGGGTTGCCATTCAGATCATTCCTGTGTATTTGGTGTCCAGTCGTAGTCAATATGCTCATCCTAGACGTATGGCAAGGCCCCTCCCCCAGAGTAGAACTCCATCCGGCCCCTCACATGCCCACTTCTCCAGCAATAATGGGCAGCGCTTTTGCAAGAAAGTAGTTCACAAAAAGCAAAACTGTTTCTTGGCTCACAAGAAACACTTCAAGATGGCAACAACTGTGAGTCTCATGGGAAAAATGAAATCCAGTTGATCCTTGGACAACATGGGTCTGAACTGCATGAGACTACTCACATAGGGGTTTTTTCTAACAGTACTGTAGATGTATTTTCTCTATGATTTTCTTAATGCTTCCCCCTTTTTTTAGCTTTATGATAAGAATACAGTTTATAGTATACATAACATGGAAAATACGTGTTAATTGACTTTTTGTCATCAGTAGGGTCTCCAATCAAGAGCAGACTACTAGTAGTTAAGTTTTTGGGGATTGGAACATTGCTGGTCCTGGTTTGGATGTTTGCTCAGCATCTGTGCTGTTCTTTGACCCAGGCATGACTGAGAAGCAGCACAAGGAACAGGAGCTGGCTTTGTAGTCTTTCCCCATGCAGTTGGGTTGAGGGCTGTGTCAGGCCAGGAAATCTGCTGTAAAATTCAGAGGGGTCAGAAATTGGGTCAACCACATCTTAAAATCAGGGTTCTCACCTGCAGGTGATTCAGGCTTAGAAATGGCTGGAAACTCTTGGTGGTTTTGATTGATGGGGGAGATATACCACTTATGTCTGATGGGTAAGGTCAGGGATGCTCCTCAACAGCCTCCATCACCCAGGACAGCCCCAGCACAGAGAATTGTGCAGCCCCAAATGTCAGTAGCATTAAGGCTGAGAAACCATAATTTAAACGTAACTGTGAGAATTGACAGGGACTGCTTGCCTGAGTCCTATTGTATAGCTCAAGAGGAAATTACTTTTCTCAATGGATGTGCTGTACACTAGCTTGACAAAACATATAACCAGTGTAAAAGCACTAGCAATAAAAAGTCCAGTCTCCCATCTCAAGTTTCCACCCTCTTCTCCAGGAGGTTAACAGACTTCTGTGTATCTGGAAGTCTTCAGAAATTCTAACAAAGGGTACTATGCCCTACACATTACTATGCTCTTTATTTCCGCATACTCATTTTCTCAGCTGCATGGGTGCTCATTAAGTCACTTGCTATTTCGTTATTAACACGACAGAGAGTATTTTGCTTGCCATTTGTTTGATTTGTGGCCCACTGGAGCCCTGGCTTAGCAGAAGCCTGTGGTACCCCACTGCCCATTTTAGGCGATGTAAGGCATAATTTCACATTGTTAAGTAAAGGGTAAAGATGAAGGGAACCCCCAAGGAAGAACAGTCCAGAAGCTGCTGGAGAGAGAAGGTAAAAGCATAAGGAAGAACAAGTGTGTGGCAGGTGTCACACTCCTATCCAGAACAGTGTTTTTTTATGAAGCTGAGCAGCAAGGCATATTCACATCCCTGGGTTATAGAGCGTGTGTCTCTTTTCTGCTTCTACTCTGAAATATATTCACCTTGCTGGCTCAGAATTTGCAGAGATACTTCATTCTTCTGTACTGCTAGCCTCACAAGATGCTGGCTTTTTGCAAACAAGTGGTAGTATACCAAAAAGTTGCCTACTTCCTGGCATAGACGCGCAATACCTTGCAGACTGTGCTGACCCCGGGGGTTCTCACTGGGCCCACAGACAGCAGTGGAATTGGAAAGGGCGACCTGCAGTCCACATTGCTGGAAGGTCACGGCACGGCCCCCCCTGACCTGGACCTCTCGGCCATCAATGGTAAGTCTTTCACCTTGCTCCTGCTTTCCCCAGCTAGAACTCATGGTGCATCTCAGGGGGCTTCCTAAATGTGCTCTTCTCACTTTCAAAATGCTCTTCTCAATCTTAGACAAAAGTATGCTTAGAAAGACTCCGCAATTAGAAAAAACGATGTCGAAGAAAACCGAATCCATGTCATTTTCTGCTTCACAGAGAAAGAGCCCAGTAAGTGAATCGAAAGGGAAGCTGCTGAATTAGACACGTCTGGTCCTAGTTCCCATTCTGCGCACATGCCATCCCAGATCCCGAAGCTCTGAGATGGAGCAAGCCAGCCATGCGTTTTAGGACAACCCCAAGACCACACATCTCAGAATATTCGTAGAGTTTGAGTTGCCCCAAGTATGCATACAGGAATAGTTACAAAAGCGAGATATGTGCAAAATGAGATTTGGGCCCTTGTTTGCTAATGCTGTGCTAGGGGAGACACTAGGCCAAGCCCTGGGTGCCAGGCCAGGACACCGGGGTTGTGGTCTCACTAGAGTGGGAGGCCTGAGTCCTGCCTCTAGTGTGGTGCTGATTGGATACATGCCCCCTACCTGGCCCTCAACCAGCCAGCCACAGGACAGGGCCAGACCATCCCCTTCCTTCTCGCAGAGCGCCCAAAAAGACTAAAGGAGAAGATAGAAACAGCAGCTTGACACACATCAAACTGCTGAATTAAGGAGGGTTTGTAAAAGTTAGGCTTCTGCTCTCCCGGGAGAGTGAGCTAGGTTTATACCAGTTCATTGTCAACCAAAAGTGTCTTTTTCTCCTCCTCAAGGACCTGTCTGAGGCAATGGAAATGATGGAATCCCAAACGTTGCTTCTGACTCTACTGACCGTAAAGGTGACCACAGAACCTCGCTCACGTGCGCTGTGGGGAGAAGGGCAGCCTCTGTGGGCCCCGGGGATGGAGTTCCCACCGGCCTGAGCTCTTGCTGTGCACTTGACAGATGGAGAATGGTCTTGCTCAGTTCGAAGAAAAGGCAGAGAGGAATTTGTTAATAATGTGTAAAGAGACGGAGAAGCTACAGAAGAAGGCCCACGAGCTAAAGCGTAAACTCCTTCTCTGTCAGAGGAAGCGGGAACTGGCAGATGTCCTTGACGCTCAGGTTGGCGGTCACTGTGGGTCTCGGAGCTGTGTCCTGAGGATGGACGGGGTGGGCCTATGGGAGGAGTCAGAGGGAGTGTTGACAGTGGGTGTCACTGCCATCTGGCTCTAACTCTGTGGCCAGCTTTTGACACCACTGAGTGTTGGCATGTGACAGTTTATAAGAGGACGAAGCTGTAATGTCAAGTACTAACCAGCCAGAGGGACCTGTCCCTTCGACGCACATGTGTACATATCCTTCAGGCCCCTGAGACTTGTGCTCGGTGATAACGATGACGTGATCCACGCCTCCCTGCGAGGCTGGGGTGCTGGTGGGAGGTGCCATCTTGGTGCCGTGTGGTCAGCACTGGGATGAGCAAATCCCTGGCACCCGAAAAGGGCCTGTTGGGAGATGGGGCTAGTCCTCCAGGGCACAAGTGTACTGGGGCTGCTATACCAGGTACCCCAGATTGGATGGCTTAAACGACTGCCCAGGTTTCCTCACAGTTCTGGAAGTGGGATGTCTGAGACCAAGAGGTCAGCACGGTCATTGCCTTAGCAGGGCCAAGAGAGAAGGATGTGTCCCCAGCCTCCATCCTTGGCTTGTAGAGGGCCACCTTCTCCCTGTGTCTCTGCACTTGGCATTCTGCCTGTGGGCTTGTCTGTCTCCAGCCCCTTTTAGGGGGACACCAGTCATACTGATCTGACTTGTATGACTTTACCTTAACTTACTTTACCTCTGTAAAGACCTTGTCTCCAAGTCAGGTCATATTCTGAAGTGCTAGGAATTGGGACATCAGCAGAGGAATTGGGGCAAGGTGGGGGGTGGCAATGATTCAGCCTATCATACTGTGTGTATGTGTGTGGGGGGACACCCAGTGGCCAGGCCCTAGGCTAAGATTGGGTCTCTGTCCTCATAGAACTCACAGTAGAAGGAAAAGAAAAGACAAGTAAACAAATAAGTTCCTACAAACCCACATGAAGACCTTAACAGTGTGTATGAAGGAAAAGGAGGGGGTCTTATGGGGGCAGGCATTTCAGCTCAATGCCCTGCAGCAGGAGGGCCCAGCTGTCTTGTGTCCAGTGTGATCCCAGTTGAGGGCATGGCCCTGGAATGTTCTGGAAGCCATGTTCCTAATGCGGAGGCCTGGGCCACCTTGCTATCAGCTGGGCCGTTGGAGGGCAGCCAAGAGTAAGAAGAGAGTCTCCCACACCCACAGAAGCCTCCTGGAGGATTCCTTAGTAATCCTGAAAGAATAGTGCTGTATCTTTACCACTCATGTACTGTGAACTTCTTGTGTGTGACCAACTGGGTCTTGTCTCATATGCATCTTTCCATCTTGCCCGCAGATTGAGATGCTCAGCCCCTACGAGCCTGTGGCCGAACGCTTTAGGGAACAGTACAAGACATTCGCCACGGCCCTGGATACCACAAGGCATGAGCTTCCCGTAAAATCAGTCCACCTGGACGGGAATGGGCAGCAGTTCTTAGGTAGGAAACGGGGTGGCTACTGGGCAAAGGGTAGATCCAGTGAACAGCCAGTGCATGTTGGTGCTTCTTGTGTGCAGCCACCTTTATCCATTTGTGGCCTGTCACAGCCTCCTCTTAGGTAGATGGTGTGTCCCTCATCAAATGGCAGAGGGCAAAGGGGCCAGCAAAGCTGTGGTTTGTCCAGGGTCGCACCCCGAGTAAGGACCGTGCTGGGATTTGAAGCTAGGTCTGTGGACCAGCCCTGCTGAAAGATACTCCTGGGGAGCAGCTGCAATCTCCCGAGGCGGGGAGTCTCTTCAGAGATGCGGATCCTCACCCTGTCCTGTCTTCTTTTTGTTTGTTTGTTAAGGTTTTATTTTTAAGTGATCTCTACACCCTGTATGTGCTCAAAGTCACAAGCTCAAGATCAAGAGTCACATGCTCCGCCGACCAAGTCAGCCAGGTCACCCACCCCCCCACCCCACCCACCCCCGTTCTGCCTTCTATACAGAGCTATGGGATCCCTCTCTTGCATAGGGTTCCCACATAATCCTTCACTTGAAATCAGCAGGCATGGTTGATCTTAAAATTCTCTTTAGAGCAAGTATCTTCTCAAAGCAACCTTTCAACTCCCGTAGAGTCTCATTATTTCCAGGCATGGCGCTCATGAGCCATCTAAATACATTTGTTTGAGGCTGATGTAGGAAAAGATCGCCACCTAAAATCAGGTGGACTTTCCCTCCAGAACTTCCCACAAAGGCTCCCCCCCCCCCGACTTTCCACAAAGGTTGTTGCTGTATTGGTAATCTCAGAGATGATTTTTAGTTCAACTTTTCCCAATAAGAAACAATTAGCAAATCACGTGGAGTCTTGCAGAATGAGCCTTGTGGAATGATTATCTGCGTGCAGGTGTCCAGTTTTATAATGACTGCAGTTAGCTACGCATCTGTGATTCTTGGGCTCTATCTCTGCTAAGTGGCATAGGGAGCTGCCAGGAGTTGGGATTGGGGAGCGTAGGAGTGTCCTGCAGCTCCTGGAATTAATGACAGACTGGATGGGTTAAAACAGCAGAAATTTATTCCCTTTGGTGCAGGGGTCCTGAAATCCAAAATCAGGGTGTCAGCAGAGTTGGACTTTTCTGGAGGTTCTGAGGGAAAATGCATTCTGTGTCTCTCCCCTGACTTCCAGTGTTGTTCGCAATTCTTGGCAGTCTTTGGCTGGTGATGGCATTGCTCAAGTCTGCCTGTGTCTTCCACGGCCTTGCCCTTGAACATCACTACTTCTGAATTTCCTTCTTGTTAGTAGGATGCCAGGGTAGAGAGCTCACTATAACTCAGTTACCTCTACAAAGACTCCCGTTTCTAGTAAGGTCACGTTCACAGGTGCTTGAGATTAGGTCCTGAACACCTCTTTTTGGGAGGATGCAGTTGAGACCACAGGGAGGAGTATAAGAGGATGGGTGTTTGGAAGAATCTGAATAACGTTCTCAAAATATTACAGTGTCTGGTTGTGACATGTAGCATGTATAGGCCTGGTGTGGGCCAAAAGTGGAGAGGGGCTGATTTCCTTATATGCAGGCCACTCTCTTAGGGGCGAGGGATGCAGAGATGCCAGGAATGGGGAGTGGGGACTATGGGCTTGTTTTTAGCTTGCTTGCAGTACACATTTCCTTGGCCTTTTCCACTGTTTCTGTTGGGGATGTCAAAGTGGCCTTCCAGGTCTGTTCCAGTGGCTGCCAGGCTGGTGGACATGCCTGTCCCTGGATTTCCGGCCATCGTGATCTCCAGCACAGGGGCACAGAGGTGGGACCAGCACATGAATGTCGTCCCCCATGACCCTCTCTGCCTTTGAGCTCTTCCCAATTCCAGCATTCCAGTGAACAAGAAAAATCTAGCCAGCCACCCCACTTGTGCATCCGTTGCTCAGAGCACTGTGAAACCCCTGGCTGACCATCCCCTTCTCCTCCAGATGATTTGCAGCGAGAATTGACGACCACCTGCCATCTGCTGGGAGAACTTGGGATCAGCAGTTTAGAAGAAAACGTGAAAGCCCTGGACCTGCTGAGTGAAATCAGGGAAATGACCCAAAAGAAGGATCTGGAGCTCCGAAGGTAAAATTTCAGAAAAGATTTTAAGATGGGAGCAGCATGTTGTGCTCTGGAGAGCGGGCAGGTGTTTGAAGAAGCCGGGGGTGCCAGGGTCCACTAGGGCAGGGAGAGGGCAGGGGCAAACCACCTTCAACTCAGCTCAGAGCCCCGTGTGTGTTCTCAAGCAGCCACGATAGAAAGGGGACACCGGTGTCACCCATCCTTTACTTCTGCAGAGTAACAGCATCTTAGGTGCTCTTGGATGAATCTGTTCATGCTTTAAACGTAAGGGGTAAGGGGGTAAGGGCTTGGGGTGATCTTCTTGGAACTTATTATTGAAAGCATAAAATACATATAGGAAAGGTATGGGTCATAGCAGTGTAGTTTGAGGGGTTTTGTGACTGTGTGCCACGTGGAAGCAGCCCCCAGCTCCCAGTGCTCCCCATTCCCAGCTCCCCCATCAAACTCCCTTGGCACCTTTACCTCACTGTTGTGGTTTCCCTCCAGGGATTTCTTTTTTTCCTGTGGGGCTTTCCTCCTCCTCTTCCCTAAAAGAATCTCATGTCATTTTACTCTGTAATGCTCAACGTGCTTCCCGAAACATCTAAAACATTTTAATGTTACTCCTAAAAAAAAGCTGCCACCTATCATGACATCTCCTCCTCCTGTGAGTGTACCCTAAAATGAAATCCACACGCATCAGAGGGTCACAGGTTCAGCTGGTCACAGGTTCAGATGCACTCCTTTAGTATGTATTTCCCCACCACCATTTACTCTGGGTGAGGGTTGCCCGTTCATTCACAGTGTGGTTCCTGACCCGGTGTGGGGGTTCCCTACATATTTGGTGAATAAATGCATCTCCTCTCATGCCTGCCTCGTCCCGTTCTTGCAGGCCTCTCTGAGTTCCATTCAGATTGTTCTGTTCTTACTTGTCCGTGCTTTCCCATGTGTGCCCAGGAAGCAGCCGTCTTCCCCACATCACCACCCCAAAGCCTGAGACATCCTGTTTCTGTCTGGCTCCCGGGCACAAAGGGCGAAAAGGCTTCAGCCATCTTGTCGTTTCTGCAGGAGCTTCGCCCAGGTGCTGGAACTCTCTGCCGAGGCCAGTAAAGAGGCGGCTTTAGTCAACCAGGAGGTCTGGGAAGATGCCCAGGGCCTAGAAGCCTCCAGCCAGTGGTACTTCAATCAAGAAGGCGCCTGTGGGGAGGCTTCGGGAGAGGTCAGGACCCCGCTTCTGTTAGGCACTGGTGAGCCACACGCAGTATGAACCATACACGAGCCATGGGCTCCCACACGAGTGGGGACCTTCCTGCAAACTGCCCGGAAGGAAACCCATCCCTTACCACTGGCTCAGGGCATAAGCGTGCCAGGCAGTGCGTGTGTGATACTCTTGGAACTCAAGCACTTTAGACACTAGTTTAGCAATGTAGCTCTTTTTGTATGAGTGTGTCACTTGATATTTAAAAAATAAAACTTTTGCATTCAAGCCTTGATTTCTGTGTACAAGGCCAGTGGAAGACACATGTTGTCTTAAGTTCTTCTAACAGCTAGTCCTGAGCCTTGGGACCTCTGAGACCTTATGAGCACTTCACTTACAAGATGATTTCATGTCCTTCAGTCACTCAGGTGCTTCTGTTTACTATCCTATAGCAGTTAGAAGTTGACCCTCCGGTGGAAGTTCCCCTCCCAGCCCAGAGTCCCAGCACTGTTGCTGGAGGACACCCCACACCCAATACAACACAAAATCAGCCCAGCCAGCCTCCCAGCCCCTGTCTGCACTGTGTGGGCTCCAGCCATCTTGATGCTTCCCAGGTAGCCTGCCTCCATTGACTTTGGCAGATTCCCATTTACAAGCCTGTATTACAGCACTGGGTTGGGGAATGTCCGCAGAGAGGGATAGTATCCATTGCCATCATGTGTCCAAGTGAGAGAGATGCAGCTACTGTTGCTAACGCCATTCAAATGGGGCTGTACCTGTCCAGCTTCCCCCTGCGTCCCGCCTACCCTTACACTCCTCACTGGGGCCTCCCCAGCAGGTTTGGATTTATAGCTATGGGCAGGCAGGGGAATCACTCCCTGGGAGACATAATAACCGTTCCCACAAAACACGTGCTAGCGGCCACCAGCTCTTCCAATCAAGCCCTATGAAACATTCTAGTCTGTCCCCACTGCTCCTGTAATCCTGTCAACCTGCACATTTCCAGTTTCCACATCCATTCAAAGCCCACTTTGGGACTCCCCATGGAGCTCCTGGATCAGGGTTCCAGAAACTTCGCTCCCACCCCCTGACCACTTTTCCCCCACTTGTGTGCAGAAAGCATTGTGTCCATGGGGGGGGGGGACTCCCAGGAACCCCCATCCTGTCAGCAGTTACATGCTTCCTGCCTTGCAGGCCCTGTCTCCCAGTTTTCAACAGTCAGTGTTTCCAATGCCCATTCTGGCTTCCTATCAAGCTGTTTGCCTGCAGAAATCTCACTGCCTGTTGTCGGAGATTATGGGATATCGGTATGTTCCCTGGTCTGAGAGAATGTGACTCAGATCCAAATGGTTGTGGGTTCTGTTCCGGTTCGTTTACAGCACTCTGGCTGCCTTTATGCATCACCAGGTAAACGGAGCCCACTCAGAATCCCAGTCTGTTCCTGTCAGGGCCCATTTTAGCTCCCCAGGGCTGCGGTCCTCAAGACCACTCACCAGCTGTGATCCAGGCCGTCCCACCAGGGAACCTGCCCCGAGCCATCTTCAGGATCTGTCTGTCTTGTGGGCAGACAGAATAGTTCTTGTAGGCACTTTGTGCCTCCATGGGTGTGAGAGGACTATGGCGAGATTCACCACCTTTCTGCATTGCTACAGACCCCCTACGTTCGTCCACTCGTGTTAATGTGCCCAGGAAGCCACCCCTGGATGAAGACCCTGGGCCGATTTCAGTTCCCTTCCAAACCTGGAAGGCATTTCTTCTCATGAGCATTGGTCCGTCTTATTCTAATGCCCCCCCCTCAAATTCCCATTAGTGATTTCCACAGGGCTGTGCCCCACACAGGCATCCCTCTTGTAGGCCAGCTTTCCACTGCCATTTGGCCACTGGCCATGACCTCTGAATCTAGAAACCCGGATGGAGGGACTCTTGGTATGTTCAAGTCTTCCATTACTGCCGAGAAAAGGATGTGCAGTTCAGCCCACCAGACTGGTTCGTTGCTGGCCTTCCAAATTAGGGTGGTTGTCCCTTCACCTTGGCACTGCTGTCTGTAAGCCAGGCAGCTCTTTGTCAGCTGAGAGCTGTTTGTTGGGCACTCTAAGTGACAATCGAATCTGGCAGCTACTCACACAGCTTCAAAGTCAGTCCCAGGGGAAAAGAGGCTCCCTGCTCATGCGTATCTCCTTTCATTCCCCCAGGAGCACAGTTGTGCATTGTATCATTGAAGTCTGGGCATTGCTGTCACAAATGGAGTATTTCTCCGACACCATCAAAAGCATGATGGATGTTGCAGCTTTCGAGAATATTTTATATCCTTTAGTTACAGAGGCAGACTTAATTAGCCAGGAAGCCTGGGAAAAGAATAAGGAGGTCCATTAGTATCTCAAGGGAGGGGACACTACTGGGAAATCTCGGGGAGAGCTTAAGAGCCCGCTCCTCAGGTGATGACAAGCTTTGTGCTTCCCAAATCCACACCTCAGCCACACTCACCCAGGCGAAGCGCTCCCTGCAAACAGAACACGTCCTGTGCCGCTTGTTCAAGGAGGGATTTTCAGTGATAGATACGTGACCTTCAGTAAGCTGGATCCCTTTATCCACTCATAGCCAGTTCTATATGATCATTTTGTTTGATGTTTTAAAAATAAACCTGTTCTGTAATTTAAGTCTTGGTTTTCTGTGAACAGGGACAGCCGAAAGTCGTTACAATATTGTGACTTCTAGGAAGAAATATGCTCAGTCTTCACCTGAGTTTTCTCGCAGAGCTCCTAAAAACCCTTGGGATTTCCTATATGATGAGAAAGATAAAGGTGTATTTTGCTGTTAATGAGGCTTTTAGAAAGATCGTAGGTTACCTAGGAGGGGGAGAACCAACCATGTGGTTAGAGGGTTGGAACTTTGAGGTCCACCCCCCTGCCACCTGATTCTCCCCTTTGCCTTGGAGGGGAGACGGGCTGGTGACTGAGTTCGATTGCCAGTGGCCAGTGTTTTAGTCAGTCATGCCTGTGTAGTGAAACCTCCATAAAAGCCCAGAAGAGTGGATCCAGAGAGCATCCAGGTGGTCAACTCATGGAAGTGCTGAGAGGGTACACATCCAGGGAGGACATGCCTTTCCCCTCTACCTTGCCCTATGTATCTATTCTATTGGGCTGTCCCTGAGTCATATCCTTTTATAGTAAATAGGCAATTTAATGAGTAAACTGTTTTTTTTTTTAGTTCTGTGATTCACTCTAGCAAATTAATGGAACTCGAGGGGGAGGGGGCTATGGGAACCTCTGATTAATAGTCTGTCAGAAGCCTGGGAGACAACCTGGACATGCAATTGGCATCTGAAGTGGAGGGTAGCCTTTTTGGGACAGAAGCCATAGGCAGTGGATGTCATGTTGTCTCCACTTAGATAATGTCCAAATTGAGTTGAATTATAGGACACCCAGCTGGTATCCCAGAATTGCTTGATACTGTAAGGGAGAAACCCACACATTATAATTGGAATCAGAGTAAGGCTTGTGTTGTCTGAATTCTTCTGAACAGCTGGTCCCGAAGCCTTGGGTGTAGGGCTCACTGTGCAACCTCCATATACCATGGGATGTTTGTGTTCAGCAAAGGTTTATATTGGAGGAGGATTAAGAGATAGAGAATGTTTCGTGACTGCATTAACTGAATTCATTCTTTCTTCTTTCCTCTTCAAACACTGGGAGGCTGAGGATAAAGAAAAAAGAGGTTTACTCAAACAGGATGAAAGGTTATAAAACCACATGATTATATCAATTGATGCAGAAAAAGCATTTGGCAAAATGCAATACCCTTTGGTGATTAAAAAACACTCAACAAACTGAGAGAACCAACCTCAATATAATAAAGGCCATCTATGAAGAACTCACAGATCACATCATAATCAACAGTGAAGGACTGAAAATTTTTATTTCTTTTTTTTGAATACGGGGCTTGAACTCATGACCCTGAGATCCAGAGTCAGATGCTTAACTGACTGAACTACTCGGATGTCACTGAAAGCTTTTCTCTGTTTTCTTTTTATTTTTTTTAAGATTTTATTTATTTATTCATGAGAGACACAGAGAGAGAGAGAGAGGCAGAGACACAGGCAGAGGGAGAAGCAGGCTCCATGCAGGGAGCCTGACGCAGGACCCGATCCCGGGACCCTAGGATTGCGCCCTGGGCTGAAGGCAGGTGCCAAACCCCTGAGCCACCGAGGGATCCCTGAAAGCTTTTCTTTTAAGATCAGAAACAAGGATGTCCACTTTCACCATCTTCATTACATGTAGTACTACAGAAGTCTTAGCCAGGGCAAGTGGATAAGAAAAAGAAATAAAAGATACCCTAGCAGGAATTGAGAATTAAAAGTCATGTCTGTTTGCAGATGACATGATGGTATACCTAGAAAATCCTAAAGCTTCCACACAAAAACCTTTAAAACTAGTAAATGAATTCACCAAAGTTGCAGAATACAAAACCAACACTCAGAATTCAGTTGTGTTTTTATACCCTAACAATGAACAATCCAAAAAGGAAATTAAGAAAATGACTCTATTTGCAATAGCATCACAAAGAAATACTTAAGAATGAACTTAAGAAAGCAAAAGATTTACAAAGTGAGAACTATAAAATATTAGTAAAAGGAAGAAGTTACAAATAAGTGAAAAGGCATTCCATGTTCATAAACTGGAAGTCTTAATGTTGTTAAGATGTCAATATTACCCAAAGGGAGCTATAGATTTAATGCAATCCCTATCAGAATCTCAACAGCATTATTTAGAGAAATAGTAAAATCCATCCCCAAATGCATATGGAACCTCAAGGGACCCCAAACAGCCAAAATAATCTTGAAAAATAATGACAAAATTGGAGGTCTCAATTTTCTGATTTCAAAACTTAACTACAAAGCTAAAATAACCAAAACACTACTGTACTGGCATAAAGACAAACATGTAGAACAATGGAATAGCACAGAAACCCCAGAAATAAACCCTCACATGTATAGTAAAAAGTGATTCAATAAGGAGACAAGATCATCCAGTGGATCATCCATCCATCATCATTGTTGTTGGGACAGTCTCTTCAACAAATGGTGCGGGGGGGAAAACTGGATATCCATATGTAAAAGAATGAACTTGAACGCTTAGCACCATATACATATACAAATAGCAACTTAAAACGACCTAAGAGCTAAACGTAAGACCTAAAACGATAAAACTTTTAGGAGAAAATGGAGGGAAAAGCTTCATGACTTTGGGTTTGGCAGGATTTCCCAGATAGGACACCAAAATCGCAGGTAACAAAAGTAAAAATGGACGAATTGCATCAAAATGTAAAACTGTGCATCAAAGGACATGATAATGCAAAGGCAACCTATGAAATGGTAAAAAATAAAAAATGTTCAGTAAAAAAAATATTTGTTGAACATACATCTGATAGGGGACTAATATCCAGAATACACAAAGAACTTCTATAACTCAACAACAAAAACCCCCAAACAATCTAAGAAGTGGACAAAAGACTTGAATTCACAATTCTCTAAAAGTGATACACAAATGGCCAACAAACATATGAAGGTGCTCAACAACACTCATTATCAGGAAAATGCAAACCAAAACCACAATGAGGGGTACCTGGGGGGCTCAGTCGATTAAGCATCTGCTGTTGGCTCAGGTCATGATCCTAAGGTCCTGGGATCAAGCCTCACATCAGGCTCCCTGATCAGCAGAGAGCCTGCCTTCCCCATCTGCCTCTCCCCACCCCCCCCCCACAGCTCTCTCTCTCTCTCTCTCTCTCTCTCTCATGCTTGCTCTATCTCAAATAAATAAAACCTTAAAAAAAAAAAAACAAACCTGGGTAGCTTGGGTAGCTCAGTGGTTTAGCGCCGCCTTTGGCCCAAGGTGTGATCCTGGAGACCCGGGATCGAGTTCCACATCAGGCTCCCTGCGTGGAGCCTGCTTCTCCCTCTGCCTGCGTCTCTGCCTCTCTGTGTGTCTCTCTTGAATAAATAAATAAAATCTTTAAAAAAAAAAAAACAATTGTTGGTGAGGATGTCGAGAAGTTGGAACCCGTGTGCACTATTGGTGGGAATGTAAAATGGTGAAGCGATTGTGGGAAACAGTATGGTGGTTCCTCAAAAATTTAAAAATATAATTACCGTAGAATCAGCAATTTCACTGTTAGATATATATCCAAAGGAGATGAAAGCAGGACCTTGAAGAGATTTTTACACACCCATGTTCACTGCAGCATTATTCACAATAGCCAAGAAGTGGAAGCAACCCATGTGTCCATCGACAGATGAATGGATAAACAAAATGTGGCCTGTCTACACAAAGGAGTATTATTCAGCCTTAAAAAGGAAGGTCATTCTGACCCAGGCTATAGTGTGGATGAACCTTAAGGACATTATGCTAAGTGATATAAACCAGCCACAAAAGGGTAAATACTGCGTGATTGCACTTACATGAGGTCCCTAGAGGAGTCAAATTCAAAGAGACAGAAGTACAATGATGGGCTCCAGGGGTGAGGGGGAGGAGGACTAGGGAGTCCGTGCTTAGTGGGGACACAGTTTCAGCTTTGCAAAATGGTAGTGATAGTCCCATCACAATGTGAAAATACTTAACACCACTGAACTATATGCCTAGAAATGGTTAAGATGCTAAATTTTTTATATTTATTATCACAATAAAAATTTTAAACAATGTGGAGAGAGTAATTATTCACACCCTAAAAGGAAGATGGAAAAAGTAATAGAACAAACTAACAAGATGTGTATGTGGTGAAGAATTAACCTTGCCTAAGAGAGGTCAGGCTTTTGCTCTCAGCTCTTGGGAGGTGACCTTTAGTCCTCTGGAATGTTCTGCATGACAGGAGTTTGTGTTCGTCTGAGAGCTTTGGCCTATTCCGTTTCAGTATCACCTCTGGGAGAGAACAGAGTCTATAGATCAACCATATGGGCCATGTATGACCAAGCCTCCTCAAATTTCTGAGCATCAAGGCTCAGGCAAGATCTCTTGGTTGGCAAGATTGGCGCGTACTGTCACACAGTGTGGTTGGGAGGAGGAATTGCCCCCTGTGACTCCCCTGGGAGAGGGTAACTCGGCAGCGGGGGCGGGAGGCTCCACGTTTGGACCTCCTCTGCACCCTGCCCCATGCATCTCTTTCCTGGGCTGGTTTTAACCTCCACTTCACTGTAATAAACTTTCACTGTAATAAAATATAATAACCATTAGTATAAGCTTCTGGTGAATTCTGTGAGTCCTTCCAGAGAATTATCAAACCTGACAATGGTTTTGGGAATCATTGCAATAGGTGTCAGAAATAGAGACAATGGTGCTTCCTCTATCAAAAGCAGTGTGGCAATTCCTCAAAAAGTTAAACATAGGGGATCCCTGGGTGGCTCAGCAGTTTAGCGCCTGCCTTTGGCCCAGGGCGCGATACTGGAGTCCCAGGATCGAGTCCCACATCGGGCTCCCAGCATGGAGCCTGCTTCTCCCTCCTCCTGTGTCTCTGCCTCTCTCTCTCTCTCTCTCTCTCTCTATGTCTATCATAAATAAATAAATAAATCTTTAAAAAAAAAGTTAAACATAGAATTAGCATGTGACTCAGCCATTCATTCCACCCCTAGGTATGGACCTCAACTGAAAATAGAGACTCAGAGATACTTGAATACCTTGTTCATAACAGGACTATTCACAAATAGCCAAAAGATGGAAACAACCCAAATGCCCATCAGTGGGTGAGTGGATGGATGAACAGAATGGGGTGCATCCAAATAATGGAAGATTAGTCATAAAAAAAAGAATAAGGCATGCTACTACGTGAACGAACCTGGAAAACATGCTGAGTGAAACAAGCATGACACAAAAGGCCACAGATTTGTATGATTCCATTTTAACCTTTCTATGAAATGTCCAGAATAGGTAAATTCATAGAGGCAGTAAGCAGATTAGTGGTCAGGGGCTGGGGGAGCAGGAGGGTGCGTGACTCCTCCTGGGGACTGATTTCCTTTGGGCTGATGAAATATTTTGGAACTAGATAGAGGTGATAGTTGCACAACTATGTAAATATACTAAAAACCACCTGTAGGGGGTCACATTGTGCTCCCCATAAGACATACTCATCTGGACTCATGATGAGACCTAATTTGAAATAAGAGTCTTTGCAGATATAATCATCATAAGGACCTCAAAGTGAGATCTTCTTGGACTGGCAGTGGGCTCTGAATCCCAAAGCAGGTGACTTTATTTTTTTTCAATTTCTATTTATTTATGATAGTCACACACACACAGAGAGAGAGAGAGAGAGAGAGAGACAGAGACATAGGCAGAGAGAGAAGCAGGCTCCATGCAGGGAGCCCGACGTGGGATTCGATCCCGGGTCTCCAGGATCACGCCCTGGGCCAAAGGCAGGCGCCAAAACGCTGCGCCACCCAGGGATCCCAAAGCAGGTGACTTTATACAAAAAACATAAGGGGAAACAGACACAAGACACAGAAGAGAAGGCTGTGAAATGACAGAGGCAGAGACTGGAGAGATGTAGCCAAAGGCTGCCTGTCCGTGGCTGGGAGAAAGACAGGGGACGATTCTCCCTTGGAACTTCCAGAAAGAATCAACCCCACCTACACTTTGATTTTAGTTTTTCAGGCTTCAGAATAGTAAGCTCCAGTTATTTTATTTTATTTATTTTTAGATTTTATTTTTATTTACTCACGAGAGACACGCAGAGGGAGAAGCAGGCTCCATGCAGGGAGCCTAATGTGGGACTCGATTCGGAGACTCCAGGACCACGCTCCAGAACGAAGGCAGGCGCCCAGGCGTCCCAAATTCCAGTTGTTTTAAGTCTCTCATTTGTGTTAATTTGTTATGACGGCTTAGGAAACAATACACCATGAATGATGCAATTTGTAATGGTAAGCACACACACATCGGCGCACACGTGTGCATGCGGGCGTACACACACAACACTGCTCCCCCTGCAGCCTTCCGCATCTCTACCAATGACAATCCAAACTTCTAGCACTCAAAGGAAAGCCCATTGCTGCCCTATCTGCGGGATGTACGAGTCTCATTTTCTGCCATACACATGTTCTTCCCTCCGCTCTTTTTCCTTTCTCTGGCAGCTTTGGATGATTCGTCTTCCCCATATTTCCCTTCATCTTTTGGCCTCCACTTAGAATTGTGAGATTGTGCCTCCCACCGTGCAAAATGGGCAGTGGTGTACTGCATGCTTCAGTTCAGCAAGGGCTCCAGGGCCCTGCAGAATGAACAGATGGTTCACAAAATACACTCTGTTGTGTTGGGAGCTAAACTTTCAAGTATTTAAGGAGCAACTGTGCATTGTGATGATGAATCAGGAGAAAAGATCGCCACGAAAAAAAAAAAAAAAAGATCGCCACGATTTCTTAAATGGAAACATAAAGGTCAAGCCAACGTGGAGGATATGGAACAATTTGTGTTGAAATTTCTAAAAACCCAGAAAGATAAACAAAAATGTGTTGAGAGAAGCTGTCTTCAGGGTTGGGGGCTGTGGCCTCCGAGGGAGGAGGGCGGCTTGCCTATTGTTATTTCTTGTTGCATTTTATGTTCCCTAAACATTTCAGGGCAACATTTTCTCATCTGCATGTATCACATTTCCACAAGGAATCCGGGCAGTGGAACTCGCGCCAGCAGGCTTTTTGATTACAGCCCTTCTAGTGGGGGCCAGGTGGTATCTCACTGTGGGCTTGATTTGCAGTTCCTTAATCACTGGTGATGTTGAGCATCTTTTCAAGTGTGTAAGGACCATTTGTGTATCTTCTTTGGAGAAATGTTGTTTTCGGTCGGGTTGCTATGACAAATATGCTGTAAACGTGTGTGTGTGTGTGTGTGTGTGTGTGTGTGTGTGTGTGCTTAAACAACATTTATTATTTATTTCTCATGGTTCTGGAGGCTGGGGAGGCGGAGACATCCCACCAGTCCGTGGCTGGATTCCTGGTGAAGGCCCTCTTCCTGATTCTTTTTTTTTTTTTTTTTTTAAAGATTTTATTTATTTATTCATGAGAGACACAGAGAGAGAGGCAGAGAGACACAGGCAGAGGGAGAACCAGGCCCCATGCAGGGAGCCTGACATGGCACTTGATCCAGGGCCTCCAGGATCAGGCCCTGGGCTGAAGGGGGTGCTAAACTGCTGAGTCACCTGGGCTGCCCCCTCTTCCAGATTCAAAGATCGTCATCCTCTAGTTATATCCTCATGTGGTGGGAAGAAGAGAGATCACCTGTCTGATGTCTTTTCTTATAAGAAAATCACATTTATGAGGCTCCATCCTTGTGACCTAATCACTTCCTAAAGGCCCTGCCTCTTCCTACTATCACATGGGGTATTTAAATTTCAACCCATGAATTTTGGGAGGACACGAACATGCAGGCCATAGCAAATATCCCTTCAGACTTTTCATCCATGTTTTTAAAGATTCCACATATAAATGTGAGATCGGACGGTATTTGTCTTTCTCTCTCTGTCCTGTGTCACTTAGCATGAAGCCCTCAGGGTCCACCCATAGTGTTACAAATGTCAGGGTTTCCTTTAAAAAAAAAAAGATTTTATTTATTTATTCATGAGAGAGAGAGAGAGAGAGAAAGGCAGAGACACAGGCAGAGGGGAGCAGGCTCCATGCAGGGAGCCCGACGTGGGACTCTATCCCGGGTGGGTCTCCAGGATCAGGCTCTGGGCTGAAGGCGATGCTAAACCGCTGAGCCACCTGGGCTGCCCAGGGTTTCCTTTTTTAATTTTTATTTATTTATTTATTTTATTTTTTATAGCTGAATAACATTCCATATATTTGCACAATACATACAACTACGTATATGGATGTGTGTGTATGCGTATACACCACATATTCTTTATCCATTCATCTGTCACTAAGCAACTTAAGTTGTTTCCATGTCTTGGCTGCTATAAATAATGCTGCAATGAACTCGAAGGAGCAGGTATCTTTTTGAGTTAGTGATTTTGTTTCCCTTGGGTAAATACCCCGAAGTGGAATTTCTGGATCATATGGATGTTCTATTTTGAACTTTTTGAGAAACCTCTATATTCTTTTCTGGCTGTACGCATTTATATTCCCGCTGTCAGAGGTTCAAAATAGCCAACGTGGAGCAAGTGAATCACTGAAGTAGTATTTAGTAAGAATGTATTGTACAATGCACCGAAAAGGCAGTTTGGGAGCCGAGAGCACTCGAACCTGAACGTGGGAAGAGGCTCACGGATATGTTTGCTGTGCAGCAGCATATTTAGTGAGAAAACCAGCGACTGTTGATTCTTCACAGAGACTGGTTACAATATTACAGTTTTCAGTGGTTATCTCATAGCAACCTTGGGAAACAGTTCAAGTTGGCTTACCATTTCCAGAGGCAGAGCAAAATGATCCAGGTCAAGCTAGCCTTGTAAACTAAGCCGAATTAAGCTTTGCCTCCAGGACTAAACTGGGTCTGTCTCTGGGAACCTTCAAGGCCGGTCTCTGTCCTCGATTTTAACACTGCTAGGAGTGCACAGAGGTTCCTTTTTCTCCACATCGTCGCCAACACTTGTTATTTTCTTATCTTTCTGATAACGTGGTTTTGATTTGTGTTTCCCTGATGATGCACAACATTGAGCATCTTTGCATGTCTTTGTCCACGTTTAAATTGCATTGTCCTTTTACTATTTTTTTTAAAGATTTTATTTATTTATCCATGAGAGACACAGAGAGAGAGGCGGAGACCGGCAGAGGGAGAAGCAGGCTCCATGCAGGGAGCCCGACGTGGGACTCGATCCCGGGACTCCAGGATCACACCCTGGGCCAAAGGCAGGCGTCAAACCGCTGAGCCACCCAGGCGTCCCTGTGGATTGTCTTTTGACCCTCTTGCTGGTGTCCTTTGGAGAGCAAAGTTTTTATTTTTATTTATTTATTTATTTTTTATTTATTTATGATAGTCACACAGAGAGAGAGAGAGAGAAAGAGAGGCAGAGACATAGGCAGAGGGAGAAGCAGTCTCCATGCACCGGGAGCCCGACGTGGGATTTGATCCCAGGTCTCCAGGATCGCGCCCTGGGCCAAAGGCAGGCGCCAAACCGCTGCGCCACCCAGGGATCCCGAGCAAAGTTTTTAAATTTGAGGATGTCTGGTTTCCTATAATCTATGTGCTTTATACAACCTATGGCACGCATGATGCATTTCACAATAGAAATAAAGGGATCTAGTGGAGGAGCTATGGAGACTTCATTATATAGGTTGGAATGACACCGGCCTGGAATGCCCACAGGGCAGGGCTGCGTGGCCACCTCTGTCTGTCCCGAGACAGACTCTAAGTGTCCTCCAGCCATCAAAGGGCCACCTTCTCTGAATACGTGGGGGAAAGAAACATTTTAGCTGTCACATCTTCCAGTTCCAGTGTGATGGAGTGGGTGCTGTTCTAGGCTCTGGGTTCTCTCAGGAGTCCCCAGTGAGCTGTCTTCAAGGTATGACCCCTGGAGAAGGCAGAGCAAGTCACACTCAGGTGCGAAAGGTCCCCGGGCACTACTTGGAGTCAATGTGTCTGTTCAGATTTCTCTATCGCCTTCCATTATGAATACAGAGCTCCACCTTGGGCTTCTGACCCAAAGCAAAGGCTGCCTTCCATATACCAGAGGCTGGCTGGTGGTGTTTCTGGGTGTGGTACTGAAGGGGGCAGTACTCTGCTCTGTGCACAGACCCTGTTCGTTTCAGACTGTGGTTCTCACCCAGAGCAGTTCTCTTCTCCAACTCCGAGGGGGTATGGGTGATGTGCAGGAAATTTGGGGTTGTCGCAGCTCTGGGGCAGGGGATGCTACTGGCACACTTAGTGGGATGGCCCAGAGATACCGCCCAACATCCTGTAATGGATGGGCAGGAAGGCCCCCACCCACCACCTGCAAAGAATGATCCTGGCCTCAGATGTCCACAGTAACGAGCTTGGGAACTGCTTCTTTGAGGTGTTTCTGGCTGAGGGGAGCCCAGTAATTGGTGGGTGTCAGGAGGCATGATGAAGGCTGTAATTGGAGCCTCTGGTCAGCACAGAGGGAACTGAAGCAGGTGGAGGAGATGAGACCCAAAGGAAGAAGTCATAGGGATGTAGCCTTCAGATCACTTGTGCCTCATATTGTTCCAGGATCCTGGGCTGGGAGGCCAGATGGAGCCCTCGCTCCCTGCAAAGTCCTTCTCAGTTGGCCAGCAATTGAGGGGTGAACAGGGGGTTCAGTGGGGAGGGGAGCTCAGCACCCCCAAGGGGCCACTGCTGGGCCAAATCTTCATAAAGATGAAATCAGGGCAAGTACAGAGGGGTCTTCCACAGCCTTGCTGTCTGGCTTCGAGGAATCTTCATCATCTGGTTCCATTTTCTGCTGGAGACTCCCCAGGAAGACTCTAGAGGGCAGCAAGTCCCCGGCTCGCCAGTGTCCAGGGTCCTCAGCCCTCTGGCTAGTCCCACCCGCTGCTCAATTCAGATGAAATTGTTAGTGTCTTTGCATGTGCTGGGGGAAAAAAAATCAATGGTTACAGATTATATTAGTGTTTTAGTATTTCTTATCACATAGTGGACTTTTTTGGACAGGCCTATTGTAGATAATCAAGGAGAAAGTTATCAATCATCCAGAATTGTCACCAGTATGATGACCACAATTCACATTTTGGACCATGTAATTCCAATCGAATTCCAGACAAAAGCAGAGTGGAAGTGTACATTTGTAACCTGCCTCTCCTTTGTGTCAAGTATCCTCAAATGACATAACTCTTAAAGGTGTAGTGTGCTTTCTTTCACATTTTGGGGCTGAACCCCATTGTCCAGGGTGAGATGTGAGCCCCAGGCCTCTCCTGGAACCCCCAGCTGAGCATTCTGGATGGTTGCCCGGCCTTGCCCAGCCTGTCCAGCTCTGTAATGTGGAACATTTGAGCATTAGTTATCTGTGGCAGAGGTTTCCATCCCGGGGTTGTTGATCTTCATAGAGAACTCCACATCATGAGGTCAGGTCTGTTTGGAGCACTATCAGGAAGGGAGATAAAAACCCAGATTTGGGGCAGCTCTGGTGGTGCAGCGGTTTGGCGCCGCCTGCAGCCTGGGGTGTGATCCTGGAGACCCGGGATCGAGTCCCATATTGGGCTCCCTGCATGGAGCCTGCTTCTCCCTCTGTCTGTGTGTCTGCCTCTCTCTCTGTGTGTCTATCAATAAATAAATTTTTTAAAAAATCTTAAAAAAAAAAACCAACAGATTTGCCCAAAGAACTGATAAGGCTCAGGGACACACCCAGTCTTCAGGAAGAATGTGCTTGGGGGCCATAGTGGGGTGAATGTCAGCCCCTCCCCAAAGTTACATCCACACCCTGACACCTGGGGCCTGTGACTGGGCTGATTTGGAAAAGCATCTTTGCAGCTATAATTGGGTGAGGGATCTCAAGATGAGATCATCTTGGGTTATCCATGTGGGCCCTAAATCTGGTGTCAGGGGTCCTTAAAGGAGAGACAGATTTGAGACAGAAATCCCTGTGGAGGCAGAGGCAGAGACTGGGGTGATGCAGCCCCAAACCAAGGACACCGGGAGCCCCTGAGCTGGGAGAGGCCAAGGAGAACCCTCCCCTAGAACCTTCAGGTTAGCCCTGCTGACACCTTGCTTTCAGACTTTTTGGATCTAGAATCGTGAAGAGAGTAAGTTTCATTGTTTTGAGTCACTAATCTGTGGTTATTTGTTGCAATAGCCCTAGGAAACTAATACAGGATCCAGTCAGAAACACAGAGGGACTTCTGTGGGGGACAAGGGGGTGTGGTGGCCTTGGCCATGCTTGTCAATCAGCTCCTAAGGACTCTGCAGCCCCCTGGGCTGACCCCTTTCCTGCACAGATTGGGCCGGGGCAGTCCTCTGGCTTAAGATCATTTAGTGACTCTGAACAGAAAGCAGTTTTCTTTTTTTCTTTTCTTTCTTTTTTTTTTTTTTTTAATTTATGATAGGTACAGAGAGAGAGAGAGAGAGAGAGGCAGAGACATAGGCAGAGAGAGAAGCGGGCTCCATGCACCGGGAGCCCGACGTGGGATTCGATCCCGGGTCTCCAGGATCGCGCCCTGGGCCAAAGGCAGGCGCTAAACCGCTGCGCCACCCAGGGATCCCCAGAAAGCAGTTTTCAAACCCGTCCCCAGGCTGCCTCGATTCAAGGACATGAGCTGTGGCCGCCACTGCAGGTGCTGGGATGAACCAGGAGATGTGGGGAAGAAATAGCCTCCGCCTCCGAGAATGCCCTGACCTGACCAGTTAGAGGTGGAGGCAGGCCGTTATCGGAACAGCGTAGAGTGACAGATGTCGTTACTGTCTGGATCTGGACTGTCTCACCTCTCGTAACTCACATTTAGATGCTCCTTTCTGAGCACTTGCCTTGGCCGAGGGGCTGGAATGGGCTCCAGCAGGTGGATAGCAGGCTTCACCTACCTTGAGGCGTGGCAGTGCACACGGGTGGCGGTCAGGGGCCGCGGAGCTGGATGTGCATGCACTTAGGTGCTTGCACCTGTGCTTAGCGTGACTGTGGGATAAATGCCGCCACCCCCTTGGGCCACACATTTGTCCCTGACACACGAGGATGGTGACCACCACTTTCAAGAAAGCTTCTATACACAAGCTTCTGGTTTGTTTTTTGTTTTGTTTTCCTTTAATGAATGCAGTGTGATAGACTTTACAGACAATATTTATCATTTTTACCATTTTTGAAAAGTTTATTTATTCATGAGAGACAGAGAGAGAGGCAGAGACATAGGCAGAGGGAGAAGCAGGGTCCTCATGGGGAGCCCGATGTGGGACTTGATCCTGGGACTCCAGGATCATGACCTGAGCTGAAGGCAGATGCTCAACTGACTAAGCCACCCAAACACTCCCATTTTTACTGTTTTTAAGTGTACAGTTAGGTGGAATTAATGCATTTCCAAGGTTGTATAACCATCACCACTATCTATACCCCCAATTTTTCATTGTCCTCACTGTAAAACCCCTGCTCATTAAACAATAACTCCTCCTACCCCTGCCCCCAACCTTCTGGTAACCTCTCTTCTACCTTCTGACTCTATGGATTTGCCTGTTCTAGGGACCTTGCGTAAGCGGTATCATGCAGTATTTGTCCTTCTCTGGCTTACTGAAACATAGCTTTTTTTTTTTCTTAAAGATTTTATTTATTTATTTATTTGAGAAAAAGAGAGAGAGCATGAGATGGGGGAGGGTCAGAGAAGCAGACTCCCCGCTGAGCAGGGAGCCCAATGCCGGGCTTGATCCCAGGGGCTTGATCATGACCCGAGCTGAAGACAGACACTTAACTGACTGAGCCACCCAGGTGCCCCTGAAACATAGCTTTTGAATGAACAAATTAACTATAACCGGTGGTGCCGCTAAGTCACCCACTGACTTAGCCCCCCACTGACCACAAGGCCTGGGTCACCTCCCTTCCTCCCTCTGCCTGTTTCCAGGGGGGCCGCCCCTGGGCCGGTCCTCATTTCCTATGGAGAAGCCATTCCACCCCTGCGCTGTCTCCAGCTCACATTCCAGCCTTTTTGGCTAATTGGAACTGATTGAGTTCCAGAGAGTTCCGGAAGCCCCCCTCACCGATCGCAGAGACCCCCAGTGTCCTGGGGATTTGCTCAGTGAACTGCCGACCCTAAACAATGAAGAGCATTTGCTGGGAGTGTGAGCAGACGCTGTGGACCAGACCTTGGGCCAGATGCCCTCTCTGTGGACCCAGATTGCATTTGGCTTCGTGAACCTAGCGTCCAGCGCATCCCCCCTCCCAGGGGACCCAGGCCAACAGTCATCTTTTGTCTTTCTTTATATATATATTTTTTCCCTTTTCCCTGTGCTGAATCTTCAAGTTCTGGTTCACAGCTGTTTGCAAGACCCATTTAATTTACTTCTCACGAATTGAACATTTTTAGCAAAATCAGACCTCTTTTTTTTTTTTAATATTTTATTTATTCATGAGAGTCACAGAGAGAGAGAGAGAGGCAGAGGGAGAAGCAGGCTCCGTGCAGGGAGCCCTACGTGGGACTTGATCCCGGGTCTCCAGGATCATGCCCTGGGCCCAAGGCAGGCACTAAACTGCTGAGCCACCCAGGGATTCCCCAAAATCAGACTTCTTAAGAGCACTGTGCTCTCCCACCCCTGGGTCTCCCTTGTAGCCACTGGGTGCGCCCTCCTGATAGGCGTGGGGCTTTTGGGAAACAGTTTGCTCACAGCCGAAGCCTGTTCTGTCTCCTGACTCCAGCAGGTTAGCTCACCTGCCCAGGGGCGGCTGGGAGGTACGGAAGAGGCATCCCCTGCTGCAGGATGAGTCCGTGTGGTGGCCTGGCACACACAGTCCCCAGCTGTCCCCAAAGGCAAGCAGACGCATTTCCACTCTTGCTGCCCTTTGAAAAGGACATGGCCTCTGTGATGGGTTGAATTGTGTCCCTCTCCCCCGACCCTGCCCCCACTCAAACCAAAAATATATGGGGGAATTCTAACCTCCAGTCCTTCACAGTGTGACCTGATTTGGAAAGAGGGTCTTTTGGACTTAACCAGGTTAAAATGAGATCATTAGGGTGGGCCTTAATTCACTATGACTACTGTCCTTATAAAAAGGGAAAATTTGGGGGTCCCTGGGTGGCTCAGTGGTTGAGCATCTGCCTTTGGCTCGGTCATGATCCTGGGATCCTGGGATCGAGTCCCGTATCAGGTTTCCCGCAGGGAGCCTGCTTCTCCCTCTGCCTGTGTCTCTGCTTCTCTCTGTGTGTCTCTCATGAATAAATAAACAAAATCTTTTTTTTGTATTTATTTATTTTATTTATTTGTATTTGTTTATTCGACAGAGAGAGAGCACAGCAGGGGAATAAATTTATTTATTCATGAGAGACACACGGAGAGAGAGAGGCAGAGACACAGGCAGAGGGAGAAGCAGGCTCCACACAGGGAGCCTGACTCAGGACTCGATCCCGGGTCTCCAGGATAAGGCTCTGGGCTGAAGGCGGCCCTAAACCACTGAGCCACCCGGGCTGCCCATAAATAAATAAAATCTTAAGAAAACAAAAACAAAAACAAAAAAACCTGAGCTAAGAACAAGACCCTGACACTCAACTGACTGAGCCACCCAGGCACCCCCAAATCCTGTCTTTAACTAAAATACACATCCCAATTAGAGGTTTTTAAGCTACATACATTTTCTCTTGGTTCTGGGCCCTTATAAAATATTTTGTGCCTTTGGGAAACATCCCTGTATTTTAATTTTTTTAAAAGATTTATTTACTTATGAGAGACACAGAGAGACAGGTAGAGACATAGGCAGAGGGAGAAGTAGGCTCCCTGCGGGGAGCCTGATGTAGGACTCGATCCTGGGATCCAGGATCACAACCTGAGTTGAAGATGGACGCTCAACCACTGAGTCACCCAGGTACCCCCTGCCTTTTAATTTGTATTAGAACAGAGGATATGCTTGTTGCAAAAAATATGTGAGAACAAGAGAGTCTCTTTAGTTTTCTCCAACAGTTTGGTGTACGTATCTCTACACGTATGCACACACACACACACACATACGTTATTAATTCAACCAAAAGGTATTCGTGTGCAGAGAAAGATCCCTGCCTCGTGGGGCTTACCCTGTAGTGAGAGGAGACAGACAATATTCAGTGAACACAGTAAATAAGTGATCCAGTATATGTTAGGTGGTAGTCAGTACCGTGAACAAGGAACAAAGCTGAGAAGGATGGGGGGGGAGTGGAAATCGAGGTGTCAGAGTGACAATTGTACATCTTACTAAGGTGATGAAGAGGTTTGCCGTGAGGGTGTCCAGCTGAAGTGGGTTCCAGGCAGAGGGCACAGCCAGTGCCAAGGCCCTGAGGCAAGAGTACTTGGGTGGGATGAGGCCCTTCTGGGAGATTTGGAGCAGAGGAATGAGTACTCTGCCATCTGTTTGCCAGAACAGGGGCTAGAAGTCCTGTGGAGGCCCGGGTCATCTAGGCAGGTGATGGTGGGGCTCACCTGGGCAGGACAGTGGAGATGAGGAGAAATGAGCACGTTCTGGAAACTCTTTAAAGATAGAAGCAGAATGACTACCTCAGATGCAGCAGGGAGCTGCCATTGCAATGTAATCCTACAGCTTTTGTCCAGTTCAGTTTCCATACAAAAATAGAATTATTGGGCACCTGGGTGGCTCAGTCTGTTAAGCGTTTGCCTTTGACTCGGGCCATTATCTCAGGGTCCTGGGATTGGCCCACGTCAGGCTCCCTGCTCAGTCTGCAAGGAGCCAGCATCTCCCTCTCCCTCTGCCTGTCACTCCCCATGCTGTGCTCTCTCTCTCTGTCGAATAAACAAAATCTTTTAAAAAGAATTAACGGGATCCCTGGGTGGCTCAGTGGTTTAGCGCCTGCCTTGGGCCCAGGACGTGATCCTGGAGTCCAGGGATCGAGTCCTGCATCAGGCTCCCTGCATGGAGCCTGCTTCTCCCTCTGCCTGTGTCTCTGCCTCTCTCTGTCTCTCATGAATAAATAAATAAAATCTTAAAAAAGGAAAAAAGAGATAGAATTATCAACTTCAAATTGTGTGGTGTGACCAGGAGACAGCAGACTACATACAGCCCTCAGGCCAAATCCAACCTGCAGCCTGTTTTTGTAAATAAAGTTTTATTGGCACACAGCTACTCTCATTCATTTATGCACCGTGGCTGCTTCCATCCTCCAATGGCAGTCTTGAGTCGTGAATTTCCTGCGCAGGCGTACCTCACTGTATTGTGCTTTGCTTATGATGCTTTGCAGATACTGTGTTTTGTACAAATTGAAGGTCTGTGGCCATCGTGCACCAAGAAAGTCTGCCAGCACCGTTTTCCCAACAGTATTTGCTCATTTTTTATCTGTCACATTTTGGTAATTCTCACAATATTTCAAACTTTTTCATTGTTGGTTACAGTGATCTGTTATCAGTGATAACGACTCAGTGAAACTCAGATATGATTAGCATTTTTTAGCATAAAGTGTTTTTAAATTTAGATATGTACATTGTTTTTTTCGACATAATGCTGTTGCATGCTTAGTGTAAACATAACTTTTATATCCGCTGGGAAGCCAAAAAGTTCATTTGCAGGTTGGAACTGACCCCACACTATCTCTGAGGTACGCTTGGATTTTTCTGTTCAGAGACCTCAAGTGGCTTCTGTTCTCCCACCTTGATCTCTGGCTGATACACTATGTTATGATACATAACAAAGTTTGATACATTTATAAAACCAGACACAGTTCCAGCCACCCTAAAGGATGAATGTAGTAGGCTGTATAATGTGCCTCCAACCCAAAGATATCCATGTCCTCATCCTTGGAGCTTGCAAATGTTATGTTTATGGAAAAAGGGACTTTGCAGATGGATTACATTAAGGATCTTGAGATGACAGTGAGATTGTCCTGGATTGGCAGGTGGGTCCTGAATGTAACCCCAGGTGTCCTTATGAGAGGGAAGCAGAGGGCAGTCTCAGCGCATAGGAGATGAGGCCATAGAAGCAAGAGGCTGGAATAAGGAGGATGGGGTCATGAGCCAAAAACTCACTCAGGTCACAATGCTTCTACCTCCAGATGCTGAGAAATGCAAGGAGACGAATTCTCCCCTTGAGCCTCCAGAAGGAGCCAGTCCTGCCGACAATCTTGACTGTAGCCTGGTGCCACTGACTGCAGACTTCTGGCCTCTAGACTGTAAGGGAGTAAGTTTGTGTTGTGTAAGCCACCAGGTTGGTGGCATTTTGTTACAGCAGCCATATGAAGAGGATACAGTTGACCCCTGCACAATGAGGGGGTTAGGACTGGGGGCCGCCACCCCTAGCCCACAGTCAAAAGTCCATGCACAACATCTGACTTCCCAAAGACTTAATTGCTGGTAGTCTACTCGTGACCAGAAGTCTTACCGATAGCATACTCGGTCAATTAACACATATTTTTTATGTTATATGCATTATATTCTGTATTTTTTAAAGTTTTATTTGTTTATTCATGAGAGACACAAAAAGAGAGGCAGAGACACAGGCAGAGGGAGAAGCAGGCTCCTCGAGGAGAGCCTGATGTGGGGACTCGACCCTCAATCCCAGGACCTCGGGATCCTGACCTGACCTGAGCCAAAAACAGATGCTCAGCCACTGAGCCACCCAGGTGTCCCCTCTGTATTCTTAAAACACACACACACACACACACACACACACATATTTATTTATTTATTTATTTATTTATTTATTTATTTATTTATTTATTATTTTTTATTTTAGAGAGGGAGGGAGAGAGAGAATGGGGGGGAGTGAGCAGAGGGAGAAGGAGAGAGAGATTCTCAAGCAGACATAGGGCTCGATCTCACAACTCTGAGATCATGACCTGAACCAAAACTAAGAGTCAGAGGCTCAAATGACTAAGCGACCCAGGCACCCCTCTATTCTGTAGTCTTACGATAGAGTGAGCTACAAAAAAGAAAATGTCATTAAGAAAGTCATAAAGAGGGTGCAATACATTTACAGTCCTGGACCGCATGGACGGAACTCCGCATGTGAATGGACCCACCCTCTTGAAATACACATTGTTCAAGGTCAACCGTCCAGATTGTTCTGCAGGTCATTCTTTCATTTAACAATCTGTCCTGGGGGATCCCTGGGTGGCTCAGGGGTGTAGCGCCTGCCTTCGACCCAGGGCGTGATCCTGGAGTCCCGGGATCAAGTCCCACGTCGGGCTCCCTGCATGGAGCCTGCTTCTCCCTCTGCCTGTGTCTCTGCCTCTCTCTCTCACTCTCTCGTGAATAAATAAATGAAATCTCTAAAAAAAACAAACAAAAAAACCAATCTGTCCTGTATCTTTCCGCGTCAGCATATCTGACACCCCCCCCATCCCCCCCCCACACTTTGCTCTTTTTATCAGCTACCTGCTATCTCATCTGCCGGGGGACCTCGTTGGTTTCATCCTTCTCCCCTCCTGATGGACACTTGAAGGTCCCTCCAAGATTTCCTGGTTGTCCCTTCCCGTCGCAGCGTGGTGTGTGAGCATTCATTAAGTGCATTTGGTCTTTTTCCCTCTTTGTGACTGATTAAAAATGACTCATGTGCGTTCCTGATGAAAAGGGCCCTGGGGCTCCTCGGCCCCCCTCCCTACCCCCACCCCTGGCTCTGCGCCCTCCACCACCGGCCTGGGACCAGTTCCCAAACAGCTCACTCAGCAGATGTTTGATGATTTCAGAAAGCCGGAGGGTCGCAGGTCACGTCCGTCAGCTCCTTGCCGAGCCCCCCAGGACCGCCCGCCCCGTTGCCTGGCGAAGCCGAGGCGGGAGCCCTGCCAACATCGTGGCCCGCGAGGTTTCTATCTTTATTGTCTCTCCGATCACTTCCGTAGAGCGTTAGCTCAACTTACAAACCAAACAAATATTTTCCTGTCCGCGCCGCACTTTTCCCGGGAGAGCCCAGAGCTTCTGGCCTGGGGGGCCGGGGTCCCGGGCTGCGGCCAGCGATCCCTGTGCTCAGGGACAGCAGGCCCTGGGGACCAATATCCTAGTCTGTCCTGTCTGCAGACTGGGTGCCGGGGATGAATAGGTCGGGGTGGATATGTGGGTGCCGAGGGGGACCCGAGCAGTGGCCGAGCCAAAGCGCTTTGCAGTTATTCTGCAATTACAAAGCCGAATAAGACATTTCTTATCATCGAGTTTTGACAACATTTTAGACAAAAAGATGTGTGAAATGATAGAGTATCCTTCACGTGAAGAGACTAACCTTTATTCGCTCTCCTTTCTAAATGCCCGGGACCTACAAGGCTGGAGGGAGGACACACGGGGTGGAAGCTTTTTGGGGTGCAGGCTGGCCTCCCTCTCCCCTAGCTCTTCTGCACCCCCGTGAATGTCTTGGCATCTCACGCCTCCTGTGTCTCCTTTGATAACGAGGAGATGTGAGCGCTGGAGCCTGAAGACCCAGTTTCCAAATAAGGTCACATTCCCCCGTTCCAGGGCAGAGATTAGGCCTTGGACATAATTTTTTTTTTTTTTTTTTGGAGGGATACACTTCAACTCATAGCAGAGGCCAAGCTCTTTCTTCCCCAATCTTAACAGCACTCAACTTTTTACGGACAAAACTTTCATAACAGCACATTAAACAATTGTGATATGATGAGACCGATTGGGGATTATTCATGGTAAATAAAATATATTTTTTGTCTTAGTGATTTGATTCTTAGTGGAAGTATTATAGATTTAAATTCAGAACCCAAAGGGCATGCCGGGGTGGCTTTGGAGGAGGAACATGCAACTCTTGATCTCGGGGTTGTGAGTTTGAGCCCCACATTGGGTGTACAGATGACTAAAGAAAAATAAACTTTTTAAAAAATTAAATCAAATTAATTGGGAACCCAGTGATACTCTCCTAGTAGAGTTAACAATCGGTGGGTGACTTAAATTGCTTATGAGAAGCAAAATGTAGTCAGAACACTAATACCAATAGAGGTTTAACATTTTTTTGAGATCCTCAAAGATTAGTGCATTGAAAAGCAGCTTCTTTTTTTTCTTTCTTTCTCTTCCCTTCTTCCTCCTTCCTTCCTCCCTCCTCCAACTCCTCCCCTCCCTCTCTCCCTCCTTTCTTTTTAAAAATATTTTATTTATTTGTTCATGAGAGACTCAGAGAGAGGCAGAGACACAGGCAGAGGGAGAAGCAGGCTCTCTGCAGGGAGCCTGATGCGGGACTTGATCCCAGGATCCCACGATCACGACCTGAGCCAAAGGCAGATGCTCAACCACTGATCCACCTAGGTGCCCCTCTTTCTCTTTTTCTCTTTCTCTTTCTCTTTCTCTTTCTCTTTCCTTTTCTTCTTTCTTTTCTCTTTCTTTCTTTCTTTCTTTCTTTCTTTCTTTCTTTCTTTCTTTCTTTCTTTCTTTCTTTCTTTTCCTTCCTTCCTTCCTTCCTTCCTTCCTTCCTTCCTTCCTTCCTCTCTCTCTTTCTCTTTCTTTCTTTCTTTCTTTCTTTCTTTCTTTCTTTCTTTCTTTCTTTCTTCTTCTTCTTTCTTTCTTTCTTTCTTTCTTTCTTTCTTTCTTTCTTTCTTTCTTTCTTTTCTTCTTTCTCTCTTTCTCTCTTTCTCTGTCTCTCTTTTTCTTTGTTGAGAACATGTACGTCGGGGCCAGGTTCTTTGCCTGGTAGTCCCAAGGCTGCCGTGTTGGGGAACCCCTGCAGGTGCAGGGCAGCTGCCAGCCTCCCGTCCCCCCACTGGGATAGAACCAGCCGTGCAAAGGCTGCTGGAAACAGTATTCCAGGCTGAGGGAACAGGGCCAGGGGACAGAAGGGTGGAGCATGGCGGGAAGCTATGGGTTGGGGGGGCAGGGAGAGGGGGTGAGCAGTGAGATCCCGGCTCTGTCACCAGGCAGCCAGTGTCTCTGGGATGCAACCTCCTTGTCTGAGGACAACAGCTGTCCTTGCTGCAGGTGGTTAGGAGAAAAAGAAATGACACGGTTCATTCCTGGCACATGGTGCTCATACGGTAAAGTCTAGCCGCTATTGTTACGATGGTTTTATTGTTGCTGCTGTCAGTCTGTTTTATGTCAGGGACTGGGGTGGGGGGAGTCGGGATGGGGGGGCTTTCCTGTCCTCAGCAGGTGGCTCTGTCCACCAGCATGCAAAGTGAAGAGGGCCTCAGGACGGAGCCTGAGGGAGGGAAGCCAGTCCCCAAAGCCCACACAGCGTGTGAACCCATTGACACAAAACATCCAGAACAGGCCAATCCATAGAGACAGAAGGCAGGTGCATGGTTGCAGGGGCTGGAGGAGGGGGGTGGTGGTGACTGCTCATGGGGACAGGGTCTCCTTTTACAGTGATGGAAATGTTCTAGAATTCTGTTATGGTGATGGTGGCACACAGCTCTGTAATACACTAAAAAGCATTGAATTGTACATTTTAAATGGATGAAATTTACGGGAAATAAATTCTGTATTGATAAACTATTTTTAAAAAAGGAGAAAGGGGGCACCCCGGGTGGCTCAGCGGTTTAGCACCTCCTTTGGCCCAGGGCCTGATCCTGGAGACCCAGGATCAAGTCCCACGTCGGGCTCCCTGCATGGAGCCTGCTTCTCCCTCTGCCTGGGTCTCTGCCTCTCTCTGTGTCTCTGTGTCTCTCGTGAATAAATAAATAAAAAAGAATATTTTTTAAAAAGGAGGAAAAGAAAAAGTGCCATGATACAGGGGGTGGGGGTGAGGCCTGGAGTCTGTCCCCTAGAGCTGAAGCCCATTGGAGACAAGGCAGGTCGTGAGGGATGGGCAGGGAGGTGGTAATGACACCCCCGGCCTGCAGGGCAGCAGGAGCTGAGTGCCCAGGGTGGGATGAAACATAAGCCTGGAGAGCCAGATGGCAAGGAAGCCCTGGAAGGTTTGCATGGAAACATATCCTCCCGCAACAACCCCACCCCCTCCTGGGAGCTGGTCCCTCCTGCTCCTAGGCTACCCAGCCTCTGTGTCACATCTGGGAGGCCCCCTACCCCCCACTATGGGAAAAGGTGTCCATTAAGGACACTGAATATGTCCTGGGCTTAGAGCTGGCCTTGTATCACCTGTTCTAGCCCCACTGGTGTCCTATTAGCAGAGTTCTGCTGTCAGAATTTCTGGAACCCACCTGTCTAGAACTGATCTTCCTAAATATTGTGACCCCCTGTGGGTTGGGCCAGTCTGGTCCATCTCTGGGCACCTGGCTCACCAGCCTAGTGGGTGGTCCATAGACGCTTGATGAGAGAAGAAGGGGAAGAAGCCATCACTTTACCTGAGGGCTGTCTGCACCTGCCCACCTGACCTGGGGGCCTTGTCCCTGCCTACCTCAACTGGGTCAGACGTGCCATTGGCCAGGTGGCTGTCTTGGGCTCTGTCCCCTGCAGACTCAATCTCTCCCAGGACTGGGTAAGTCAACCACAGGGAGCAGAGGATGCCTGGAGTTGCTGGCAGCCTGGTGCCTCTTCAGTTGCCTCCTGGCCCAGGGTGTGTCCAGAACATTCCTGGCACTGAGCTGGCATCTTCCCCAGGACAGAAGTGGCCGGCGGAGCCGAGACGGGCCAGGGCGTTTACTATGGCGCTTTTATTTCCAGCCTGTTTGCCCAGAAGGCAGAACCAGCCAGGGCACCCATTTTGGGGGTGAATGGTCTGGCCCTCAGTTTTCTCATCTGCCCAACTTCAGAGCTGGCCCAAATGCCTCCTGAGGCTGCTCCCTGCTCTCATCTCACTGGAGCCTCCAAGGATGAATGATTGGGTCCTAGTGACAGCTTAAGGGACAGATAAAGGTGCCTGGAGGCGTCTGACTCCAAGCCAGGCTCTGGTGTTGGTAAGAAGGGCTGTCGATGACACCTATAGCTCTTCCCAGGGCAGACGTGCACATCCCCGTACCATACTCATCCCCTAGATGCACGGGCCCCAGGTAAGCACGTTATAGGGACTCTTGTGGAGGCATAGCCTCCCAGCTGAGGGAGCTCCCTGGGCTTCAAGATGTCAAAGCACCCAGACAGGAACTAAAAGATGAGAATGAGCCATGTGGGTGCAGAGGGCACATCTGTGAGTGGCCTCATGATGGTGGCCTGGGGGAGGGGGATGCCTGGGGTCTGACCTGGGGACTGTGGTGTTTCATCAGGGCCTCAGAACTGACAGGGGAGCTGGGGCCTGAAGAGTATGTAGCTCTTGCCCTTGAGGTGAAACTCTGGAAACTGGGATCTCGGGGAAGTGATTCTGGGGATGTCCGACTAGATGTTTCTGCTGTCAAGACTGGAGTGGTAAGGTTGCTGCATGTTCCCAGAACTGTAGGCAGGGCAGCTGCGCCCCGGGACCACCCTGACACGGCTCCAGGAGCCCACGGCTGACCTGATAGCTGATAGCTTGGCCGTGCCTGGTCCTGGGGGGACCGCCTGCCCACGGCTCCCTTGCCAGGGCCTACATATACTCCCAGCCCCGAGGAGACAGGGTTGGACCCACGGCACAAGGAGAGGAGCCTGCCTTGACCTCTGGGCCCCTCCACCCCAAGAGGGCCCACCACAGCTAGACTCAACCCTCCCGTTTCCCCATGCAACTTGGAGTGGGCACGAGCTCCTTCCTGTCGAGAGGATGCTGTGTGACATTGCTGTGCCCAGAGCAGCATCTGGGAACTGGTTGGCTTCTCCTCAACCAGAGAAGAGAAGTCCAAGAGTGCACTTCATCCCACGCAGCCCACTTGGCGGAGTCCTGAGATACCTTTCCCTCCTTGGGAGGTCCTGGCTCTGTGCCCTGTCTCCTACCATAACTCTTGAATCTAAAAAAAAAAAAAATGTTTCTGTTGTGTTTTTTTAAGCTTTTATTTATTTATTCATGAGAGACACACAGAGAGAGAGAGAGGCAGAGACATAGGCAGAGGGAGAAGCAGGCTCCTTGTGGGGAGCCCGATGCGGGACTTGATCCCAGGACCCCGGGATCATGACCTGAGCCAAAGGCAGATGCTCAACCACTGAGCCACCCAGGTGTCCCTATGTTTCTGTTTTTATAAACAGATTTATTGAGGCACAGCCGGCATACCATAAACCACACATCTGTACAAAGTATCAGATTAGCTAAGTTTTGACATATGTACTTGCCTATGAAACCATCACCACAGTGAATACAACCAACAGCCCCAGAAAATTCCCAGGGACAGAAAAGAAAACTTCTGTTTCCTGTACTCACAACACCTCTGACACCACATGTGGGTTTCCCATACTGGGTAATTCTGACATTACCTGGAGTTAGTACAAACCCCCAACAGGAGAGGGCTGTAGTCCCATGAGATTGCCTCTACTTCCAACATCAGCCACAAGTCCGGGTCTCCAGGACTGCTGACAGACTGGCTACAAATCAGAAATCTCCTGTGACCCCCTCTTTGGATTCCGTAATTTGCTAGAACTGCTCACAGAATTCAGGAAAGTGCTTTATGTGCTGTTACTGATTTGCTATAAGGGATACCACTGAGGAAGGGCCAGATGAAGAGATGCACTGGGCATGGTATGTGGGAAGGGGTGTGGAGCTTCCATGCCCCCTCTAAGTGGCTATCCTCCCAGCACCTCCACTCTTTCACCAAGCTGGAAGCTCTTCAAGCCCTGTACTTTGTGCTACAGAGGCTTCAGGACATAGCTACGATTGATTAAATCATTGGCCATTGGCTATTGAGTATCAATCTCCCGCAGCTCTTCCCTCTTTGGACTCTAATCACGTGGTTGGTTCCCTGACAACCAGCTCCCATACTCAGGTGTGTTCCAAAAGTCACCCCATTAACAGAAAGTCAGATGTGGTTGGAAGCGGTTCGTTATGAATAACAAAAAGATGCTCCTATATCATTTTTTAAAAAAGATTTTATTAATTTATTCATGAGAGACCCAGAGAGAGAGGCAGAGACACAGGCAGAGGGGGAAGCAGGCTCCATGCTGGAAGCCTGAAGTGGGACTCCGTCCCAGGGCCCTGGGATCACAATCTGAGCCAAAGGCAGATGCTCAACCACTTAGTCACCCAGGTGCCTCTATCAAGTGCCTTCCATCTGTCAGACACTGTATCAGTGAATTTAATCTCCAAATTGGTCTGCAAGGAAATGCTGTGATCTCCACTTTGTAGCTGGGGCAATTAAAAGGCTCAGAGAGGCATGCCTGGGTGGCTCAGCGGTTGAGCAGCTGCCTTCAGCCCAGGGCGTGATCCTGGAGTTCCGGGATCGAGTCCTGCATCGGGCTCCTTGCATGGAACCTCTGCCTGTGTCTCTGCCTCTCTCTCTGTGTCTCTCATGAATTTACAAAAAAAAAAAAAAAAAAAAAAAGGCTCAGAGATGTCAAGCAGTCTCTTACATGTCACACAGCTGGTAAATGTTAGAGTCACAATTTGAATTTGCACTTGGCTCCACTGGACCCACACTGCCCCGTGTAGTGGTCCTTCTGAGATTCTGGTCACTCTGGGTGTCCTGGGTTCCTCAGCCGCAAGATGCATTTTCCTTCCTTCTTTTTACTTTTATTGAGGTGATAATGACATACTGCAAAGTTCACCATTTTAAAGGGAACAATTCAGTGGCATTTAGTATATTCAAGATATTGGGCAACTGTTGCCTCCCTCTGGTTATAGAACATTTTTACCACCCCTAAAAGAAATCCCATACCCTTTAGCAGTCGCTCTTCATTCCTCCTTGAATCTAGAAAGTAGCCAGCAATTAGATTTCCAGTATGCTGCCCCAGATCTGTCCCTGTTGTAAAGGCCAAGGGGTGGTGCGCCTGCTTGCCCCTCCCTAGCAGGGGTGCCCTGTGTTGGGGGGGGCAATGGAAGAAGGTGCCCAGGCTCTGTATGTCAGGTCTCAAAACCCCTGCCCCACTCACAACTGGAGCTAGAGAGGAAATCCCAGGTCTCTCCCTAAGATTTCCACTTCCCGGTAATTTCCCCGTGTCTGCAGGGCCACACTGGCCTGGAGCCAGCTCTGCTGCTTGGCACAGAAGACCACTGTCCCCCGTGGCCTGTCCAGGTTCATATGATGCCAAGCATCTCAGAGAGATGTTCCCCAACGAGCCAAGCAGAGCCGGTTCCTCCTGGAACAACACCACTGAGAAATGCTTTTGCCTTCTGGGGGTGGTGGGGGCTGGGAAGGGGTGCACAGAGCAAGGCGCTGGAGGTGTTGGGGGAGCTGCTCCAAGCACAGGGATCTGGGACAGGATGGACTTGCTAGATCCAAATTTCCAAAGCAAGTTCAACAGCTCGCACTTCAAGTTGCTGCCCAAGAGGCACATAGGGCCCCGGGTGTGGCCGGCAGTGCCAGCCACTCCCTGCCAGCCACGTTCCTGCTGAGGAGCATGCCTGGGGCTTCTTTTTTCTTGAGCAGCAGCTTTTTTTTTTTTTTTTTTTTTAAAGATTTGATTTATTTATTCATGAGAGACACAGACAGAGAAAGAGACAGAGACAGGCAGAGGGAGAAGCAGGCTCCATGCTGGGAGCCTGATGTGGGACTCGATCCCGGGACTCCAGGATCACACGCCCTGGGCCGAAGGTGATGCTAAACTGCTGAGCCACCCAGGGATCCCCTTGAGCAACAGCTTTATTGAGATATACTTTACATGTCATACAATTTACCCTCTTGAAGTGTTCAATTCACTAGTTTTTAGTACAGAGTTGTGCAACTGTCACCACGGTCCATCCTAGAGCATTCCCATCACTCCCAAAGGAGACCCCGTCGTGCCATCCATCAGTCACTCCTCTTCCCCCCGCCCCAGCTCCTGGCAACCACTAATCGTTTTGTCACTGTGGATTTGTCTGTTCTTGATATTCCATATAAATGGAATCACCTACTGTTTGTATCTGGCTTCTTTCTCTCAGCATGATGTTTTTGGGATTTATCCATGTTGTAGCATGTATCAGGGCTTCTTTCCTCTTAAGGCTAATCCTCCGTTGCACGGATGGACCACATTTTGTTTATCCATCCATGTGTTGATGGACATTTGTGTTGCTTCTGCCTTTTGGCGATCGTGACTAGTGCTGCTGTGAACATGTGTGTCCAATCTGTTGGAACACCTGCTTTCAATTCTTGGGGTCTAAGCCCAGCGCTGGAATTGCTGGATCCTATGCAAAATCTGAAGGAACTTGAAGGAACCACTTCCTTCTTTTGTGAGGTTACTATAAAGATGATAATGAAGTGTCATCATGTAAAGAATAGGACACCCTGTCAAATATGAATCCTACATAAAAAGTAATACGTTTATGTTTAGTCTAAGTATGTTCCAAATATCGCTGGGATATACTTATACTAAAAAAAAACCCAAACACAACTTTTTATTGGGTCGTTTATCTGAGATTCAAATTTTGAAATATTTTTACTTGCTCTCCCTAATTCACGTCTTTTCTCTGCCGAAAACGTTATTTAGCCCCATGCTTACTTACATGGGGCTTGCTTACTGTTTACAGTCTGTCTTTTGTGTATATGCCCCGAAAATGGAGCTGTTGGATCATATGGTAATTCTATGTTTAGCTTTTCAAGGAACCACCAGACTGTTTTCCTCAGCAGCTGCACCGTTTTAAATTCCCACCAGCAGTGCACACATTTTTCCACATCCTCACCAAAACTTGTTATGGTTTATTTATTTATTTATTTATTTATTTATTTATTTTTAATTAATTAATTTTTTAAACTGGCTGCTTGGAGCCTCTTTCTTTCTTTCTTTCTTTCTTTCTTTTCTTTTCTTTTCTTTTCTTTTCTTTTCTTTTCTTTTCTTTTTGGAGCTTTTTTTCCACTTGGTACAAGGCACATGGTTCCAGGGTGTCAGAAAGGCTTGCCTGTGGCTTGGATAGTAAAGAGTGGTGTTCTCTCAACTTCTTTTTTGGTGTTTTGCTGTTTTAATATAAAAGAGCTCAACTGCTTCTGCTTGCTGCAGTCTGCCTGGTCTAGGGAGAGGGGAGGGGCTCTGATGAGCCTCGCTGCCTTCTGAAGCCTGATGATGGCCACTCAGGATGGGGACTCAGTGTTGGTTTTGCCAGGCTGGCCACCAGGCTGCTTCCTCATGGCTTCCAGAGCCAAGTCACAGGTGATCTTGCCGCTGGAGTTCTGGAGAGATCCCAAGGGTTCTGGGGACTCCAACACTATAGCCATGAACGGGAGAGTGGACCTCCTAAAAAAGAACCTTGCCCACCAGTGACCAAGGTTGGCCTTGAGGAGACCAGGGTGGTGAGGGATGCCTTCCCCAGGATCCTCTGCACTTCCGCAGGAGCTGTTACTGGAAGTGGAGACCAGGTGGCACAGGTAATAGTTATGGGTGGTCACTATTGAGCCGCTGGAGGGGACGGCTGTCATCCTGTCTCTTGTGACCTGGTGGGAACCTCGGTGGTGACCCCTCATGGACCCTGGGGCACGATCACAGGTTGCAAGGACAGGGATGCTAGGCCACGGAGCCCTTTTGCAGAGGAGACCACTAAAGGCTGCTCCACGACGGAAGTGGGCACAGGGTGCGCGGGGGCTAACACCCCTGTTTGGCTATTATGGTCTATTTAAAAAAACAACAAGAAACCATTGTAATAGGTGTGAAGTGATATCTTGTGGGTTTTTTGTTTTTTGTTTTTTTTTAATTTTTATTTATTTATGATAGTTACAGAGAGAGAGAGGCAGAGACACAGGCAGAGGGAGAAGCAGGCTCCATGCACCGGGAGCCCGACGTGGGACTCGATCCCGGGTCTCCAGGATCGCGCCCTGGGCCAAAGGCAGGCACCAAACCGCTGCGCCACCCAGGGATCCCGATATCTTGTGGTTTTAATTTGCATTTCCCTAATAATTAGTGATGTTGAGCATCTTTTCATGTGCTTGTTGGCCATCTGTATGTCTTCCTTAGAGACACATCTATTCAGATCCTTTGCCCATTTTGGAACTGGGTTGTTTGCTTTTTATTGTTGTTGGGCTGCAGACACTCTTAATATATCCTGGGTATTAATCCATTATCAGATATCTGATTCACAAATATTTTCTCCCACTCTTTGGGTTGCCTAAAATCCTATTGTTTAAGCCACCCATTTATGATAATTTGTTATAGCAGCCACAAGAGACTCATACAGTATTGTTCCTCCCATGCCCTTGCCTGGCCTGGAATTCATGTGTGATGTGTGTGTGTGCGCACGTGTACACACACACACACACACACACACACCCTTCCAAACATTTTGGTTGTTCCTGGGAAGAGTGAATGTTCACTCTTCTCCATGGGCAAAGGGAGAGTGCTGGGCAGATCTCGGCCTGGATTTTTCCTGATCTGTGAAGGTGCCTTGGAAGGTGCTTCCCTTGTCCATGGAGATTCCCAGTAGCCCTTGCACCTTGCTTCTGAACAGCTTCTCCCACACGCTCTCCTTGGGTGTCTTTTCTAAACACCTGGGAATCCTGGAGAAGATACTGAGGTTGAGGCACGCAGCAGGTGGTGAGGATGAGCACGCCCTTGACTCCATCTTTGCTATAGTGGCTGCAGTGGCTCTGGTTCAGTTGTCAACACGCAGCTCTTTGTACCTGCCCAGGAGCTACACACCCTCTAAGTGAGTGGCCAGGGGCCGGTCACCCAGATTGAGGTTCTTGTAGCCTCACTGGAGACCATTGCTCCAGGGGATCAAGTGGTACTCCTGGCAGGCATGCCCCTAGAGGCTGAGGCTACCCTGAGTCAGTGTGGAGTGGAGGCTCTGACCACCCTGGAAGTAGCTGGCTGCATGGTTCCCTGGCCCGTGCTGGGAAAGTAAGAGGGCAGACTCCCCAGGTGGCCAAACAGGAGAAAAAGAAGAAGACAGGCCGAGCTAAGTGGTGGATGCGGTACAACCAGCAATGTCGTGCCCACCTTTGGTAAGAAGGGCTCCAATGCCAACTCTTAAGTCCATTGTAATCCTGGCTTTTCCCAAGAAAGCCGCTTAGTGCAGTCAAAAAAGACGCTATTAGAGTTCGCTCCCAGGACCCCCTGGGTTTGGGGAAAATCAAGAAGCCCTCCTGCCCATTTTCTTTGCTGAGATCAGGTGAGGCTGGCTGAAGAGCCCCCCTCATGGCCTACTCTGAACCCCAGGACTTGGGAGTGGGCTCACACTGGCAGTGGGGAGAGACCTCTGATCCTCTGCAGAGCCAGCACTCCTGGTCCCACATCTCTGGGCATAGAGGGCAGGAGGTGCAGGAAATCTCCCTACCTAGTCTGAACCCCCCTACCCCCTAGGCAACAGGAAGTGAAAATGCTCAGCTCTTGTTAAAATGCCTTCCTGTACCCTTTCCCTGGCTGCTGTTTTCCCGCTTGTCCTATGAACGTGGCACCTCCTTCCTTCATCAGTTTATCCCTCATTCCCTGGATGAACACATAGGCGGCTCCTGGTTATTCACTGCTCCTAACAAGGCTGCTGTGAAAGCTCTTGACTGGAGCACCTTGGCATCTGTGTCCTTCCAGTAGGATCAGAGGTTAGATGCAGTTTCGGCCTTGTTAGTATGGCCAGTGGCTCCCCAAGTAATGTCGCTGCCGTGCCCTTCCAGGCAGTGAACAACTTGCCCCATCACTGCTCCTGCACACAGGCATGCCCTGTTCTAGCTCTGGCTTTGGGGTCCCTGCCATGCTGTGCTAAACACCTGTACCTTGCAGGCGATGAGTCTGCACATCTGTCTTCCAGTACCAAGACCAGACTCTGACCCCTCAGAATGTCTAGGAATTGACTGGCTCCATGGAAGAACAAAATGCTTTTCAACAATAGGACCACCTCCCTCATCCGCCCACCCAGACCTGGCCCCCTATGCAACTCATCACTGGCATGCTAAGAGATGTTTAACAATCTCCCAGTGGGGGGCACCTGGGTGGCTCAGTGGTTGAGCAGCTACCTTCAGCTCAGGTCATGATCCCCGGGTCCTGAGACGGAGTCCCATATCGGACTCCCCACAGGGAGCCTGCTTCTCCCTCTGCCTGTGTCTCTGCCTCTCTCTGTCTCTCTCATGGATAAATAAACAAAATCTTAAAACAAAACAAAACAAACTCCTGGTGGGACCAACCCAGCCAGTTCTGCCTTGACGTGACATTCCTAAAAATGACCACACTCTGCAAATTCGCACCAACCACAGGGCTTATGGGAAAACAGGGTCAGGCCACAACTTAAAAACTGTGTCATTGACACATTAAAAAAAAAAAAAAAAAAAGACCAGCACCTACTGAAAGCGGTAGCACTGCTGCACACATGTAAAGTGGCTTAGAATGATGTGAATACTACAGCAAGTACTTGACCTTTAGAAGGGACCTGAGGTTCACAGGTGGACGTGGTGTGGGAAGGCTGTAGCCAGGTTTCCAGATAGGGTCTGTTGTGGTAGCTCCTAACAGCTGAGGGAGTGTGTAGATGTTGAGGGGCGTGTGTGGTGGAGGGTGGGGGGTTGTTGTATATTCCCATGCAACTCGGGTCAGCCGGGTACAGTTTTCTGCATTTCTCCAGCTTTGCCCCTTAAAAAACCCTGCATAAGCACCACCACATTCGATCACATTATGCTCAAATCCGTCTCTGAGGTCTCCATCATGTTGGAACAAATTTGTGCTTTCAAAGCAAATTAGAGCACAATGGATGGGGCTCCCCCCCCCAACTCCTCATCCCCCAGCAGTTTGAGGCTACCAGCAGGAAGTCACTAAATGTGATGTGGGGAGGGATGTGTAGTATTACAGTTTTTTCACCATCAGATACAAGAGTCAGGGGTATCCTCAGGAGCACAGAGAATAGTGAGATGCAGTGAAATGAGGAAGTGATAACTTTCGAGTACTTGCAACTTTTATTTTTAATATCATGGATTTAATTGCAAGTTTGTACAACTCAGCTTTTAGCGATGGCCTTGCGAAACGAGGGCTCACACGTTTCCTGGAAATGGATCACCTGGCTTTTCCCCAGGGCCCCGCTGCAGCTCAGGGGGCCGGTGAGGATGTCGGCACATGTGTACTGAGTGCCCACGTGTCTGGGGCCAGGTGTCCAGCAGCAAATGGGGCTTATATCTCCGGGGAGACAGACAAGAAGCAAGGGCTCCTGGGATAAAACGATCATTGCTCCCATGTTGGGCACCAGAGCATCAAACTGGGTGATGAGGGCATGGTGGTGTCTATTATTCACCCCATTAGTGAAGGAGGGATCCCCTGCATCAAACAATTTAAGATGGCCTAACACACAACACCCAACACCAGTCTGATGAGATGGACAGACAGCAGCTTGTCACATAAACTCACAACCCTGGGTTGGAAGAGGACCCAGCTCGCCATGCAAGACCACATGGAGGTTGCATTTGGGAGGGGAGTGAACCCCCAGAGGCTGTGGGAGGCAGACTTTCCAGTAACAGGAGGGTGAGGGGGTCCTTGGTCCCAGGGGAGGATGTGATTGGCTTGTTTGAAAGACAAGGAGGGGAGACTTGCTAGGCCGGGGACTGGCGGGGTATAACTGGATGGGGTCACAGAGGTGGGAAACAGCCTCTTCTGCCGAGTGGGGGGCATACATAGTGAGAGCAGGGAACTCACAGGCCTTTGGGGACCCATAAGGGCAGCAGGTCCAATCTGAGGCCTTACAACACAGGCAGTCAGGGAAGGAAGGGCAGTGGGGCTCGCCCTGAAGGTAGGGGAGGAGGGGGTGCAGCCTTGTGATTCCACGAGGAAGACCATTCCAGGCAGAGGGGACGGCTGGCATCTCTGCTGGAGGGTGTGGTGGGTGGCAGGTGGCAGTCCGTGGATTCATGGAGGCCAGTGTGGCTGGAGCCCAGTGGAGGAGGGACAAAGGGAGGGGCAGGAGGGGGCAGGAGGCTGGTTTCAAGGCTGGAGAGTGGGACCCATTTACGGAAGAGCAGGAGGAGGCGTTGCGGGCTGGGCAGGACAGACCCACATCAGGAGGGTGAGACCAGATGTCCCTGCCTGGTGCCGGAGAGGACAGAGTTTAGGGGCCTGTGCCTCTTCTTGGTCTCAGCACCCCGGTGGCGCCTGCTGCCCGCCCCCTTCCGCCCAGGCTCCTGCGGGGCCTCTCCAGCATCTGCTAGGGCAAGCCCTGTCTGCCCTGTGTCCCCACTGCCTGCCCAGGGCTTGGCCTAAAGCCAAGAGAGGGCTGGTGCGCAGGCCATCCAGAGGCCCCACAGTGCCTGGGAGCAGGGAGGGTTCAGAGGAAGCTTCTGGGAGGAGCAGAATTGGGTGGAATTGGGTAGCTGAAGGGAAAAGGCCAAAGAGCAGAGTTTGAGGGGTCAACACAAAGCATCTGAGGAACTGGGGTGAGACTGAGCCATCAGGGTGGCCTCGGGGCAGCCTGGAGTTTGGACTTGGTCCCAAAGAACAGGGATCCCCAAAGATTTGGGGCAGGAGGGGAGAGTGGTCAGCAGTAGTTTTAGGAGGACCCCTGTAGCTAGACTGGTCCTCTTAGAGGGGGAAACGGTGCCAGTTGAGGGTGGGGGTGATGCTGGGAGGAGGGGGACAGGACTTGAACATGATAAAGAAGGAGGTGTGCCCCCCCATCCTATGGCAATGGGGCTATTGCTCAGTTGGGGACACTCTGAGGGGCAGGAGAGTAAGGGGTGCTGGCCCTACCCTGCTGTAGGCCAGAGGGGAAAGGAGGCCCACAGAGGGGAGGGCCTGACTCAGAGGACCTGTGGACAGCGGCAGGGGTGGGTGCTGCGAGGGTAGAAGTGAGGGCCAGCAGTCAGGCACCGGGGGACACTTGCGCATCTGGAAGGTTCACCCCGTGGCCAGCCTGTCTCCTCTATGCTCCTGAGGCCGCGTACACCGGACAGGTCGCCGGGCTTTAGCTGGGGTGGGCGCCTCACAGCATCCCCCGGGGAGGCCGGGGCGGGTCGGGTCGGAAGAGGGGGCCATGCGGGGGGTGGGGGCGATCCAGGAGGAGGCAGGGGAGGCGGGTCCCAGGAGGATGAGACCCCAGGAAAGGGGAGCGGGGGCGATGCGGGGGGCAGGAAAGGACCGCTCGGATCCGAGGAAGGAGGACGTGGACCCGGCCTGGGGGTCAGGTCCGGGCAGGGGGCGGGGCAAGTCCGGAGAGCGTCCTGGCAGGGGGAGGAGTCCCGAGGAGGGAGCGGGGGCGGGGCGGGGCGGGGCGGGCGGCCGGGCTGGGGGGAGGGGGGCAGTGCAGGGAGGGGGCGGGGTGAGGGGGAATAGGGGCCCTGTCAGGTCCGAGGGTCTGGGGATGAGCCGCCGAGGGGTCCGGGCAGGGGGCGCGGCGGAGGCGGTGGAGGCGGTGAGTCCCGGGACCGGCGCGGGGAGGGGGGCGGAGCGGGCGGGGCGGGGCGAGCTGGGGGCGGGGCGGGGCGGGGCGGGCCGAGGCGGGTCCGGGGAGGGGGCTGGTCCGGGGCTGCCCCAGCTCGGCCAGCGGCGGAGCGGGGCGCATGGCGCCGTGCGCACGGCGCGGGGGCTGCGAACAAAGGGCCCCCGGCGGCGCAGGGGGCACCGCGGCGCTCGGACCCCGGCCCTGGCCCAGCCCCGGCCCGGCCCCCTCCCTGGGCGCGGCGCCCCCGCGGAGCCGGAAAATGCGGGGCGCCCTGCCCTGCGCGCTGCTGCGCCTCCTGCTCGTGCTGCGGTCGCCGCGGGACGGCGAGTGCGCTGCGCCCCAGGCCCCGTGAGTTGCCGCGGGCGACGGCGGAGGCTGGCTGTCTTCTCGGGGAGGGGCCCCGGGGACCGGGTCAGCGAGGGGCAGCGACCCGTTCGAGGCGACACAGCCTCCGCACCGGGCGGGACCTCGAGTCTGGTGCCCCGACTCCCGGGGTCGGGGGAAGGGGGCGCCCCGAGCCCTCAGACGCGGCCACCCGGAGGGGTTCCCAGAGCTCAGGCTGCGAGGCCGGCGCCCCCTCCCCGCCTCACCCCGGGGTGCGCGGGGGCTGTCGTCGCGGGTGGTGGTTTCAGGCTGTCGGGGGCGCGGAGGGAAGAGGTGCGTGTCTTGGCTGGGACGTGGGAGAGACCTACCGGCCGGTCTCCTTGGGAGGGCGTGGTGGCCCGAGGAAGTGTTTGTTTTGCTTCCACATTTTTCTTGAAGTTTGCCTGCGGAGCTTCTGGTGGGTTGACACAGTGAGGAGGCGAATTAACTAGCTCCTAAGGAGAATTTCCCGTGAGTTGGCTTCATCGGGAATATTTCCAGACCTGCCGAGTTGGGGTGAGCCCTGGAGGCTGTGGGTTCAGGGAGGCCACCTGGAGCTGCCCAAGCTTCAGCTTTTATGAGGTGGTTTGTTCAAGTCGTGCGTGCTTAGGAGTTCCCAGAAAACAGGTCAAGCATGGGGCTTGGTGGGTGGTGTCTCTTCCAGCCACGGCTCCTTTGGAAAAGGAAGACACCATGCTGGGCCATCCTTGAGCCATGGGATTTACCTCTCCTGGGCCCTTGTGAAATTGGAATTCAGCAAATTTTTGTCCCGGGTGTTTCAAAGCAGGCACTCCTTAAAATAGAGGTTTTCAGCCAGCGGGGACCGATTTTTGTTTCCCTGGGGGTCATTCGGCAATTTTAGCGGGGGGCATTTTTGACTCACATCTAGGGGGAGGCAATGCTGCTGGAATCTACCGAGTGGAGGCCAGAGTTGCTGCGAAAGAAACGTTTTGTCATGTGCAGGTCCACCCTCATCACAAAGCTTGACCCGGCCCTAAATTAGAGACCCTGCTTTATAAGGACCAAGTTCAGAGTTGGGTTGAACTGCAACTCTGGGTTGCAGAGTTTCGAAGGGTTTTCAGGAGCATTTGCCTCTGGCTAATAAAGTCATCCTTCTGTCGAGGGACATGGAATCCCTGTGCTGGAAGACACACACTAGGAAGTGAAGTTGCAAAATTACTGACCCAGGTTCTAGATTAGTTAACCTCTAAGCCAGGGCCATGGTCCACCCAGTGGAGGGATCCTGTTTTAGGAATAGCCCTGGATACCCACTTCTGTGACCATGTGATTTTTTAAAAAATATTTTATTTATTTATTTATTTATTTATTTATTTAAACTTATTTTTAAAATATGTTATTTATTTATTTGAAAGAGAGAGAGTGCACACACATGAACAGGGGTGCGGGGGTGGGGGAGAAGGAGAAGCAGACTCCTTTCTAAGCAGGAAACCCATTGCGGGGCTCAGTCCCAGAACCCTGGGATCATGACCTGAGCCAAAGGCAGATGCTTGCTTAATGGGCTGAGCCACCCAGGTTCCCAGACCCATGTGATTTTTGCATGAGGAATCCCTGACCCCACAAAGCAGCATGGATTTGCACATTGTAGTAAGACCAAGACTGTCTGCTTTTTATCAAACACCACCTTTTCCAGGCCGGGACCTGCTGAGACCAAAGGATGAGAAGCAGTGTCAGTCGTGATGCCAAGGGGGTGCATCAGGTCAACAATGCTTAGCCAGCAAGCATCCCAACAGCTGCAACTCATGAACCTCAGGGAGAGTTAATTTGGTTCTGTTGGGTTCTCTAGGTCCTTTGGGTGAAAAATCTAACTCAGATCTGGATGAAGGCTTTAAGGGGAGACTAAGGAAAATGAACATATGGATTTGTCTATTCCCCAAATACTCTTCCCCAGTCTGCATGTGCTGGGGTTCCTCTGGGAGCTAGATGGAAAGGTTATTCCTAGAAGAGGTTGAGGTTCCCCTGCAGCAGGCAGGACACATAGGAAGCTGGAGTCATTGCACCCCCGGGTTGGTGTTGGAATTAGATAATACACAGCATGTCCCTAGGGTGATGATGCTTACCCAGGATCAGCACAGTTACGCACCCAGGGTAACTGCACGCTGTGTGAACTGCTGAGGCCAGACGCTGCCCACAGGAACCTGGTCATTGCGAGTGGTTGTTGGTGCTGGAGTCGGACAGAACGTTGGACTCCCAGGGTCATTACTGGTTCTGGTCATTGCTGGATCTGGGCTGTGTACCTACAAAACTAGGGTCTTGGCACATTCTCATCAGTGCTGGAGATACATAGTAAGTTATCTTATGTCCTGAGGTCCTTGCAGACTCCGGTCTGTCCTGAAGTAGGACAGTCCACGTAGGAACCCAAAGCGCGTGAACTCTGGCCACTGTTCAAGCTGGACAGAGCACGGCAGGCTTCCAGGGTTGGTGCTGCGGCCGGACAGGACTCAACAGGAAGCCACTGTGTCTTTTGAAATGCCCCATTTTTCATGAAGTTTTAATAAAGTCCAGTTTATCAATGATTTCTTTGATGGATCCTGCTTTTGGGATCTTTTGCATGAAATCTTTGCTTTAACCCAAGTTCACAAAGCCTTTCTCCTGTGTCCTTCTGGTGTCTTTTTTTTTTTTTTATAGTTTTACATTTATTTTATTTTATTTTTTTAAATTTATTTGGGGATCCCTGGGTGGCTCAGCGGTTTAGCGCCTGCCTTTGGCCCAGGGCGCGATCCTGGAGTCCCGGGATAGAGTCCCGCATCGGGCTCCCTGCATGGGACCTGCTTCTCCCTTTGCCTGTGTCTCTGCCTCTCTCTCTCTCTCTCTCTGTGTGTGTCTATCATGAATAAATAAATAAATCTTTAAAATAAAAAAAATTATTTATTTGAGAGAGAGAGAGACAGAGATAGCAACAGAGATAGTGAGAGAGAGCACGAGTGAGGAGAGCAGAGGGAGAAGCAGGCTTCCCACCAAGCAGGGAGACTGATGTGGGACTGGATCCCAGGACTCCGGGATCATGACCTGAGCCCAAGGCAGACATGCTTAACCAGCTGAGCCACCCAGGCGCCCCTATAGTTTTACATTTAGATCTCTGACCCAGTTTGAGTTCATCTCAGCATGTGGTGTTCAGTCCGGGATCTAAATTCATCTCCGTGTGTGTGGACGTCCGGTTGTCCCAGAGAGGATTCTGAGAGATGAAAATCTCTCCTAATTTCCTTGCCTGGCCTAGGGTTTTCCCTTTCACCTGTTTCCTTCTGGTGCCTGTAGGTCTGCAGGGTTGGATTTGTGCTACCTTTGCTGTCTGGGCTCTCAGCACTTGCTGTTGCCTTGTGAGCAGTTTTTGTGGGTGAAGATGAAATGAGACTTTCTGATTATCTGTGGAAGGTTGTAGAATACCAGAGGCAGGAGCTCAGGGGGGAGGATCTGTGCCTCAAGTTGGATGCCCTAAGGGTGCCCCAAGGCTCTCTCCTGTCTGATCCACGGCATGTTCCTTCTCCTGGAGTGACAGCTTTCCCATCTGCAAAGGAAGATAATGTTCTCTATGCTCCAGGAGTATCTTCACAGTTCATGAAGCTGAGGATTTTCAGGAAGAGAAACCTGTTTTGGTTCCATTGTTCACAGAGCTTTTTCAGTGTTGGGCCATTTAGTTTATTTTCAGGGTTTTTGTTCTTAAAATTAATGCTGCAGGAAGCTCTTTGTTTCTTTCCACTGGGTTCTGGAGTCCGGTTGCCTGGGTTTGAATCCTGGTCTCTCTTCTTGGCACAAGCACATGACTTGGCTTTCCTTCCTTCCTTCCTTCCTTCCTTCCTTCCTTCCTTCCTTCCTTCCTTCCTTCCTTTTTCTTTCTTTCTTTCTTTCTTTCTTTCTTTCTTTCTTTCTTTCTTTCTTTCTTTCTTTCTTCTTTCTTTTTTCTTAGATTTTATTTATTTATTTGACAGAGAGAGAGGAAGAGAAAGCAAGCACAAATGGGGGAGGGGAGAAGGAGAGGGAGTAGCAGACTCCCCATGGAGCAGGGAGCCCGACTCAGGGCCTGATCCCAGGACCTGGTGATCATGACCTGAGCCAAAGGCAGACGCTCAACTGATTGAGCCACCCAAGTGCCCCATGACTTGGCTTTTCTAGGGCTCTAATTTCTGACTCTGTAAATGGCTTTTAGCACTTGTCACAGGGTGGCTCTGAGGATGAAGTGGGATCCTGCCAGTAACTCAGGAGAGTATTTCACAGTGTTGGTGCAGCACGCACAAAGGTCCTGTGGCAGAATAAGATGACTGAAAAGGCCAGAGGCCACAATGCAGACATTGGAAGGGGGTGTGGTGCCAGCTAGATCCAGTGAGGCCAGGTTCTTACCTCATCAGGAGGCTTCAGAGATCAATAAGCCAACCCATGGTCTCAAGGAGCTCACAGGTCAGTGGGGGACACAGATACATAAAATGACAGTGTCATCATGGTGTGGTCAGGTGTAGGTGGAAGCCAATGCAGGGAGTACTGTGACCCAGCCAGAGCGTCAGGGAGGCCGGCAAGAGCTGGGGGTCAGACAGCCTTCGGCCTTCACTGAGGTTCTCCTCTCTGACAGGCCCTATTTGATTGCCGCACCCTCTGTCTTCCGCTCCGGAGTGGAGGAAGTCATCAGCGTGACCATCTTTAACTCCCCCCGGGAAGTTATGGTCCAGGCTCAGCTGGTGGCCCAGGGCGAGGCGGTGGCATGGAGCCAGGGAGCCATCCTGGGTAGGTCCCTGACCAGGGCTTCCTCTCCCTCTGTAGAGTGGCCTTCGGGGCTCAGGCAGTGTGGGCATTGCTTTGCTTCTTTCCCATCTCACCTCCTATCAGGGCAGGGAGAGCAGACTGCCTTCTCCCCACTTTTCAGATGGGGAAATTGAGACCCAGGAGGGGCAGCCACCTGCCCCGTCTAGGAAATCAGAGTGCATTGTTCCTCTGTAGCCCAGGTTCTATTTTTTTTCTCCTTTTTTTTTAAGATTAAAAGAAATTATTCATGAGAGACACAGAGAGAGGCAGAAACATAGTCAGAGGGAAAAGCAGGCTCCCCATGGGGACCTGCCAGGACCCTGGGATCATGACCTGAGCCAAAAGAAGACACTCAACCACTGAGCCACCCAGGTGCTCCCACAGCCCAGGTTCTCTGGGGGCAGATCTGGATGGAGTCAGGCCTTCTTCTGGCTAGAGGTGGGACCGGGGTCCAGAGGGACTCTCATGACTACTTCAGACCTTTTGTTGAGCTTCTAGGACCCCTGTGGTGTTAGATCCAGCCCCCGACTTCCAGCCAGACTGTCACTGAGTTGGGCTCAGGCCTCTGGCCAGCCTCTGCCCTGCTGTCCTTGGTAAACTGCAGATAACAGCAGTGCGGGCCTCCTGGACAAAGGTGGTGAGAGCAGGGAGCTGCCTCAAGGCCTGGAGTCCAGCAGGGCGGACACCTTATTTCTCACGTACAGTGTGATTTGGCCACAGGAGACACAGAGAGATGATGTCAGGGCTCTAAGGCCAGCAAGGTAGCACCTATCCCTTGGGGAGATGAGGGAGAGGCTGGCCTGGAGTGGAAACCGGGAGAGGGCTAGGGTAGGCAGGAGTGAAGTCCTGACTCTGTGGGCCACCCTGAAACCCAGATCAGGTTGGCTTCAGCAACAGAGTGTTTATGGGCTGTCATAACTAGGAAAGTCCACTGGCATCACTGGCTGTCTCCCAGCCCCACTTCTGGGTGGGTCTGTGTCTCCCCAAAGCCTAGAGTGTGACAGGTACGCGAGACCGCTGAGAAATATCCCAGTGTTCTCTCTGATTGGCCTATCTTGGGTCATGTGCTCAATCAATCAATCAATCCTGACCCAACCCCTCTGACCGGGGTGGGGAGGCCTATGCCGATTGGCCCATTTGGGGTCATGTGCTCAACTCTGAATCAATCACTGTGACTGTGGGAAGAGTCACTGAGCCTCAAGAGAGATGGGCGGAACCGCAGCAAACCTCAACTGAGAGCTGGGCAGGTCGTTCCCCCAAGGAAATTGGGGTTCTGCTAGTAGAAAATGGGAATGGATACTGGAAGGCAAAACAGTAGATGCTAAATTAAGTGCTAGAAAGCCTGGACAGGTGTCAGAGTGGTAAATGATTCAGCTTGAGTAAAGAGAGAGGTGATGGGAAAACACATCTACTGGAGGGAAGTCCACTGGGGACCTCAGTCTCCTCTTCTTTCCCTCTACCCTTCTTCTTGTTCCACTCCCCTGGAGAGTTTTCTCTTTGCTCCCCTTACAGCTTACCTTGGGCAGGGGCCGGAATGACATGAATTAAGTATACAGGCTGGCCAATTTTCCCCTGAATAACTTGGCTTTTGTCCATCCCCTCTGGCCTTCAAGCTCTCGCCCGCCAGCTTGGAGTAAACCTCTCACTTTTCCCAATCCCAGGTCAGATCAGCATGACCCAGTATGTGTATTTGTCCACAGACAATCCCTCTGGGTTTGAGAAGGCTCCTAGTTGTAAGGCTGCAGCTCAGGGAGGCAGGCAAACCCAGCTCCCAATTTAACTGTTTTCATCTAATTTTTATTTTTTAGATAAAGGAACAATCAAACTCAAGGTAAGCTATGAATTTTTAACATCTCAATGAACCCCCACCTTGGAAATAATTGATTTGGAATGGAACAAGAGAAGTTTCATGCATGGTGAGAAAAATCATTAACGGTAATGTCAACAATGAATAATGAAGAAAAAATTGAGAAGAGGAGAAAACTCACCCGTGATCCCATCCCCCGTACTTTTCACTTTTGTGTTTCCCTGTAAATCCTCATCCACTTAGAGACATTTCTTTCATAGCTGCAGTTAAAGGGTAGACCCCCTGGTGCTTCCTGCTGTTTTCTCTTAGCGTTGTATAAACATACTTCCCTGTATTCAAATATCTATAATTGTAATTTGCCTTCTATTGGTAAGAGCATGCAGCACATCTCTTTTATGTATTAATCTACTAACCCTTTCCACCTTGTACATGGTTAGATTTCTTTTTTAAAGACTGCTTTCAGGGTTTTGGTAATGTAATCCAAAAGTTGTAAGCATCTTTGTGCATAAAGATGTATTAGCATTCTTTTATTTTTTAAAAATATTTTATTTATTTATTTGAGAGAGGGCATGCATGCGGGGGGCACAGAGGGAGAGGGAGAAGCAGGCTCCCCAGTGAGCAGGAAGCCTGATGCGGGGCTCGATCCCAGGACCCTGGGATCATGACCTCAGCTGAGAGCAGATGCTTAACTGACTGAGCCACCCAGGTGCCCCAGAGATGTCTTAGCATTCCCAATGCCTGCCTTATTGACAGTGGTAGAACCTTTTCTCTATGACAGCAGTTCCCACCTGGTGGGGATGTTTGCCCTCTCCCCCACCTCCAGCCCCAGGACATTGGGCAGTGTCTGGAGACCTTTTTGGTTGTCACAACTGGGGAGGGCACCTACTGGGTGCTCAGCACCCCTGCAGTGCTCAGGACAGTCTCCATGACCAAGAGAGAGCCAGCCCCAGATGTCAGTAGTTGGGAAGCCCTTGATAAAGTCCCAATAGCTGTCCTTTGGGCAGGTCAGCTTTCTAGTGAATCAGAAGGCAGGGTTGCTCTGGACAAGGGTTAAGATTATGCACGATCGGGAAGCCTGGGTGGCTCAGCGGTTGGGTGGCTGCCTTCGGCTCAGGGCTTGATTCCGGGGTCCTGGGATCGAGTCCCACATCGGGCTCCCTGCGAGGAGCCTGCTTCTTCCTCTGCCTCTGTCTCTGCCTCTCTCTGTGTCTGTCATGAATAAATAAATAAATCTTAAAAAAAGAAAGATTATGCATGATCCCTGGCCACTGCATCTCAGAAGGCACTCTTCACAGGGTCGGTGCTGTGAATTTGTATAAGAGACCAATGAAGGGCTATATAATTCTAGGAGAAGGGGCCAGAGGATCTTCAGACTAACTAGAGACTCCAGGGACACCTGGTGGCTCAGTGGTTGAGCACCTGCCTTTGGCTCTGGTGGTGATCCCTGGGTCCTGGGATCGAGTCCTGCATCGGGCTCCCCATGGGGAGCCTGCTTCTCCCTCTGTGTCTCTGCCTCTCTCTGTATCTCATGAATAAATAAATAAATAAAACCTATTTTAAAAAATGCAGACTAGAGACTCCATAAAAAGCCTGGGGATCCTTAACTCTTAGAATAGCTCCTGATTAGCAATTCTCCACTTGGGAATGTGGTGATTCTGGTCCCTCAGGAAACCCTGGCAGTGGCTGGAGACATTTCTGGATACTGGCCATAGCTGCCATAACTGGTGGTGGGGGTTCCTACTGGCATCTGGTGGGCAGAGGCCAGAGATGCTGCCCAACGCCCTGCAATGACAGAGTGGCCCCCACTGCAAAGAATGATCCAGTCCTAAGTGTCAGTGGTGCCAACGCTGAGACACACTCTGTCGTTCGCAAAGCTCTGCGCTCTGCCTGCAGGTGCCCACGGGCCTCCGGGGCCAGGCCCTCCTGCAGGTGTGGGGCCGCAGCCAGCAGGCAGAGGAGGGCCCCCTCTTCCACAACCAGACCTCCGTGACCGTGGACAGCCGGGGCGCCTCTGTGTTCATCCAGACTGACAAGCCGGTGTACAAGCCCCAACACCGAGGTGGGCAGCTCTTGGGAGTTGGGGGAGGGCTGGCCCCAGCCTGGGCCGCCGCACATGACTGTCTCCTTCCCTTCCAGTGCTCATCAGGATCTTAACGGTCACCCCAGACCTGAGGCCTGTCAGCGAGAAGGTGAGATCAGCTTCTAAAACCCTGTGCCTGGAATACACCTGCCCCTGGGACCCCCTGGCCAGGGGAGCCACCAGCAACTGGTCTTTCTCCATCACTCCTCCGCCCCCCCATCCCAGCCTTCCAGTTTCTACCTCCATTCTCGGTTTTGTCTGGTGGCTCCGAGTCCCCTGGGGAGCCAGGGCGGGGTCCGTGGGACAGAGGGAAGCCAAAGCATGGTGAGAGAGTAGCAGCGTGCTCAGAGGGCTGGGGGCCTGCGGGGCCGTGTGCTCACTGCCTGCCTGTCTGTGTTGCAGCTGGAAGCCTACATTCTGGTGAGTGGCGTGTAACCCCCTCCGCTCTGCCTCGGGGGCCGGTTAGCCTGTTCTCTGCCGACCTGGTCGACTGCCGAGGTAGATCCTGCCTGTCCCAGTGCCTAATAAGGCTGGGACTGGGTCTGTCTTGGGGTCCAGATCCTCCCTGGGATGGGCTACGTGTGTGTCTGTCTGTCTCTGTTGATTTGCACACAGCTCCCTAAATGAGGAGATCGGGCTCCTTTTGTCCCTGTTATCCTCAGACCAGTCTCTTCTGTGCACCAGGGTTTCATTGCTCCCGTGTAAATGGCTAGTCTGGGGACCTGCCCTCCGTGCTTGTCCCACCCTAGACGGGGAGCTCAGAACATACACACATGTGCCGGGCACACATGTGCCAGACTGCCCTCAGTTGACTATGGATGTTTGTCTCCTCAGGACCCCAGGGGCTCGAGGATGACAGAGTGGCGACACCTGGAGCCACTCTGCTGCGGTGAGTCTCTTCCCCCCTTCCCCTTCTTTCCTCTGCAGTTTGGGGACTGCCCCTTTGGGTGACCAATGCAGTAGATCTTCCAGGAAAACAGAATTTGCTCTGAGTATACCCCTTCCCTGCAGCATTGCATCCCCACCCATGTTTCTCTGGTCCCAGCATCCAGCCAGGGCTCCTGCACATAACGTCAGGCCTGTTGGGAACATCAGGATCTTGTTTGTTGGCACCCCCCATCTCCCTCCCACTGTATGTCTTCTACATCATCATCCCTTTGGGGGCTCTAGGTCCCTGGTCTGGCCTGGAGCCCTCTTCCCGATTCTGAGATGCTCGGGGCTGACAAGCAGAGACAGGGTTTGCGTGACTCTCCTTCCTTGAGTTCCGAGCCTGGGGCTGTGTTGGAGCCGAGGGTGGGCCTCTCTGACTCCCTTGGTGACCCATCCCACCTCGCCTGGCACTCAGCCTGCTTTCCTCTATCCACCCTCCCCATCGGGCCCCTTCCCTCCCTCTCACTAACTCTCTATCTTCCTAGTAGTAGATATCTGCTGGGCACTGAAGTAGATGCTGACATTTCTGCCCAGTGGAGGAAACAGACATTAAAACATGTGATAGCATCTGCTACGATGAATGCCATGATGAGTGCAACCTCAGAGAGGGCAGAGACAGGGTTCTTGCCCAGCCGGGGACAGCAGAGACAATCCTAGACGGCTGCCTGGAGGAAAAGCCTTTTCAGCAACAAAATGAAGAAGGAGCAGAGGTTAGCTAGGCAAAGCGAGGGGCCAGGGAACATGTTCCAGACAGGCCCAGCATGAGAGGCCCAGTGGATGGCGGGGAGAGTGAGGCTGGGCATAGGAGAGAGGCCCCAGCTGTCAGGAGTGCTGACAATAAAGCAACAGTGAGACCAGGGGCCTCTTGGGCTGCAGGGCTATGTATGGACTTGATCTGTAGAACAAAGAGGAAGAGAATGACTAGCCTTCCACTTTAAAAAGTCCTTGCAGTATGTGTAGACCTGGGGTTCTCAAGTAGTGCGATTTTGCGCCCATCCTTCGGGGTAGGGTTCCTGGCCATGCTGGCCATGGGCTAATGAAGCCCCGTAGAAAATGCATGTTGGTGACATACACCCCCTAATGTCCTCTGACTGTCAAAGGCTTTGAATATGTAAAGAAAGAGACCTTTTGCTGTAGCATTTTCCAATTCCAAAGTGATGGAGAGAAGCTGTAGGGGCTTTTGTAGTCTCTGAGTTTTCTCCAGGGTCCCACTAAGCTGCTCTCACAGTGTCACTGTTGGGGACAGGCAGAGCAAGTCCCACTCAGGAGTGAAAGACCCCCAGGTGCTGTTTTGAGTCCCTGCGCCCATTCAGATTCCTCCCCTGGAGGCTTGTGGAAAATCCCCACTCTCCTCCCAGCATGAAAACAGCTCCAAGTCAGGGTTCCAAGGAACTGACCCAAAGCAAAAGCTGCCTCCTCTGCCTGAAGCTGGTGGCGTTAATGGGGTCCGTTTGCAGAGAGAGCGGTGTTCTGTCTTGAAGCCTGTTCAGAATCCTTGCTCAGTTTGGGCAGCGGTTAGCATATGGTGGGCAATGGGGTGGATTCTGCTCCCAGGGGACTTAGGTGGGACTATTTGGGGTTGCCATGACTTGGGGCGGAGGAGCTACTGGCATCGAGTGGGTGCAGGCCAGCGATGCTGCTCAGTGTCCTACGATGCACAGGCAGCCCCCAACCACGGAGTATGATCAGGCCCAAATGGCAGCAGTGCTAAGGTTGGGAACGACTCAGGTGGGAAGCACAACGGATGAGCTTGGTGGCCTGTCTCCCTGGCTTGTCAGCTCACTGTCTGCAAGGCCCTATTGCTGCAGGGCTTCCCCAGGAATCTGAAGTGCAGCCTGACCTTCAGCCTGCAGGAGTGCTCATTCTGCACAGCGCCCTCTGCCCTCCTCCACCAGCCTGGGCCTGGTGTCTGGCTTCCCTGAGGTTTTGCTCTGCGCAGGGGGAGGTGCAGGTCCCAGGAGAGCCTCTGCTTCGTCCTTGCCACCCTTGCCACCCTCGCCGGGCCCAGCTGGCTCTCTGCACACACTCTTGCTCCAGGATGACGGGTCATCTCTGTTCACACAGGGGTGGCCAACATGACCTTCCCCCTGTCTGATCAGCCCGTGCTGGGAGAATGGTTCATTTTTGTCGAAATGCAAGGGCACGTCTACAACAAGTCCTTCGAAGTTCAGAAGTATGGTAAGTTGGAGCATCTTAGGATTTTAGGATTTCACGTCTGGGAGAGACCACAGACCTGGTGATGACTGATGATGGGGAGGGTGGCAGCAGCCCCATTCATTGGGGCTCAGTGCAGAGAGCTGAGCACTTTGTCATTTCCTTCTTAAAAGAACTCAAAAGAGGTACAAAAACAAAATGTGCCATCTTCGGTATTTGTACATGTACGCTTGTGTCACATTGAGGACATTCATGTTGTTTGGTAGCCATCACCACCCTCTTTCTCCGGAACTTTTTCATCTCTCCAGACTGCAATTCGGTCCCCATGAAATGCTACCTCCCTGTCCCCTCCCCCAGCCGCCGATGCCCACCAGCCTACTTCCTGTTTCTATGAACCTGACTTGTCTAGGTGCTTCATGGAAGTGGGACTGCACAGTCTTTTGTCCTTTTGGGTCTAGTGTGTTTCACTCAGCATGATGTCATCTGGGTTCATCCATGGCGTGGCCTGGGTCAGAATTCCCTTCCTTTTTAAGTCCATTTCTTTTGGTTCTTTCGTCATCATCCTGATCCTGTGCACAGATGAGGGGACGTGAGATGTTCAGAGCCATTCAGGAAACGGTCCAGGTGACAGGAGCTGTGGACCGAACATAGATCACAGCTGCTTACTCTGCTTCTGTGCCCAAATTCTCCCTTAAACTGTTTCTTCCAGGAGGAAGGCCCTAGAAGGAAAGGCTGTAGAGGGCAGGGCTGTTGGTTGCAAGTGACAGAAGCCCAGTGCAAACTAGAGAAGCAAAAGGAAAGGGATTTATGGCCTTGTGTGACAGGCTCGATGGACCAATTACGTCCAGTTTCCTCCTTGTGGGTTCTGGGTGTCCCTGAGCTTCACAGGGTGACCAGATGGCCAGAGGCTCCCGGGCTGAGTTGTGAGGCAAAGAGATAAAGAGATCCCCTCCAGCTACAAGCACTCCTGGGCCACCCGCACCGGTCTAGGAACCTGGCCACTTGTGCACCTCTTGGCTGGGCTGCACGCAGTGTACGCAGCCTAAAAGTGATGCGATGTGGGCCCCTTGAGAGAAAAAGCGTGTGTGCCCCCCCAAAGTAGGAAATAGATGTGGGTCAGCGAAATCTCCAGAATGCTGCCTGCACTCAGCAAGGGTGGTGTGGATTCCTGTAGCGGTGGCCGCGCAGTGGCCCCAGGCTGCGGCCCTGCGGTTATCCCTGCCACAGCTCCAGGACTTTCTGAAGCCCCCACCCGCCCCGGGGGCAGAAGCTGCCCCTCCCTCCTCTGCTCTCCTTCCAGTGTTGCCGAAATTTGAGCTTCTTATTGACCCGCCCCAGTACATCCGGGACCTGGACACCTGTGAGAAGGGGACTGTGCAGGCCAGGTGAGAAGGAGGCGTCAGCTTGGGCGAGCTCCTCCCCTTGTAGGCGTGCCCCTTCCCGGGACAAGCCCCACAGGCACGCCCTTCCCCGTGAGACACTCCCCCATGGGCACCCCCCCCCACACGCCCCCATGGGCACGCCCCTCCTCCCCAGACACACTCCTCCCAGACACACCCCCATGGGCACGCCCCTCCTCCCTGAGACACTCCCCCCAGACACACCCCCGCGGGCACGCCCCTCCTCCCTGAGACACTCCCCCATGAGCACACCCCCCCAGACACACCCCCACGGGCACGCCCCTCCTCCCTGAGACACTCCCCCATGAGCACACCCCCCCCCGACACACCCCCATGGGCATGCCCCTCCCCCGAGACACTCCCCCCAGACACACCCCCGCGGGCACGTCCCTCCTCCCTGAGACACACCCCCACGGGCACGCCCCTCCTCCCCGAGACACCTCCCTCAGACATGCCCCCCCCTCACGCGCGCCCCTCTTGGGGTTTATCCCCCTCTTCCCACTGTTGTGCTGCTCCCCCCGTGGGAACATCCCTCCTCCTCCCCCTCCCCTTCCAGCGTCCCCCTCTTCCTTACAAACAGCACCCACAGTGAATGGGCGGACCCACAAGGGATTTCTTGAAGGGAGTGTCCGTCTCATGACCAGGCTAATGACCAGGTGCAAAGTGAAGGCTGACCAGAGGGTGTCCAGAGTCACTGTCCCTTTTGGGACCCCTCAGAGAGAGCCCTTCACAGCTCGTGTTCCTGTGCAGCTCTGCCACCTACAAGAGTTGTGGCCGAGGCAGTTCTTCTGCCCTTGTCTCCTCCAGCTCTGTGGGATTTTTTTTGTTTCTTTAAGTAATCTCTACCCCTAACGTGGGGCTCAAACTCCCCACCCTGAGATCAAAAGGCCCACGCTCTACTGACCGAGCCAGCCAGGTGCCCCTGCTGTGTGTTTTAAAATCCAAGAATATTGTCAATTATTCTTGAATAAAATTAAAAAATAAAATAAGATCCAAGGATGCATTGGATATGCACATATTTTTGATCGTCTAGAAAAATCTATCAAAATGCCTGGTGTTATTTTTTTTATTCATTGTGATCTGCCATCTTGCTCCTGTGCCCTGTAGACAGGTGTCCCCTCTGCATAAAGCATGACAAACATATGTTTAAGTTTTACCAACATCAAAAAAAAAAAGTTTTACCAACATCTCTGAGAGGATAGTTTTGTCCCCATTCTCTGGGTGAGGAACCAAGACTGGGAAAAGTCAGATCCCCGGTTTAAAGTTGAATTCACCGGGGCACTTAGGCCCGAGTTTCGCTGGTAGCCACGGTTGTTTGATCCTCTGTACTGTCCTCATCGACAAGTGACGGGCCTAGCGGTTGTCTCACATACTCTCCTGCTCTTGGGTTCAGAGTTCCTCTCTGACCCTTGGTCTCTTTTTCTGTCAAACACCAGTCTTGGTGCAGAGGATTGCAGGCCCCTGACATTATCTACGCTGACTCTGGGCTCTGGGAAGGACTGTAAGCACAGAATGTAGGATGGGGAAGCATCCCTGTATCAGCGGACCACAACACAGGGGCTTGACCTTCCTGAGACTGACCCCACCCCACCCCTGCTGCTCCGTGGGAAGTAACTCACTTTGTCCTTTTGTTCCAGGTATACCTTTGGGAAACCTGTCTCGGGGAACTTAACGATCAATATGACTGTAAATGGCGTGGGGTACTACAGCCAGGAGGTGGGGCGCCCCATCCTCAGAACCACAAAGGTGAGGAGCAGGGACCTCATGCACTAGGAGCTTCCCTTGGACATTCCAGATACATAGAATCGTATATTCTTTTTTTTTTTATTTTTATTTTTTAAAGATTTTATTTATTTGAGAAACAGAGAGAGAGAGGCAGAGACACAGGCAGAGGGAGAAGCAGGTTCCATTCAGGGAGCCCGACATGGGCCTCGATCCCGGGTCTCCAGGATCATGCCCTGGGCTGAAGGTGGCACTAAACTGTTGAGCCACCCGGGCTGCCCAGAATCATATGATCTATGGTCTTTGTGTCCAGCTTCTTTTACTTGGGACGATGTTTTCAGGGTTCCTTTTTACGGCTGAGTAATAGTTCATTTTGGATGGGCCACAGCCACATTTTGTTTTTCCATTTACCTGTTGATGGATATTTGAGTTTTTTCCACTTTTTTGGCTCTTATAGGTAATGCTGCTCTGAACACTCGCGTACAGGTTTGTGTGAGGCTGGACGTGTTCCTTTCTCTTGGATGTGGCCCTCCTGGGTTGTGTGGAATTACATACACTATCCCAGTAAGAATGAGCAAAGGCTATTTATTCAGAGCTTTGCTATAGCAAGGGAGTCAGCCACCATCACTCCTGCTTGGCATACTCGAAGCTTTATTGTGAGCAAGAGGGAAGGCTTCAGGTGTGCCCCAGCTTCAGGCTGTGGGCATAGGGAAGCTGTGAGCACCTAACTAGAAGGAGAGCTTCTTGTGAGATTGGTTAGGGGTGCATATTTGTCTCTCTCAGAAGTAGGGAAAAGGGACACTTGGTTGGCTCAGTAGGTAGAGCGTGAGATTCTTGATCTTGAAATCATGAGTTTGAACCCCACCTTGAGAGTTTACTTTAAAAAAATTTTTTTAAAGGGGTGCCTTGAGGTGCCTGGGTGGCACAGTTGGCTAGGTGTCTGACTCTTGGTTTTGGCTCAGGTTATGATCTCATGGTTATGGGATTGAGCCCTGCATTGGGCTCTGCACTCAGTGGAGAGTCTGCTTGAGTCTGCACATATGTGCTCTCTCTTTCTGAAATAAATAAATAAATCTTTAATAAAATAAAATGGGGTGCCTGGCTGGCTCAGTCAGTAAAGTAAGTGACTCTTAATCTCGGGCTCGTGAGTTTGAGTCCCATGTTGGGTGCAAACATTACTTAAATAAATAAATACACCTTAAAAAAAAAAAAGAAAAAGAAGTAGGGACAAAAATCAGGGAAGTTGTCAGTTATTGATCAATTCCTGGCCATTTGGGGCTGGTTGTTCCGGGATTTTGTCTTCCTGCCAGTTGCTAGACACAGGGGTCAGACTTCCTTCAAGGCTGGTAATGAGTTGGTCATTTTTCTGTATGGTCTGGCCATGGTCTTTTTGTATATTTGGGGGTAACTCTATGTTTAGCCATTTGAGAAACTCAAATGTTTTTAAACTGAGTTAAACTCAGACTGTTTTCCAAAGCGGCTGCATGACTTCACATTCCTGTGTACGTAAAGTCTGAAAACCCGGTTTTTCTTTCTTCTTTCTGGATGTGGCTTATTTGTCAGGACCCCGCCTGGGTCCTGAGATAGGGGTGGAATGGGGGCATTCTGTGCCCCGGGTATGGGAATAGAATAAGTTCTCCAAAGTGGGGGATGACCAAGTTCAAATCCCTGCCCCGATGTCTGCTGGAGGGCAATCATCTTACTACAGGGGACATCTTACAGGGGATATCCAGCAAGGGATCCAGTGACTCACAGCATAGCTTGGGTGTGTCACTGAGTGTCCCCCTGGCCCTCCAAGCAGCCGGAGAGTCCTGCAATTCAGATGTGGTTTTGAGAATCTTTCCTTGACGCCACTCCAGCCCTGAGTGAGCATGTTCTGTGTTTCCTACCTCCAGATCCACGGCTCCCAGGACTTTGACATCTGTGTGAAGGACATGATCCCAGCCGATGTCCCCGAGCACTTCCGGGGCACCGTCAGCATCTGGGCCACGGTAACCAGTGTGGACGGGAGCCAGCAGGTGGCGTTTGATGACTCCACCCCTGTCCAGAGGCAGCTGGTGGACATCCGCTACTCCAAGGACACCAGGAAGCAGTTCAAGCCAGGCCTGTCCTACGTGGGGAAGGTAAGCACTGGGGATCCGAAGGGCTGTCTGAGGACACAAGCTGTGCACTGCCTCCTACCCTAGCTCTGCTTGAAGGTCACCTGGGGGTCCAAATGGGGACTCTACTGAAGATGGTGTCTTTTATTTCTTTTAAATTATTTTAAATAAAAATATTTTTAAAAAATATTTTGTTTCTTTGAGAAAGAGAGAGTGTACGTGCATGTGCATGCATGTACACGAGCATGGGAGGGGCAGAGAGAGAAGTGGGCTCCTCACTGAACAGGGAACCTGATGCGGGGCTTGACCCTAGGACCCTGGGATCATGACCTGAGCTGAAGGCAGATGTTTAACCAACTGAGCCACCTGAACCCCCCACCATCCCTGTCTTCTGAACCCCTTGTTCTGACTGCCTTTTCTGAGTGAGGTCAGCATCACAAGGAACTGCTCATAACACGGTCTGTTCTGTTCATACCCCAGTGTGGCACCAGGTCAATGGCCAGCACATGGTGCTTCCTCCACTGTGATTTGTACATGGAGACCGATGGGATAGAATTCAGGGTGCAGAAATAAATCCACGCACTTGGTAGACACTGAGCCCCTGTATGCTCCCCTAACCAATTGCCGAGGATACCCTGCTCCCAGTTAACCACCTATAGCATCCCCACCCTGGTAGCCTCCAACTGGGACACACCTGAAGCCTTCCCTGTTTCTTGCTATAAGGCTTTCCTGCTTCACCTGTGTTTGAGTCTCTGCCAAACACCAGTGATGGTGGCCATGACTCCCTTGCTACAGCAAGCTTTGAATACATAGCCTTTACTCCTTTTATTTCAGGTGGTCTTTATTTAACTCCATACCATGTGGCCTGGGAAGTCTGGTTCACCGTGTGACACCAGGCTAACAGCCAGCACGTGAGGACTTGTACCTTGTGACTTCTTTGCCAAGTCCAAGGTCATGAAGGTCCTCTTACTCCACCCGCCATCTTCTAAGTGTTTCAGAGTTCTAGCTCTTAACTTTAGGTCTATGATTCATTTTTAACTTTTGTAGATGGTGTGAGGTAGGGGTTCAACTTCATTGTTTTGCATGTGGGTATCCTGCCGTCCTAGCCCCATTTGTTGAGGGAACTGTTCTTTACCCATTGAATGGTCTTGACACTCTTGTTGAAAACCAGTTTGCCACGGATGTGTGGATTTATATCTGGACTCTCGGTTCTATCCCATCGATCACCACGTCTCTCCTATGCCAGTACTACATTGTCTTGATTTCTGTAGCTTCATAGTGAATTTTGAAATTGGGACATGTAAGTTCTCTTTTGTTTCACTTTTTCATGATTGTTTTGGTTATTTGGGGTCTCTTGCAATTCCCTGTGACTTTTAGCTTGTCAATTGCTGTGAAGTAGTTGGCTGGGATTTTGATGGGGGATTGGGTTGAGTCTGTAGATCAGTTTGAGGAGTGGTGCTGCCCTGACTGTTTTGAATCTTTGGTGACCCCTTCCAGGTGGAGCTGTCCTACCCAGATGGCAGCCCAGCCGAGGGGGTGACGGTCCAGATCAGGGCAGAGCTGACACCAAAGGACAACATCTACACCACTGAATCTGTGTCCCAGGGAGGGCTGGTGGTGTTTGAAATCCCCTTCATCCCTATGTCAGCACAACATGTGTGGCTGGAGGTGGGTGAGTCTCACAGCCTTGGTGCCTTCCTCAGTCCATGCTTGGGCACCAGCTTAGTCGACCTGTGGCCTACTGCTCCCCTGAGGGAGTTTACAGTCTTTGATGTGGAGTTTGGGGGATGGAAACCAGCCCATCCCAGGGCAAGATGGGAGGTCAAGGAGAGGTGAGGGCTCCTGGCTCTGTCATGCTGAAGGAGGCTGTCCCAAAGGGACCTCATGATGTGGACTCCTGACCTCGGGGAGGGTCATCCAGGCTGCTTCAGGGAGGGTGAAATAGCATGCAGAGGCCCTTCATCATAGTGTAATTGGGCCCAGCGAGGCTGAGTCCCTCAGGAAGATACAGAGGAAGGAATTGGCAGGGTGCCCCTGACCTCACAGGGGTGTTGGGGGGTTATCCAGAAGGCAGCTTCAGGGGGACAGAGTGGTCTGATTTTTAATATTCAGCGGTTGTTCCAGTAACTATAATGGGAGGGTACCTGGCGGGGGGCACAGTTGGGCAGACAGGAGGTGATGACAGAGAGGCCACTGAGCCTGGAGCTGTGAAGGTAGAATGGGCAGGACATGGGGTCCCATTGTCAGGGGAGGGAGGAGCAGGAATGGTAGAAAAGGGTGTCCAGCCACCCCCCACCCCCTGGCCTCTGTGATGGCCTCATGGATGCTGGATGGCAGGGAAGGGGTGGGGGTGGCCGAGAGTAAATGTGTAGGTGGAAGCTGAGGACACTTGTGGTGACTATGTCCTCAGTCAGGCAACATGTATTTAAAGGGTTTTAACCATCAAAGTTGTAAGCTTGGGGGTGTCCAGCCTACAGCTTTCAAATGGACTACAAATCCATTGCTACAATTACAGCTTTTCTTTTTAATGATTAAAAGGCATTCCTTTATTTCCATTAGCCCCCTAGCAATTAAGTAGCAGCAAAGCCCTGAAATGACCACAAATACCAGAATTAGCTGAACAATTTTCTGTCTCATAGATACATGTCTAAAAATTAGCTTTTTCCTAAAAATATCACATTAATAGAAAGATATTCTGTTTCTGTTACTGAATACTGCTTAAGAAAAGGTCTTTAATTATTCTTTTTTTAAATTTTAAATTATTTATTTATTTATTCATGAGAGATACAGAGAGGCAGACATGCAGAGACACAGGTGGAGGGAGAAGCAGGCCTCATGCAGGAAGCATGATGCGAGACTTGATCCCAGAGTCCTGTGGCCTGTGCCCTGGGCCTAAGGCAGATGCTCTGAGCCACCCAGGTGTCCCTAATTACTTTGTTTTTAAAATTTATTTTTATTTATTTATTTATTTATGATAGACAGAGAGAGAGAGAGAGAGGCAGAGACACAGGCGGAGGGAGAAGCAGGCTCCATGCCGGGAGCCTGATGCGGGACTCGATCCCGGGACTCCAGGATCGTGCCCTGGGCCAAAGGCAGGCGCGAAACCGCTGAGCCACCCAGGGATCCCCCCTAATTATTTTTTTAAAAGCAGAACTAGGGCAGCTCGGGTGGCTCAGGGGTTTAGTGCCGCCTTCAGCCCAGGGTGTGATCCTGGAGACCCAGGATCGAGTCCCACATCAGGCTCCCGGCATGGAGCCTGCTTCTCCCTCTACCTGTGTCTCTGCCTCTCTCTCTGTGTCTCTCATGAATAAATAAATAAAATCTTAAAAAAAAAAAAGCAAAACTAATTGCAGGTGTTAATTATTTTCTATTTATTTTACTTTTTACTTTTATTTTTTAAAATATGTATTTGTTTTAGAGAGAGAGCACGAGCATGTGCATGGGGGAGAAGAGCGGAGGGAGAGGGACAAACCAACTCCACGCTGAGCACAGAGCCCAACATGGGGCTCGATCTCAGGACCCTGAGATCATGACCTGAGCCAAAATCAAGTCGGACACTTAACTGACTGAGCCACCCAGTAGTCCCCGACTTCTTTACTCTTGATCTCCCAGAAGTCTTAGATCTGCACTTCTGGCCTCTCCTTTGTATTGTCTATCCTCTTTCAGCAGCAAGAGAAGGCGACAAGCTCAAACCCCAAAGGAGCAAAAGCAGTATAAGCACCCAGGCAGGACTGGGTGCACACAGAGGGAGGAGCGGGGTGCAGAGCCCCGGGGATGCTGTCCTGCATGGCCACTCCTTCTCCTGACCACCCTCTCTATGGTCACTTCCCAGGCTGTTATCCCCTCTGAGAAGCCACCAGGGCCACTGGCAAAACAGAGAAAGAGAGAGAGAGAGAGAGAGAGAGAGAGAGGGATGGGAAGGGCTTCCTAACATGCCTGTGATAGAACTTTCTTGGTGGCCACATGAGTCACCTGCCTCTGCTGGAGCCACCCCCTGACACCCTGTGACCAGTCTTGGACCTTGTTTCCTGGAGCCGAGGAACACTGCGTTAAGGCACATTGGACCCCATTCTCTGAGAACTGGGGAAAGGGGGTCTCCAAAGGGAAATTAGAGCATAAGAGGGTCTTGACGCAGGCCAGGGCAGTCAGAAGCCTCCCCAAGACCCCCTTCTTCCACCAAGCACCCAGGCCTTAACCAAATATCCTCTTTTCTTCAGACCAAGGTGACAGCACTCCAGGGGAAGCCTGTGGGGGCCCAGTACCTGCCCAGCTATCTCTCTCTCAGCAGCTGGTACTCTCCAAGCCAGTGCTATCTGCAGCTGCAGCCACCTCCCCACCCCCTGCAGGTAAGGCTTTCAGGTGTGCCCTTCCCCTGGCACGAGGTGCCTCAGGAAAACAGCAAGCACGCGCCTCGGGGGACGTGGGCATGCCCCAGCAGGGGCACAGGAATCCCTGTCCCTTCAGCAGTGTGTGCGTGTGTGTGTGTGTGTGTGTATGGGGGATTCTTCTGGATGAATGCCTGGGATTTAATCATGGTAAACCTTTAGGCTGTGGCCTGGGGTTTACCCTGATTAACCTGGCCCTGGGGGTGCCGGTACCATCACTTGCTCCCATGCCTGAGGCGGGACCCCCAACTGTTGGCCCAGGTTCCCACTGTCCGCAGGGTGGCACTTCTTGGGTGCAGGCACCGGATTTCCCCAGCCAACGCTTGCAGACACACCTGAGTATGGAGATGAGACAGTCCTAGGTCTGGGTCCCGTGTTCCTTCCTCCCAGTCTGTTATTCAACAATCCTGATTAAGCAAGATGGATGGAGATGGATGGAGCTGTGAAATTTGAGCAGAAAGTGCAGAGTTCCTTTGCTCCCTCTGTCCCCCGTGTGCGGGTTCTCTGGTGATTAGCAGCTTGTCTTAGGGTGGCACACCTGTTACAGTTGATGAGCTGGTATCGATGTGTTGTTATTAACTAAAATAATAACAGGGTACGTTAGGGCCCTCTCTGTATTGCAGACTCGGTGCATTTGGACAAACGTATAACGACACGCATCCAGCATTATAGTATCGTACAGAATGGTTTCAGCGTTCCACCCAGCTGTTCATTCATCCCTCCCTCCCCACGCGCCCCTGGCAACCACCCATATTTTCACTGTTTAATATTTTTGCCTTTTCCAGAATGTCCTATTGTGTTGGGAGAAGTGAAAACCCCTGGAGTTGTTTTGACTGGGGGCACAGTTTCAATACATACAAAGGAAGTCAAGTCATGAGATTTAGGTACAGATCCCAGAGTGGGGTGAGCGAGCACATAGTGAACCTGGGGGAAAGGACAGTCCTCTGTCCCAGGTCACTTCCTAGGAGACAGACAGTAGGGCAGCAAGCACCTGTTACTCATAAGGTGGTTGAGAAGGAAGTCGCTAACATTTGAGGGGTCGGTGCTAAGGGGTTATTTTTATTTTTAAAAAGATTTTATTTATTTATTCATGAGAGATAGAGAGAAACAGAGACATAGGCAGTGGGAGAGGCAGGCTCCCTGCGGGGAGCCTGATGCAGGATTCAGTCCCAGGACCCCAGATCACGACCTGAAACAAAGGCAGATGCTCAACCATTGAGCCACCCAGGTGCCCCTGACCCTAAGGGGTTATTTTAAAAGGCACGTGGGGAAAAGTGAAGCAGAAAGTTGTGGCCAGAATCCTAAGCTTGGGTCCTCATATAAATGTCCAGACTCTGGCTGTGAGCAGCTTGTCAGGCCATCAATTGCCCAGGCAGAAACAAAATAGCTGTTTCCCCCTCACGTATATACAGCAGTCCACCTCTTATCCATGGGGACACATCCCTACATCCCCAATGGATGCCTGAAAATGCACATAGGACCAAACCCTACGCAAGGACTGTGGAATGCTTACCCCCTCTTGAATGATGTATGTATAACGAAGCACCCTGTTAGCTCCTTTAACTGAGCCTGAGGGCAGAGCCTGGCCGCCAGGAGTGGTGGCAGGCTCCCAGGCATTGCTCCCCGGCCCTACCAGCCCCATAAACTCCCTTTCCGAGAGCTGCTGCCCAGACGGGCCAGGGGCCCCTGGGATGCAGCTCAGAGGAATCCTGGCACCAGGGCCACCCATTTTGGGACCTAGCGGCCCTCTGCAGGGGTTCTGAGAATGAGAAACTCAGAGGAGATTGTGCCCAGCTTGGCTGAACACGCTGTTCTTGTAATGCTATTCAACCAGCGGCGCCTTGTGGGGATGCTGGTGTTGGCTGCCTTCCTGTGGGGGCGGGAAGGAGCCCTGTGTCCCCAGCTGGCCGTGCCACAGTTCCCATTAGATGAGGACTTGGCTGGGTCACTCAGACTTTCCTCTTGGAGGGACATCTCCATCCTGCCTGAGTTGGGTCAGCAGGCTCCTGCTTCCCCCTGCCCCATGACTGTCACCAGGGCGCCCCCTGGGTACGGACGGCCTCAGGGCATGGAGACCAGAGTGACTGAGCTTGGTCCAGCCTGGGCTCTATGTTGGGGTCCTTCTCCTTCCTCCAGATTTGAGGTGCATGCAGGGATGAGCTGCTCTGAGAATGGGGGCTGTCAAGCCTGCCGTTTAGGGTTGCCGTGATGCCATGGGGCTAGTGTGTGAGGAGAGGAGAAAGGTTTTGCTCTTTTCTTTTTTCCAACATTGAAACCCAAGGGGACTTTTGTTTAGATGTCTTTTTATAAGGGGGATATTTACAAACTTAGAAATCGTAGAAAACGGTATAACCATATGCCTTTCACCTAGATTTATGAATTAATATTTTGCCTCTGTCCATCCATCCATCCTCCCACTCATGCATCCACTTGTCCACCTACCCACCCACCCAGCCATCCACCCATCCATCTACCCACACATCTACTCCTCTATCCACCCATGAGCCTATCCATCCATCCACCCATCTACCCAGCCATCCACTCATCCATTCACCCACACATCCACTCAGCCATCCATTTCTTTAGACTTTTCATTTTCTGCAACATTGGAAAATAAATTACATATATCGTGATGCTTCACTCTTAAATAGTTGAGCATAACATGTCCTAAAAATAAGGACATTTTTCAGCATGATCTCAAGGTTCTTATGACATCTAAGAAAATTGTCTTAACTCAAGATATTGTTACATCTACACAGTCTTATGATGCACATACATGTAAGCATGCAACCATATGCATGCGCCTATGTGAACGCGCATGCATGTGTGTGTGTGTGTGTGTGTGTGTGTGTGCGTGCATTTCATTCAGGATCAGTTTACGTGTTGCATTTGGCTCTTCTGTGTCCCTAGTTGCTCTTGATCTGGAATAATCCCCACCTCTGCCTTTTCATAACCATGATTTTTGTGAAGAATTTAGGTCCGTGGTCTTTTAGATGATCCCACGTTATTAATTAGAATCAGGCAAAATTGCCACATATGTGCCGCTCTTGTGTATCCTGTCAAGAAGCACAGATTTAGAAGGCCCCATGTTGCTGGAGCTGATCTTATCCTTGGTTGGAGTCTGATAACTCTCAGCTCTTTTTCCTTATGGGTGAGGCTACTGAATCACCGGGGTGACAATCTGAGGCCCCTGCCACACTGTCCTGATCCCCAGCAACCTTTCATCCTGTGCCTTTAGCATCACTGACAATTCTCATGTGACCTGTTACCACAATAGGGGCATCATGATGGGGGTTCTGAACTCTCTCATTCCTCCTACATTTGTTAGCTGCTGTTCCTCCATAAAAAGAAAGAACTTGGGCAGCCCCGGTGGCTGGCGCAGTGGTTTAGCACCACCTTTAGCCCCGGGGTGTGATCCTGGAGACCCAGGATCGAGTCCCACATCGGGCTCCCTGTGTGGAGCCTGCTTCTCCCTCTGCCTGTGTCTCTGCCTCTCTCTCTCTCTCTCTCTTTCTCTCTGTCTCTCATGAATAAATAAATAAAATATTTAAAAAAAAGAACTTTCCTTCTCTCCTCCCTACTGTTATTTTTGTTGTGTTGTTGTGTAGAGTATGTTACAGACTTGAGGACCTGAAAACAATTGTTCAATATGTTATAATCTGTTATCAATTCCTTTTTTTAAATTTTAAATTTTGGAATAATTTTAGATTTTTCAGAAGAGTTGCTCGGACAGTACAGGGAGATCCTGTATATCCTTCCTTCAGCTTCTCCTGCTGTTTCTAAGTTTTAGAAAATTGTTTGTCTTTTCATTGTCGAGTTGTGAGTTCTTTATGTATGCGGGATACCAGACCCTTAGCAAATATGTGACCCAGGATGCTCAGGGTCTGGGGTTTTGTTATTGGGGGGTCAGTCACATAGCCATGGCTGACCATCTGCATGGCTGACCTCAGTTCCAGGCTCTCCAGAACTCAAATTGATTTGAGTGTGACCCAGGCAGTCCTCATAAATCATATTGTCAGTAGCTGGTGGGGCCTGAGCCCTCAGGTAAACAAAGATACCTAATAGGGAGGACATTTCAGAGGCTTAGAGATGCCCCCTGGGGAGCCGGGGGCCAAAGGCCAGAGCTCTCTTCAGGCCAGGTTCACTCTTTTACTGCACATCACCTCATTGAGAGCTTCCACACTGTTAGTACACTCGATCCGCACCACAGCCCATTGACAGAGCAGCCAGCTGAGGCTGCCCAGGGGCCGTGGCCACTGCCAGGATGCCCAGTTTTCTGCTCTGAGGCTGGCATTCCTGCCTCAGCTGTCCCGGCCTCCCTGTGGCCCCAGAGTGGCCATCTGCCTGGAGTGGGGGCTGTGGCCTTGGTGCCAGGCTATGGGTGCCACATAGGGCTCCTCATGCTGCCTGTCTTCCACAGGTGGGAAGGGAAGCCCATTTCCCCGTGAAGTCCACGTGTCCCTGCAACTTCACCCTGTACTATGAGGTGGCCGCGAGGGGCAACATTGTGCTCTCAGGCCAGCAGCCCGCCCACATCACTCAGCAGAGAAGCAGGCGGGCAGCCGCAGAGACACCGATTCGGTTAATGCACCTTTCTGAGACAGGTGAGCCAGGTCGCAGGCAGGTGTTCCTTGTTCTTTCAGAACCACTGAGACCGGGGTGGGTGCCCCAGAAGGGAGGGGTAAGCAGGACTCACCCTGGAGGGGGAGCTTGTCTCAGGACAGAGGGCTTGTGTCCCAGGCAAGATGTGACTCGGACCAGGAGGTGGGCAGTGAGCAGCTGCTGGAGGTGGAGAGGTCCTCTCCAGGCTGTCCTCACTGCCTGTCTGCAGGGCACAAGGGGCAGGCCAGCCACAGGCTGGACCCCTGTGCTGGCCCACACTGTGCTGTGTTGCCATCAGCCAGTGGCCTCTCTGACTCTGCCCAGGTCACCCTCCCAACCAGGAGTCTTCTTCCTCCTCTCCCTCCTTGACTCCATGTGCTTCTCATGAGACCCACAGCCTCCTCTGGGTCTTCCCCAGCCTCTTCCCCCTTCATAATCCTTCTGCCTAGAGCAGGATCCCCAGACTGGGCGATGGGGACAGCTGAAGGCAGGCCATTTGTGGTGGGGCTGTCCGGCGTGCGGTACGGTGTCAGGGAGCGTCCACAGCCTCCACCCATTCGGTGCCAGTAGCAACCTATTCACACACAATACGATGACTTAAAAAATATCCAGACATTGCTACTGTCCCTAAAAGGAAAAGTCAGCTGTAGGTGAGAATCAGAGATAGATAGATAGATAGACTCATGGATTTATGAGTAGATCTAGATCTATACTTAGATTCACACTTAGATTCATAGACGTATTCATTCATAGTTCATAGACATAGATAGATAATAGATAGATGATAGCTAGATGCATAGGTAGACCGGAACCCAGGGTCCCTCTCATGGAAAGGCAGGGTTTCCCACTCTGGGCACTACTAATGTTTGGGGCTGGATCATTCTCCTGTTGTTGGGGCCATGCTGTGCACAGCAGTGTCGAGCAGCATGCCCGGCCTCCTGCCCCGTAGATGCCAGTGGCACTCCCAAGCCATGACAGCCAAAAATGTCCCCTGGGGGGGCAGCATCTCTCTGGTTGAGAACTGCTGGCCCAGATGGTGCTTTGGGAGTCATATCCCCACATCCTTTTGGGCTTCCCTTCCCTTCCCTTCTAGGTGAAGTAACAGGGAATGTGAGTATCCAGGAGTACTCGGCCCAGGACCAACACCCATCTTGTGCTGGGCCCCAGGTCATCCCCAGGGCAACCTGGGGCATGGCTGGTCCCAGTGTGGGGTGCTGGGTCCTCATGCCTCTCCCCACCTCTAACTTGTCTTAGAGCCTCCTCCAGCTGCGGCAGCCGAGGTCAATGTGTGTGTGACCTCTCTCCGGCTGCCTGTGACCCCTAGCATGGTCCCCCTTGGCCGCCTGCTGGTCTTCTATGTCAGGGAGAATGGAGAAGGGGTTGCGGACAACCTCCAGTTTGCTGTTGAGAACTTCTTTGAAAACCAGGTGGGACATGGGGAGCCGACTGGGGGAGTGGCCCAGCAACAACCATCTAGGGATGCTGGGGGGGAACTCCAGGGTGTCTGTGCCCCGAGTAGGCTGTCCACAGCTGCCACTTGGGTTCCCAGAGGGTATCAAGGTAGGACTGCAAGGGCTGCCCTGTCTTCGGGAATAATTGCAACTAAATTACATCTTTACCGGAGCTCCTCCCAAAGTCACCCAGATGGAGATTGCATTAGGAACACACAGGGAGAGCCGTCAGCTCCTCGCTGTCTCCATTGGGTCCCAGACTTAAGGGACACGATTCATGCCCCTAGCAGCGGGCTCAGCTTTCTGTCCCTTCTCCCTGCATCCTTTGAAACTGGCTGCTACATGCCCTCAGCCAGTGCCTGTCCCCACCCCCCCCTTTCTCCTTGCTCCCCTCCCATCCTCAGCACAGAATGTTCTAGTTACATCAGTCTTGTTCCTGTCACTCTGCCTTCCGCCCTCATCCTCACGTGGGCAGCAAGGCCAGGGTCCCCACTGAGCTGGCTTCTTTGGCAGGTGGAGAGGGATGGGGGTGGGGGGACCAGTTGAGTCTGGCCAAGCTCCTGACTTCTTCCCTGCTGTGTTTGGGTCCAGGTTTCACTGACCTATTCAGCAAATGAAACCCAGCCCGGGGAGGTTGTTGACCTGCGGGTCAGGGCTGCGAGGGGCAGCTGTGTGTGCATCACTGCGGTGGACAAGAGCATTTACCTGCTCAGGTCAGGGTTCCAGCTGACTCCGGCACAGGTGAGTGGGGGCCCTCGGGCGCCAGGGTCCAGCACCTTCATGCTGCAGGGGTAGGGCGCTCTCCCTTTCCAGGAAGTGAAGGGCCCCATGTGAGTCCAGATTCTTTCTGTCACTGGTAAACCCAATCCTTATCATTGCTTTGCTGAGTTGAAAGATGTTGGGGTCAAATTCATCAGACTCTCGCCCTATAACATTGTCCAGATCCTACCTCTCCAGCCCCTCTGCCCCATGTTTCCAATGGGCTAACGACACTCATGCCTAACACCTAAGATGGTCTCCATGTGATATTTGTGCAAGGAGGGTGAGATGGGAGCATGCCAGACCCCTGAGAGCCAGTTTGGGTTGAAAAGCAACCTCCAGTTGACCAGCCTTTCTTCCCCTTTGCCTGTAGATTTTCCAGGAATTGGAAGATTATGATGTTTCTGATGCCTTCGGGGTGTCCCGGGAGGATGGGTCCTTCTGGTGGGCTGGACTGGCAGCCCGACGCCGCCGGCGCTCCTCCGCCTTCCCGTGGCCCTGGGGCATCACCAAGGACTCCGGGTCTGCCTTTGCTGTAAGGACAGGTGGCCTTCGACCCACCGCCCCTTCCAAGCTCCTCTCTTCTTGAAACAAACGATCTCAGGGATATAGAAATGATCAAGGTGGAAGTTCCCAAACTTTCATTGGGGCAGAACTAGTTTTTGATTCTCCCCGATAAGGGCTCATAGTGGACCCTCCTGATTTGCAAGGCAGATGGGGTGTCGACCGATAACTTGAACGTGGCACGGAGCAAAGACATTAAGGGTGCTTTGCTGGAAGGAAAACCTTTACACTGGGGGCAGGCAGCCATGCTCTCTCAGGTGGCAGGTTCACCCCCTCTGACATTCGTAGCTCATATCTGTCCTCCTTCCTGGCTGTGGGGGCCGGGGGTGCCAGGGCATGCAGTAGGCACAAGCATCATTCTAGATCATGCCACATTAGGATGCTGGCAGTCTCCACTTCTCCACTTGAATGCATGGCACATATGTGGGTGCTTTTCATCCCAGTTTTAAAATCATTTAAAACACCCTGTTTTTATTATGGAAAGTTTTCAGACGTACGGAAAAGTTGAACAAGTTAACAAACACCTATATACCCACCACCTAGATCCCATAATTAACATTTGCTGTAGTAGCTACAGAATACATTACACGTCTGTATCTGTCTGTACCCGTATTTGCAGGTGTATCTATATCTGGATTGGAATAGGTGATGTTTCAATTACACATTTGTTGAAGGCCTGGCAGCGTGAACTCCTGGGCCCTGGCAGCTTTTGCAATTAGGAGGTGATGGCTCTGAGTCCAAGCAACTGGGCTCATATTCCTTGTTCCCAAAGTAGAGCTGGCCAGTCCAGAACGGGGCTTCCCTGCAATTGAGTTGCTCCCAGTATTTCCTTTTAAAGATTTTATTTATTTGAGAGAGAAAGAAAGGGTGTACAAGTGAGGGGAGGGACAGAGGGAGAAGCAGGCTCCCTGCCAAGCAGGGAGCCCAACGTGGAGCTCAATCCCAGGACCCCAAGATTATGACCTGAGCTGCAGGCAGACACTTAACTGACAGCATCACCCAGGCGCCCTTCTCCCAGTATTTAGCAGTGATGAAGGTAAGAACAGTCACATTTGCAGTCAGCTGCCTCTGGTTTAGATCAGGCAAGGTGCCAAATTTTTATTTTAATGGTGAAATTCACAATTAGCAGAATTAACAGGAAGATGAACCATTTTAAAGTGGACAATTGGGTGGCATTTAGGACACTGACAGTGTTGTGCAGCCAGCACCTCTGTCTAATTCCAGAACATTTTCATCACCTCAAAAGGAAACCCCATCCCCATGAGCAGTCACTCCCCATACTCCTCCTCTAGCCCCCAGCAACCATGAATCTACCTTCTGTCTCTGTGGATTTGTCTGTTCTGGACATTTCACATAAATGGAATCATACATGTGGCTTTTTGTGCCTGGGCCACAGATGTGCTGGCCTCCCCACTGCTCTACCCTGCGTGGTCACTGGGTCCCACAATCCCTTCAGCCCATGTCACCAAGCTCAGAGCAGAGGATGGGCCCCCTGCCCCTACTGAGCCACAAAGCAGTGGTGATGCTGGGCAGTAGCCTCAAAGTGATGGAACTGTTGGGACCATCACATGCACTTGTCCACCGGGGTTCTGGGCATTGTCTGTTGCTTAGGAAACTGGACTGGTGGTGATGACCAACCTGGTGAGCCTGAACCACCGACAGGATGGTGGCCTGTACACCGATGAGGCTGTCCCTGCCTTCCAGCCCCACACGGGAAGCCTGGTGGCAGCGGGGTCCTCCAGACAACCCCCCAGGTAATGGCTGCCTCCTGCAGGGTTGTCTGAACTCATACTATGGACACTGGGGACTGGATCATTCTCCACGGCGGAGCTGTCCATGCACAGCAGGTGCTGAGCAGCAACACTGGCCTCCACCCACCTGATGCGGATAGTACCCTTTTCCCCCCGTTGCTACAACCATAAATGCCTTCAGATATTGCCTCTGCTAGGGGCAAAGTCCCTGCTGGCCCAGTGGGCTGGGGAACCAAGCACTTAAGCGCCCCACTCGGTGTGTCAGGGTTGGGGGCGCAGAGGGAGCAAGGTACATCAGGAGCAGAGCTCTCTGAGACAGAGGGTTTGGGGTGAGGAGGTTAGCTGGGGTTTGACGCTCCCTCTCTCTACTTAGAAATTTCTTTCTATTACCTCTTTCCTCCACCTGTTCCTTCCTCTTCTTTCTCCTCCTCTCTCTTGGCTTTGTCCTTCGATTCTCTGCCTTTTCAAGTTGAACACCAAGTAATATTCTTCAATCTTTTATTGTAACTCTTCACATTTTAGCCTTTTGAAGGTTATGAATTTCCCTCAGAGTGCTGCTCTGGCAGCACCTGAGTTGTGCTGTGAAGCATTTCCATTATTTTTTAAAAAGATGTGTTTATTTATTCATGAGAGACACAGACTGAGAGAGAGAGGCAGAGACACAGGCAGAGGGAGAAGCAGGCTCCATGCAGGGAGCCCGATGTGGGACTCAATCCCGGATCCTGGGATCACAACCTGAACAAAAGGCAGGCCCCCAACCACTGAGCCACCCAGGCGTCCCAAGTGTTTCCATTATTGCTTGGTTCCAAATAGGTTCTAACTTTGGGGGCTGTGTCTTATCCAGAAGTGGACACGTTTTAAATTTTCAGAGTGGTATTTTAAATTATTATTTTTAAATATGTTTTGTAAATTGTGTCAGACATGCATTGCAGCTGGTGAACCTGTCTATTTGTTATCTGTTGTCTGATTCTTACTTTGGAGGCTTTTTGTGTGGCCAATTCTTTTTGTAAATGCTGGTGTCTTCTTGAAAAGAAGATCCAAGGCCCCATCAATTCTGTACAGGGCTCTCTATGCCTGCTTTAGGTCAAACCTATTGATGGTGAACCATATTCCTACGTACTTCTTGTTTGTCTGCTTGCTCACTTATCAATGGCTGAGAGAGAAGGATTCACATTTCCCCCCTTAGATTTGTGGCTTTGTCCCTGGAGTCCTGGAAAGCTTCGTTTCACAGGAGTTGGTGTTTTCTCCTCTTGCCTGTCTTGTCCTCACCACCCCCACCCCTTCTTTCTCACCCTCTTCTCCTGCTGCCTCTCTTACTACCTTCTCAAGCCCAGGTCTCAGCCAGCTTGCTGGGGAAGGGGAAGTGTTTTAAAGACCTTGTCTCCCCATTCTCTCTGGATTTAGGGGCTGGCAGGCCTTGGCTGTACTCCCTCCTGCCCATTGCTCCCAAAAGGGGCACAGAACTGAGGGGCGGGGGCTAGGGTCAGTGTGGTCAGTATCAGGTATCTCTGGAGATCTTGGGGGTGGATCCCACACTCCTCAGCGCTTATTCTGAGCCAGAAGTGGCCCAGAGGATCCCCTGCCCTGGCAGACCTTGTCCACAAAAGCCCTCTCCATCTTTCATACCCTCTCTATCTAGATTGAGATCCTGGGTACTTTGTTCTCCAAGGTTCTTCCTGCATGGGCTGCATACTTAGAGGGAGTGTAGCAGGCCCACCAGGATCTTAGTTTCCAAACTTCCAAACTCCAAATCATGGCACAGGCAGACCATGAATACTTTGGATGCATACGGAGGCATTTCTAGAATGTGGTTGGATGAGGGAGGTGAAACACTGGCCTCAGGGCCTCCATCCACCAGACACTACCTCAGGGGCCCTGACCGTCTCGTGTGCAGGAACCCCAAGAACTTGGCCTGGAGTGGGTATGAAAGTAATTTTCTGAAATCCCAAACTATGAAGGCGATTGTAAATCCCGGTGTAGAAAGGCATAAGGCATGCCTTCAAAAGGAAGTGTCTGTGCCTTTTTATAATTGGATGACACATCCATGCATCTGTATTCTGAGGACAAGATATTTTTTTTAACCATATGCAATGGTTAAAATTTTTTCAAGCAGTGTGAAAGTTTACATAATTAAATGTAAGTCTCTCTCCTACCTCTAGACTTTCCATTTCCTTGTTTAGAGGCAACTACAGTCAATAATTTCTTAGACATCCTTCTAGAAATTTTCTGTACATATACAAGGATTTTCTTAAGATTTATTTATTTTAGAGAGGGAGAGAGAGGGAGTACACATACACAAGCAGGAGGAGCAGAGAGAGGGAGAGAGAATACCAAGCAGACTCACTGCTGAGCACATTGCTGACCTAGGGCTCGATCTCAGGACCTGAGCTGAAACCAAGAGTTGGACATTTAACTGACTGTGCCACCCAGGCGCCCCACATAAGGATATTTTAAAATAATAATAAATTTAAATAATAATAAAAATTAATAATAATAATAATAATAAATAAAATAATTTTTAAAAGCAATGAGAGAACACTATAGTATGTTCTGGGCTTTCCCTTTTAAAGTCTACAATTAAAATAACTAAATAAATAAAGTCTACAATAAGTCTCGGAGAGACCAATCCATCTCCATATACCGGCACTGAGCTCACTCCGTTAGACTGATGTGTAGCATCCCACTGCATGAATGTACTACCATTTGATTAACCCAACCACACTCTTGATTGATATTTTTGGCTATTTGCTGCCACAAACCAGTCCATTTGTCTGTCCTGGCACATGTATCCATGGGTCTTTCCAGGGTTCATTCCTCAGAGAGGTCCTGCAGGTTAAAAGGATGCGAGCAGTTTTTTAAAAAGATCTTATTTATTTATTCATGAGAGACACACAGAGAGAGGCAGAGAGAGAGGCAGGCTCCATGCAGGGAGCCTGATGCGGGACTCAATCCTGGGACTCCAGGACACGCCCTGGGCCAAAGGCAGGCACTAAACCGCTGAGCCCTGGATATGAGCATTTTTAATTTTGTGAAGTTTTGCAACTTTCAAGTAGGGCTTGTTTGTTGTTATTATTATTTTTATTTTATTTTATTTTATTTTTTATTTTTTTTTGAAGAACAAGATAGTCCCTGAGGAAGGTGGGCTGTGAGGCTCCTGAGGATGAACCCAGAATGAAAGTTCTTTGGGAAGCAGAGAGGGGTTGGGGGTGGTGGTGGTGCATAGCTCAATGTCATGATGCAGAAAAATGTGGCAAGCCCAGCAAGGGAAATTAGCAAAGGGGAGGACATGGAGGGGTCCCTGCGACCCTACTTACCTTCTAAACTCAGGATGTGAAGTGCCACTGTCGATTGAAGGCAAGTCTGTCAAACCTTTGGTGCCTCACTTCTACGAGTCCTCAAGTAGAATGTTAACCCTGCCCGGTAAAATAATTAGCACGTTCCGTCCTAATTGGGTAGAATGTTAACTGGCAGCCAAGAGAATTAACCCGCTACATCCTAACTGAATAGAATGTTAGCCTTTACGGTAGACTTAATGTGTTATGTTCTACTTGGGTAGATGTTTACCTGCCAGGTAACAGAATTAAGATATGCCCCTGACATTTTATCATTTCTTTTAAAATTTTTCATAGAGCAGAGAAGAGGAAAAGGACCTTCTTTCCCGAAACATGGATTTGGCGTTGTCTCAACATCAGGTACAGTGAACTTTTATTTTTTTAATTTTTTTTTTACAATAAGATGACTTTTCTTCGCTGTTTGCGGGCTCAGAGACACTCAGGCAAGTCCAGATTATTCCCAGTGGGTTTGCTTTCAGATCTGACATCAACATCTGAGTAAGACTTTGGGCATCCTTTTCTAACACATAAAACCCAAAGCCATGAAGTCAGCCCCAAATCCCACTGCAGCCCTGGACATCTGCTCAGGAAATACGAAATGCAGGGTCTTCGGTGCCTCTTATGACTCCCACTTGGGGTAACTCTATCTGCTCTGTTTGCAGAACGAGCTCATTAAAACGATTACAGTTCCTTGGAACATGAACTTGACCCCACCCCCCACGCCTCCCTCACTCCTCAGGGGACTCGGGCTCCTGCCCACAAAACAGGATGCTTTTCTCAGCATATTTCCTTTCCCTATTTTCCCCCCTTTCAGTTCTTTTTGAAGAAGTCCTGCTGTGCCAAATTCCTGCCAGATGCTGTTGGCTTTTTTCCTTTCAATGCTCAGTGTCAGAACACCAGTGGTACTAGTAGAAGGTGATGGTGGCCTGCCCTGGGAAACTAGTTAGGCATGAAAGGTCAGATGCCCCCAGGGCCATGGGTGGGTTTACTGCTGAGCTGCCCCGCCCCCTTTCTAGACATGAGATGCCATGGCATGTGGTCATCACAGAAGGGAGCTCACAGCTGGGAGCTGCTCAGGCTGCTTTCACAAGAAATGGGAAAGACTTAACTCCTCGTCAGAACATATCCAGATGATTGCATTTCGTTCTAGGGATCTAAATTTAAAATGGGCTATCTGTCTGTCCTTTGGGTGTACAGCAGTCCTTTTGGGTGTATACCCAGAAGTGGAATTGCTGGCTCATACGGTAATTCTATGTTTAATTGTCAGAGAACTGCCATACTGTTTTCCGGAGTGGCTGTAGCATTTTACGTTCCCACTAACAGTACACAAGGGTTCTTCTTTGGACCCTTCTATATTTGATGGAATTTGGGGCACCTGGGTAACACAGTCAGTTAAGTTTCAATAATTGGTTTCAGCTCAGGTCATGATCTCAGGGCCATGAGATCAAGCTCTGCCTCAGGCTCCATGCTCAGCACAGAGTCTGCTTGGGATTCTCTCTCTCTTTCTCTCTCTCCACTCCCCCTTAAATAAGTAAGTATATCTTCTAAAACTTTTAAGAAAAATGTTTCAGTAGAATTCACCAGTGAAGCCATCAGGTCCAGGATTTTTCCTTGTAAAGAGATTTTTGGCTTAGTGGTTGAGCATCTGCCTTCAGCCTAGGGTGTGATCCTGGAGTCCGGGATCGAGTCCCACATTGGGCTCCCTGCATGGAGCTTGCTTCTCCCTCTGCCTGTGTCTCTGCCTCTCTCTCTGTGTCCCTCATAAATAAATAAAATCTTTAAAAAAAAGAAATATAATGAGTCACATCTGTAATTTCCGATTTCCTAGTGCCAGGTTATAAAGGGCAGAAAGAAAGAAGTGGAGTTCATTTGAATCATATATTTTATTTAACCCAACAGATATCCCCAAGTATTATTCTTTCAACAGGCAATCAATCAAAAAATCATTGATGATACGTTTTATGTTTGTTTTGTACTGTGTGAGTTTCCCATAGCTGCTGTCACAAAGTACCATAGACTGGGTGACTTAAAACAACAGAGATTTATTCTCTCATGGTTTTGGAGGCTAGACATCCAAGATCAAGATATGGGCAGGGTCATGCTCCCCCTGGAAGCTCTGGGGGAGAATCCTTCGGGACCTCTTCCATCCTCTGGGGGCTCTGACGCTCCTCATCCCTCCCATCTCCACCTCTGTCTTTACATGGTTTCCTCCTCTGTGTCAGAGTTTCCTTCTTAGAAGGATGCCCCATCTTTAGATTGGGGCCCACCCTATTCCAGCATGACCTTGTCTTAACGAATTTGATCTGCAAAGACCCTGTTTCCAAATAAGGTCACATTTGCAGGGACTGGGGGTTCAGGCTTGGATGTACCTTTCTGGGAGACACAAGCATGTCCCACATGACAGGTCCTCTCAATTCAGTTCCCCACCACCCCCAAACTGGGCGGGGCAGGCACTGCCAGCGTCATTATGGCTGAATCCTCGTGGTGGGTGATCCTGTGTTCATGGTTGTCCCGAGAGCCATGTGCATTTCTGATGACATGAGTTCGGGCCGAGGGGTGGCTTTCTCCTGTCACACGCTGGGTGGTGCCTCAATGCTGCATTCGCAGCTGCAGGGGATGCCTCCCTGGGCCCCCAGGCCTTAGCACAGCCCCCCATTCCCACCTGGCCACCTGGGCACGGCCCCGGAGAAGGGCCCACAGTTGTCCCTCCTTCTACAGTGACCCGTCCGGCGAGGAGATGCTCAGCGTGCAGGTCCCGGACTCCATCACCAGCTGGGTGGGTGAGGCCGTGGGTCTGTCCGAGGCTTGGGGCCTGGGTGTCGCCGTGCCTGCCCCGCTGAAGACCTTCAAGCCTTTCTTTGTTGACTTCACGCTGCCCCCCCACGTGGTCCGCGGGGAGCAGGCCAAGGTCCCGCTCAGCATCTACAACTACATGGGCACCTGTGCCGAGGTACTAAAGCCACCCTCCTCACCCCTCAGCCTTCCCAGTGCCTGGGGGTGGGGGGTGGGGGTGGCACCTGTGAGGCAGGGATGAGGGCAGGGCAGCCTGAGCTGTCCCCTTGGACGGGGACAGAGCAGCTCCGTGACTGGGGAGAGGGGGCCATGGAAGGGGCAGCCTCTGTGTTAAGGGGGAGGCAGGGGCAGGAAGTCTGGAGGTCAGCAGGGCGGGGGCTCAGCGTCCCCGTGCACATGGGCACGCTCACCCTCCATGGCTGCACTGTTCCCCTGGTCGGTGTTGCGGTTGGCACAGACATCAGGGAGAGAGGCTGTGCTACCCGTGACTACGGGGGAAATGGGTTGGCACGCACGAAGAACGGTGACCACAGAAGGGCCACCGACCTTGCTGATGCTGTGGAAGCTCCAGGGGCCGTTCTCGGGGGACTTTTCGGCCCACCCTAGCCCCCTCTCAAAGTGGAAAAGTCAACTCCCTCGGTTTCTCGCAGCTTCCGTAACAAAGTAGTGCGACCTGGGAGGCTTGAAACAATAGAAACTTGTTCTTTCAGAGTTCTGGAGGCCAGAGTCTAAGGCTCCAGGGTGGTCAGGGTGGGTTCCTCCCAGAGGCTCTAAGGGAGCTCCCCCTCGTGCCTCCAAACTGCAGCCTGTCTTCACGTGGCCTTCCCTTGCGTGTCTTCCCTCTGTCAATGTCTCTGTGTCTGTGGTTCCTCTTCTAAAGATCCCAGTCCTGCTGGAGTACAGCCCACCCCAATAACCTGATCGTGACTTAGCGACCTCCGCAGAGACCCCGTTTCCAAATAAGATCATGTTTACAGGTGACAGGGGTTTAGGACTTCATAATAGCTTTCTGGAAGCCACAACTGAACCCATAACAGCTACCCCAAGGGGGCAGACTTAGGGCTGACCTCGGAGGCTGGGGAGGATTTCAGACCCTGTGGATGAGTAAGGACAGCAGGGGAGGGGGTGCCTGTGAGACCGGGTGGGTACATGATGGGAAATGGGGCTTCGGGGAGTCTGGGTCTGTGTAACAGTACAGCTTGGAGAGGCTAGGACACACTCACCACCTTTGTAATCCTTTGAGCACTGGCAAGGCCTGGAGGTCAGCTGGTGGGAGGAAGGAAGGGAGATGGGGAGGGTTCTCCACAGTTAGGGGTAGCCCTTGGGGTTGAGGTTGAAAGCCAAGGCCGTGGGTGGAGGAGTGAGTGGGGTGCAGGATCAGGGGTCCATCTGGGAGCAGGCCTGCCGTCTGCAGGTCTCAGCCTCACTCCGACAAGCCACACTCTGGGGACATGGCTGATATCCCCCTGGCCCTGCCCGAGTACGTGGGGAGCCCCCAGGGCCATTGGCTCATTCCATACCAAGGGCAAAGGATGTGACCTGCAGCCTCAACCAGACACTGTGGAAACTAAAGATTTCATCCCCAAATCCCAGATTTCCATTTTTTTCCTGAAAAAATGAGAACATTTGGCTAGAGAGAAATTGGATTTTGCAACTTGTGGGGTGCCCAAGGCTGCTGAGGGTTCAGGACATTCACACTTCGCTGCCCCCAGAAGACTGGACTTTCGCTTGGCATTTCTATTTACAGCCTTATTTTGCCTCAGTTTCCCTATCTGTAAACTCAGCGTGAGAGCTCAACCTGGCCCCGGTCACCCCCACTGGCTTCTCTGGGGCAGGAGGGAAAGAGTAGGTGTGAGGGCCCCTCATGAGTGTCCACGGGGATGGCTGTGGTCTGTGATCACTTCTGGGCCTGGCCTGGAGCCGGGGACAGCAAGCATTCTGAGCCGGGCTGAAGGTGACCTTGAGCTTTACCTGAGATGCTTTACTCCTTTTTTGCCCTTTGCAAATGCTATGCGTCCCCTGAATGATTACATCTGCCCAAAAGCATGTTGCACGCGATGGCATGTGACGGCCTGAAGGTTAGTAAAGGGCCTCTCGTGCTGCTGTCTGGCTGGCACAGGATGAGCTCGACGCTGGTGTTTACATTTGACTTTCCTGCTGGTGTTTCTTTGACTTTATAGAAGAGCCACATATTCGTGTACTGTCACCTAGGAGCTTCTTGTCCCTTCAGCCTTTAATTAATGGAAAATTTCAACTGGAAAAAAGATGCAGCCAGTACAGATTCCAAAATAGGAATGAAATATCAAGAGGTCACCAGAAAGGAGCCCCTAGATGTAAAACGCTGGTGATTCGCATTCATTGTCACTCAGAACCAATTGCCCAAGTGCTCAGTGTGTGCTGGGCCTTGTGTAGACCTCAGAGGACCCCAGGGCCCAGGGCATGGGGTCAACCTGTGTGTGACCTCGGGAGCGCTGACACGGCTAACCTCCGTGGCCAGTGCTGGCCTCGGGATTTTGCCTGCATCGATACCAAGCACCTGCGTGGGCCGGGGAGGAAGAGCTGTGAATGGGATCGTTCCCAGAGAGATAGGAAGCTCAGAGATGCATTGTTACATGTCCAAGGTCTCACAGGGAGTTTGGGGCAGAGCTATGCTAGAACTGGGTATTCACAGGGAGCCAGGCAAGCCCTGGGAAGGGGCAGCTCCCTTGACCTTGAGAATCTCCAGGCAACGTTTGAGTCAGGCACCAGGGCCTGGAAGGGCATCCCAGGAAGAGGGAACAGCATACACAAGCAACAGAGGCAGGAGGCAGCTTAGCCTGTCCCGGGAACTGCCCAACACACAATCTGGCTGGGCTTTATGGTCTTCTGGGGAAAGCAGAGGGGAGAAGGTCAGAGCCTCGTGCATTCATTTGGGTGAGAGCTGCTGTGGTGGAAACCAAGGCAGGGGCCAATGTGGAGTAGGTTCAGAGCACGCAGCCCTAGAGCCTGGTGCCTGCATGGTCCATTCTGTGTCATTTTTTAAAAATTTTTATTTATTTATGATAGTCACACAGAGAGAGAGAGAGAGGCAGAGACACAGGCAGAGGGAGAAGCAGGCTCCATGCACCAGGAGCCCGACGTGGGATTCGATCCCGGGTCTTCAGGATCACGCCCTGGGCCAAAGGCAGGCGCCAAACCACGGCGCCACCCAGGGATCCCTCTGTCATATTTTTTAATATAGAGTATAGCCAGGGGAATAGGACCCCAGTCTTAAAAATCTGGAATAAGTGCAGGCTGATCCCTGATCTATAGGATGGTTCCCCCCCACACACACAAGGGGAGGGTCCTCGAAGAATTGGCAGGCAAGACCCTCAGGTGCCCATTTTAGCTCCAACACTGGTGGCTGGTTTGTTGCGCATCCCCAGGGCACCAGGGAATCAGACCCATCTACATCCCCCAACACGGACAGCCGGTCCTTCTACCCAGGACCTTGGCTCTTGAGTTTTTTCTTTCTTCTTTGGGAGAACGCTGACTCAGAGGGATGTGGGGGCTCCTGACGCATCCTGCACCAGCTGTTCACCCTCTGGTCCAGCTGGGCTTGTCCTTTGGTAGGATTCAGACGCTCCATCCCACTTGCTGCTAGATTTTTCTCATCTCCTTTCCTCCCCATCACACATGCATGCGTGTGGGACTTATGCATGTTGATCCCCTGTGGCCTGGGGTCACTCGCGTTCTCTTTGGCTTCATTACTTTAGCTCCTCGTAGGCACCTGCACCCACTAGGTGCTTCATATATGCTGATTGGACAAATGGATGTGGACCAAACAGCCTGTTCTAGATTGGAAGGTATAACTGCACGTGCACGTAGAGACACACATGCACATGCATGCGCTCAAACATTGTGCATGGTTATATGCATGCACATGTGTGTGCATATGCCACACTCACACATACACATAGGTATGCCCACAGAGATGCGTGCATGCATGGCACACACGCGCACACACACAGAACTGTGTTGTGACACCATGGACCTCAGAAGAAGTGCTTTGTAGGGCCTGGAAAGGTGGAGCAGTCCCTCCCATCTGGTGCCGTGGGTGGACGTGGCAGGAGAAGCTGCCCTTGAGTCAGCCTTGGTCCTGAGGGGAAGCTGGCTCTGTGGGGTGTCGGGGGTTGAAGTGAAGAGGGGCCTCCCAGCAAGACAATGGTGAATAGTTGGTTCTGATTGGAAACGGAAAGGGGGCCTTCCGAGACGAGCATGGCTTTTGGAGAGAGCTGATGCTGTGGGCGGTGTGATGTGCTGGGAGGGCGCACACATCCCGGGCACCACGAGCAGCGTCCCACCCTCTGCAGGTGTACGTGAAGATCTCTGTTCCCAAGGGCATCCGGTTTGTCGGGCACCCAGGCAAACGCCATCTGACCAAGAAGATGTGCGTGGCCTCTGGGGAGACGGAGCCTGCCTGGGTGGTTCTCTCCTTCAGTGACCTGGGCATCAGCAATGTCACAGGTGAGGCCCCTGCTGCCTCAGGCATCCCCCCACCCTCTGGGCCACCACCAGGTCCGCGTGCTGAAGCCAGGCACAGGTGCGGGGTGGGCAAGGCAGTAGATGAGGTCAGGAGGGCAGCTGGGGAGGCAGGACATCAGGAGGTAGGGCAGGGTGGTCCCTGGGGGCGAGGCCCAAAGCTTCACCTCGAGGATGCTGAGCTTAGGGGCCACACCAGCATAGCACACATATGCGTGCCCACATGCTTGCACAACACGTGTGGCACACCTGCACACACACCACGTGGGATGAGGGGGAGGGACGGTCCGGCTCCCTGCTGGGTGGGAGCCTGTTCTGACAGCAAGCACCTGAGCTCTCAAATCTCTGCAGCCAAAGCCCTAGCTTACGGAGAAACAAGCTGCTGCAGGGATGGGCAGTCCGTCAAACACGCGGAGGAGAGCTTCGCTGACCGGAGGGTCCCCACTGGGAGGGATCACATCAGGCGCAGTGTGATGGTTGAGGTAAGCCCGTGTCCTCACCAAGGACACTTGGCCGGGGCCCGATTCCATCAACCCTGGGCTTGGGCAGGGAGTAGAGGGGGGAGTGCTGGCTGGAGTATGTGGTCTCTGCCCAGGGCTGGGGCAGCTCCCATGGGTCCTGCTCTCAGTCCTGGGGCAGGTGAGGGGTCTCTGCATTTCCTCACTAGGGGACTGCAGCATCCAGCCCCCCTGTGGTGCAGAGTGACATGTGGTAAAGCAGCCTGGGACTGACAAGGGCTGCAGGGAAGTGTCCTCTGCCCCCCACGCTGACCATCTTGGAGGGCGGTGCGCCTCCACCTCCGACTTCCTATTTGTCACTGGCAGTTGTAGGGATTGGGACCTGGTATTTGGAGGCTTGTCATTAGGATGCCCAGGCAGAGAGGACACAGCGCCTAGACCACAGGGGCCCAGGTGTTGGCGTCTTATTGACACCCCAGCTCCCTGCCCCCCGGCTGGGAATCTAGGATCTGCCACTTAGTGTCTCAGATAGTCCAATGCCGCTCCATACATCAGGGGTGCTCACAGTTGCCTCCATAGTGTGGGAGGGCCAGAGAGAATGTACACGATGCCTTGCAGTCCTGGGCACGCAGTGGCAGTGATGCCCTATCTTTATGGGCGCTGCTCGAACACCTCGGAGCCCAGAGCCCTGCTGAGAAACTCACGCTGCCCCAGTGGCGCCGATGAAACTCCTCACAGCATCCCGAGTGTGCGCCCCTCCCCAGTGGCCCAGCTGCAAACAGCTGCCCTCCGTCCTGGCTGTGGTCCTGGCAGTGCTGAGCACGAATGATTTCCATCAGCGCCCGGAGTCACGCACGCACTGGGCAGTACTCCCAGGGGTGGACGAGTCATTGGCACAGGGTTGTTGATGTGACGTGATAGATTCCTCTGGGACAGGCGTGTCATCTGATGAGGAATGAAGTCTCCGTGAGCTGGCAGGATGGGATGGCCTCAACGGGAAACCCAGAGACCCCTGGCAGCCTCTTGTTCAGCCCGAGCACGCTCCCTGGCCCACTGCCCACCCTCCTGTAGCCAGAGGAGATGGCACGCCGTGCAGAGCATCCAGGCTGACTGGCAGGCCTAGAGCTCTTGCCGCCTCCATCTGCGGAAGGAATTTCTCAATGCACAGAGAAGGATTCTTTTTTTTTTTTTAAGATGTTTTTTAAAAGATTTTATTTATTTATTCATGAGAGAGAGAGAGAGAGAGAGAGGCAGAGGCAGAGACACAGGCAGAGGGAGAAGCAGGCTCCATGCAGGGAGCCCGATGTAGGACTCGATCCCGGGACTCCAGGGTCACACCCTGGGCCAAAGGCAGGTGGTTAACTGCTGAGCCACCCAGGGATCCCCTAAAGATTTTATTTATCTATTCATGAGAGACAAACAGAGGCAGAGACACAGGCAGAGGGAGAAGCAGGCTCCATGCAGGGAGCCTGATGTGGGACTCAATCCCAGGACCCCTGGGATCACGCCCTGGGCCAAAGGCAGACACTCAACTGCTGAGTCACCCAGGTGTCCCACACAGAGAGGAATTCTCAGGGGCCGCTGTTCCTGGGCTGTTCCTCCCATTCCCACTGCTCAGCACTCAGCAGTCTGCTCTGCCTGCAGCATCTGCCAGCACAGCTTCGTGCAAGCTGTCCTGGGGGCAGGAGGTGACATTTAGACAGCAGAGGACCCAAGATGTCAATGGAAAAAAACCTGAAGGGTGAATTGGAAAAAGGGATTTCTCAGACAGGAGGTGGCAGATGTGTGTCTTGATAAAGCGGCAGCACCCTTTTCCTCCTCCACCGCACCAGGGAGCTCTGGGTACATGGTTTGTTTGCTGGATCAGTTATTTGGTGGACATTGCATGCCATCTGCTGGGGAGGAGACTGAAGATGACAGTAACACATTCCCAAGAGGCTTACGGGAAGCGGGTGACAGTTATTTCCCATTGTGTGTGCTCTATGGGATGGAGGGGGAGCCAGTGTCACCCTGCCTGGCTCCCCGGCTACCTCCTACACCAGGAGGACAGAGGTGGGGACTGTGGCAAGCATGACAAGGCTAGGAGCAGTTGGTGAGTGGGTTTGACCAGAGTCTGGAGAAGGGGAATGAACCTCAGTTTCCCCACCTTGGCCTGGGAAGTAGGCAGCCTGGTCCTTCTCTGTGTCCCTGTGATGTTGGCATTGCCCTGCAGGGTCTAGACCCAGAGCCACTGCCATAGAAAGGTGGCCACTGCCCTGTGCTGACCACCCCTGCGACACTCAGTTCTCCCCATCTCTCTGTTGCAGCCGGAAGGAGCCCCCCGTGCGTACACCTACAGTGTTTTCTTCTGTCCCAATGGTGAGTCCCTGCACCTGCCCTGCTGAGGACGTGGGCCCTTACTCCCACACTGTTGTAGCTCTCCCACTGCAAAGTGGATGCCTGCCCTTCCTGGGCTCAGAAGACGCAGCAGCAGAGAATTGAGATGTCTAGGCTGGTGACAATCGTGAGCCAGAATGTGGGCCGGGGGTCTGCCCTGCAGCCCACGAATGTAGACTGGAGACACCAATGAGAAGAGTCTGTGGGTGGGAATAGGGCTGTCCTTGGGGCCCTGGGGTGAGAAGGCCAGGATCCAGGGAAGGGAGCTCTTAGAGTCACATCAGGGAAAGCAAGACTGACCCAGAATCCTGGGCCTATAGAGAAAATAGGAAATTAAAGCGAGTTCCAAAAGGTGTGGGATTTGGGATCTGCCCCAGTCCCCTGAAATTGACATTATACTTGTACATGATCCGTGAAAGGGAAATGAGAACAGAGTGCCCAGTGGACAGAATGGCCGGAGAAGCACCCTTCCATGCCTCTGCCTTGGCGGGGTGAGGGAAATGCTAGGTGGAACATGACCCTGGGCTGCTGGTGGGAGGGTCCACCCTCTCCCTGTCTAGGCCGTGCCAGAGGAGCCATCTGGCTTGGAGCTCAGGCCTAGCCTGGCACTGGGCAGTCTTCCAGCAGGCTTTGGCAGGTGGCAGAGCAAAGGAGTCCCTGGGGGTTGCCACTGCCAAGGCATTCAGCACAACTTGTCCCATGACCCACATGGACCACTCTAGACACAGGTTTCCTCTTGACATGTTTCCCCTTTTTTTGTAATAAATAGCAATACGGTACATATATGCTCAAATGATTTTTGACAGAAGTGCAAAAGCAATTCAATGAAAGAAGGAGAGCCTTTTCCACAAACAGTGCTGGAGTAATTGGACATCTATTGGCAAAAGCATGAATTTTGACCTAAAGATCCCATTTTATACAAGAATTAACTCAAATGGATTGTGAACTTACATGTAAAACTATAAAACTTTTAGAAAAAAATTGGGAGAAAATCTTTGGGATCTAGGCTAAGTGAAGAGTTTTTAGACATGATATTAAAAAGCACGACCCATAAAAGGAAACTGATGAGTGGACCTCATCAAAATTAAAAACTACTTTGCAAGGGGCACCTGGGTGGCTCAGTTGGGTGTCTGACTCTTGATCTCAGCTCAGGTCATGATCTCAGGGTCATGAATTCAAGCCCAAATTGGGCTCCACAGGGCATGGAGTCTACTTAAAAGATAAAAAGCTGCTTTGCAAAAGATGCTGTTAAGAGGAAGAAATACAAGCTCCAGCCTGGGAGAAAATCTTTCCAGACCCAGATCTAACAGAGGACTAGCACCTAGAATATATAAAGAGCTCTCAAAATTCAACAATAAATAAAACAACCCAATTAGAAAGTGGGAGAAAGGAGGGACACCTGACACCTGGTTGGCTCAGTTGGTGGAGCATGCAACTCAATTTCAGGGTTGTGAGTTTGAGCCCCACGTTGGGGGTAGAGATAACTTAAAAAAAAAAGAAAGCAGGAAAAAGAAATAAACAGTTCACCAAAGGAGATGCACATGGCAAATAAGTATATGAAAAGGTGTTCATAATTAACCATTAGCAAAGTGCACAATAAAGCACCATGAGTTATCAATGCACACTTACCAGGAAGACTAAAATTTAAAAAAAAAAAGTTACCACAATAAAAGATGACCAGGATGTGGAATAAAGGGATCACTCATACATTTGCTGGTGGGAATTATAAAATGGTATGGCCACTGCTGGTAGTTTCTTAAAAAGCTACACATGCTCCAAGCTTAGCACCCAGAAATTGCACTACTAGGCATTTATCCCAGAGAAATGAAGATTTATATTCACACAAACGTTCATATGAGCTTTATTTGTAATAGCCCCAAACTGGAAACAGTCTAGGTGTCCTTCAGTGGATGAATGGTTATACAAATCATGGTACATTTGTACCTTGGGATGCTATTCACTGGTAAAAAGGAATAAACTATTGATATTTGCAGCAACTTGGATGAAGGGAATTGAGTGAAAAAAAAAAACTTGATCCCAAAAGGGTCCATAAATGACTCCATTTATGGTATTTTTGAAATGACAAAATTTTAGAAATGAAAATCATATTACTCATTGCTGGGATGGCAAAGAAGGGTGTGGATATGGTGATAAAGGGCAATAAAAGGGATCCTGTCCAAATAAAATTGGGGAAATATGAATAAGTTTAATGGTTTGTATCAATGTCAATATCCCAATTGTGATCCTGTAGTAGAATTTTGCGAGATACCACTGGGGGATATTGAGTCGAGAGGACACAGTTTGGGTGCCTGGGCAGCTCGGTTGGTTAAGCGTCTGCCTTCGCTCGGGTCATGATCCCAGGATCCTGGGATCCAGCCCCGCATCCAGCTCTCTACTCAGCGGGGAGCCTGCTTCTCCCTCTCCCTCTGCTACTCCCTTTGCATGTGCTCTCTGGTGCGCTATCTCTCTCTCTCTGTTAAATAAATAAAATCTTAAAAAAGAGGACACAGATCTTTCCATATTGTTTCTTAACAGTTGTCTGTGAATCTGCAATTATCTCAGTAAATTTTAAAGTAAAATCACTTTTAAAAGTGATACGTGTGTGGGTCTGACTACAGATTTTGGTTCAGGTCATGATCTCAGGGTTGTGAGTTTGAGGCCCACAAAGAGGTGTGTAGCCTGCTTAGGATTCACTCCCTCCCTTTGCCCCTCTCCCCCTAAAAAAAGTGGTACATGTGTACAAATATTGTAAGATTGCAGTCGTATGAGGTACTTAGAGAAGTCAAAATCAGAGACAGGAAGTAGAATGGTGGGAGCCAGGGTCTGTGGGGAGATGTTGGTGACTTGGTGTTTAATGGGGACAGAGTTTCAGTGTTGCAAGGTGAAAAGAGTTCTGGAGGCGGGCAGCGATGATGTTTGCACAATATGACTGTATTTGATACCACTGAACTGTACACTTAAAAATGGTTAAGAAGGCCAATTTTACATTATGTGTATTTTACAACTTTACAAAAATTGGGAAAACAAAAAGCAATACCTAACTATTACAGGGAACTTAGAAAGATAGAAATAGAAAGAAGGAAAAATACCTCCTCTGGTTTGCATCCATAGATGACCTCTTCTGACATTTTGTTTTATTTGGTTTCATAGGATTGATTGTTGTTTGTTTTTATTTTTAATTTTTAAAATTTATTTATTTATTTTTAATTTTTTTATTTTTTGATTGTTGTTTGTTTTAACATAGTTTTAACTCATGAACTATATAAAATTTGCATTCTGCTCTGCTCATTTCACACATCCTGAGCACTTTTCCTTGTTTTTGTAGTCTTTACAAACATTTCAAAACATCTTCAATATGTTCTATCAAATGTCTGCTCCATAATTTGACCATTATGGAATGTTTTGAAGTATTGTTGGACACATAGGTTGCTTCTATTTTTTACAATATAATTTACATTAGGCTGAATATATATTTGTATTCAAGGTAAAGTCGGTAATATCTTTAACATGTTTATGGAGGTATAATTGATATACAAGAAATCAAGCGTATTTTAAGTGTACAGTTTGGTAAGTGTTGGCATATGTGTATATCCATGAAACCATCACAACTAAGATCATGAGGATCTCCATTAACCCCCAAAGTCATGCTCCCTTGTAATCATTCACCCAGTCTACCCTTGTCACTAGGGAACTACTGACCTGCCTTCTGTCGCTGTAGGTTACTTTGCACTTTCTAGACTTCTATATAAATGGAATCATATAAAATGTACTCTTTTTATCTGGTATCTGTCACTCAGCATAAGAATTTTGAGATGCATCCATGTTGTGTGTACCAATAATTCAATCATTTTAAGGCTGAGTGGGACTCCATTGAATGGATGCAATGCACTTTTTTTATTCATTGACCTGTTGATGGATAATTTGAATTATTTCCAGTTTGGGGCTATTTCCAATAAAGCTGCTATGAATATTCATGAACAAGTCTTTGTATGGTGATAAACTTTCCTTTCTCTTGAGTCACTACCTATGAGTGGAATGGCTAAATCATACAGTAGGTATGCATTCAACCTTTTAAGAAATGGTCACACTATTTTCCAAAGTAATAGTACCATTTTGCATTCCCACCAGCACGGGGGTGGGAATCATTTCCTTCTCCTCACCCCACATTTGGGGTTGTCAGTCTGATTAATTTTAGCCCTTCTAATAAGTGTCTGATGGTATCTCATTGTGTTTTTAACGTGCATTTCCATCATTCAAGCATCTTTTCACGTGCCTGTTTACTACTGGTATATTTTTTGGGGGGTGAAGTGGCTGTTCAAATCTTTTAACATTTATTTTAAGTTGAGTTTTGGAAGTTTTTATAAAAGTCTGAATACAAGTCTTTTACCAGATAAATGCTTCACAAAGATATTTCTCCCAGGGTGTGGCTTGTTATTTCTTTCTCTTAATAGTGTCTTTGTAAGAGCAGAAGTTTCTCATGTCAGTGTGGTCCAGTCGATTAATCTTTCCTTTTATGGATTATGCTTTTGTTATATCTAAGAAATCTTTCCCAAATCCTACGTTCTCTCCTCAAAGTTTGTGGTATTAGAAACTTAAAAGTAGCTATGATCCATTTCAAGTTGATATTTGGAGACCATGTAAGATGTGGATCGGAGTTCCCTTTTCTGTTCTGGGTTAACCACTTCTGGAAACGATTTTCGCTATTGAATTGCCTTCACACCTTTGTTGCAAATCAGTTGTTCATACACGTGTGGGTCCATTTCTGGACTCCCTACTCTGTTCTGTTGAGCACTTGATTAAGTCTCGGCATCAGAGGTGTGAGTCCTTTAACTTGGTTCTTTATCAAAGTTGCTTTGGCTCTTCTAGATTCTTGATGTTTCTATATAAATTGTGGAATCAGCTTTGTAATTTCCCCCAAAGACCCTGCTGGGTTTTGATTGAGATTGCAATGAATTTATACATCAGTTTGGGAAATAATTAACGTATGTGTAGTATTGTCTTCTGATCCACGGACACTGTCTATCTTGCCACTGATTTGAGTCTTAATTAGTTTCAACAGCATTTTGCAGTCTCCAGTATACAGATCTTTCCACATCTTTTGTAGGATTTATTCCTGTGAGCATTTCATCTTTTGTGCCCTGTTGGCAAAGCTTCATTAAGCCAGCTCCGTTTGCTATTCCTCATGCAGCTGCATGAGGAACCACAGTGGGACTGGCCCCCCGTGGTCCTGATTCTAAGCTCCAGGCACAGGCAGGGAGAGGCAGGATGCCTCCAGGTACCCCCTCAACACCCTCTCTCCTTCCCTCCATCCAGAGAGAGTCCACATCTCCACACCCAACAAGTATGAGTTCCAGTATGTGCAGCGGCCACTGTGTCTCACCCGTTTTGATGTGGCTGTGAGAGCCCACAATGATGCTCGAGTGGCTTTGTCCGCCGGGCCCCAGGACACGGCAGGCATGATAGAGATTGTCCTGGGGGGCCACCAGAACACCAGGTCCTGGATCTCCACCAGCAAGATGGGCGACCCTGTGGCCAGCACACACACGGCCAAGATCCTCTCCTGGGATGAATTCAGAACATTCTGGATCAGCTGGCATGGCGGGTTCATCCAGGCATGGCTGGGCTGACTGGGGTTGGGCATGGGAACCTCATGCTCCATGGCATTTGCTGCTTCCTGCTCTGTGTCTGGCTCTGACAGGGTCAGGGAGGAGGGAGGATAAACACAGGGCAGCACCTCAGGTTGCTCACAGTCTGCCTGGAGCCACTTACGAAAAAAAATTAAAAAGTGAGAGCTGTGTTGGAGGAAACCCCCAGGGATCTGGGAGCTGAGGGATAGTGGGTAGTCATGGAGAAGGAAAGAGCATATAAGCAGGTGAAATGGGGGCTGGGGTACTTCATGGGCCAGGCAAAGGGGACATAGAGAAGGAGCAGCAAACATAGCTTTCTAGAGGAGGGACATAGCCAAACTGGGTTTTTAAACATGAATAGGAGTTCACCAGGCAACTGGGGGAGTGGAGGATGTTCCAGGCAGAGTGAATAGCATGTGCAAAGGCCCAGAGATTCCAGGGAGTCCGATGACTTTGGAATCTGTAGATGCAACACTTGTGTGTCTAGTGGATGAGGTCACCTTTAGTTTCTGTGTGACGCCCTAGCCAGCGTCACTGCTGCCTGAGTACCACTGTGTGCTTCCTTCCAGCATCCAGCAGCCTTGGCCTCTTTTTTCAGGTTGGCCATGGTCCAGAGCCTTCCAATGAGTCTGTCATCATGGCCTGGACCCTCCCCAGGCCACCAGAGGTCCGATTCATCGGCTTCTCCACTGGCTGGGGCTCCATGGGTGAGTTCCGCATCTGGAAGAAGGTGGAGGTGGACGAGAGCTACAGTGAGGCCTTCACCCTGGGAGTCCCGCACAGCGCCATCCCTGGGTCTGAGCGGGCAGTGGCCTCCGTCATAGGTGCGTCTACCTTGTACCCTGGCCGGGGGAGAAGGGGGGTGAAGACTCAGGCCAAGGGGCAGGGTGTCCACTCCAGGCTTGGTTTCACATTGGCCTCTACAGGGGATCTGTAGCTCTGGGGCTTCCAACCCCATACCCACTCACCCAACAAGCAGCTTCTGGTGCTTTCTCCATGTTGAGGCAGACCCGGAGATGGCCCCAACCGTCTTTGAGGTGTTCTCAGTGTGCCCAAGAAGATGGGTCCAGACCCAGCCTGTCCAAGCCCTGTGTGAGGAAACCCCAAAGGGCAGGTGGTGAATTCCATGAAGGCAGTGAGCGTGGGGTGATGTGCCAGAAGGCTGAATATCTAGGTGAAGTCAGCCAGCTGCAGGGTGGGAGGTGGGGGTCCTGGTGAGAGGGACAGATACCTAGAGCATCTGCTGAGCAGGAGTAAGTGGCTGTGATTGGGGGTCTATAGGGTGTGGGTTGTCTCCTGTATCCTGCCCAGATACAGGAGTGGAAAGTGGGGACCGTGTGCTCGACATGGTGTTGGGTGTTGGAAGTGTAGAGAGAAGGCAAGAGGCCAGGAGGGGCCGACAAACCTGAATGTGGGGGCTCAGGGCTCTCTGACATCAGAGGACAGAAGCCCTGGAGCCCAGACAGGTTGGTGGTTGGGGCCATATCAGAGGATGTGGAAGTTTATTATTTCTGAGGCAGAAGATCAAGTCAGAGATGACTGTACGGGCAAGTGGTCTGTGTAGTAGCACAAGGGAGCAAGCAGATGGGCCGGGATGGAGAGGGGGTAAAGACTGGGACCTGTATGCCAGTACCTTTGGCACAGGGGGATGAAAGGTAAAGAAGAAGCTGAGAAGCTCAGAGGAGGGTGATGAGAAAGTAGGCAGGCCCTGCCATGGATGGCGACTGCAGGAGCAGTGGCAGCCTCAGTGGGGCAGGAGGAAAAGCCAGGGGAGGAAGGGAGGTGTGATCACAGAACAGCAGGAGTTCTGGAGGGCCTGTCAGCCATGTGTGGTGCAGAGAGGCCAAGAAGAGGAAGACAAAGTGCCGAAGAGAGGAAAGCATGGGAGAAATGTAAAAAAAAGAACTTAAAAGTACATCAACAATGTCACAAAATGTACAGAAACTTAAAAAAAGGAATGCCTGGGTGGCTCAGTGGTTGAGCATCTGCCTTTGACTCGGTGTGATCCTGGGGTCCTGGGATCAAGTCCCGCATCAGGCTCCCCATGGGGAGCCTGCTTCTCCCTCTGCCTATGTCTCTGCCTCTCTCTGTGTCTCTCATGAACAAATAAGTAAAATCTTAAAAAGAAAATTAAAAAAAAAATCTAAACACTCATGATTGAAGAGAAAAATCACATTTCCTACTGGAAGTTTGAAAAAAAAAAATTAAAATGGAACTACAATGGCTGGATTGACCTGTCACCATTTGTGGGATGCAACCAAAGTTGTACCTGGAAATGTATAGCTTTAAATGCACTTGATTTAAAAGCCACAAAGAGGGCAGCCCAGGTGGCTCAGTGGTTTAGTGCCACCTTCAGCCCGGGGCCTGATCCTGGAGACCCGGGATCCAGTCCCACATTGGGCTCCCTGCATGGAGACTGCTTCTCCTTCTCCCTCCCTCCCTCCCTCCCTCCCTCCCTCCCTCCCTCCCTCCCTCCCTCCCTCCCTCCCTCTCTCTCTCATAAATAAAAAAAAATCTTTAAAAAAGCCACAAAGAACCTTGTTCAGTGACACCCTGGCTGGCTCAGCGGTTGAGCATCTACCTTTGGCCCTGGGTGTGATCCCGGGGTCCTAGAGTTGAGTCCCACATCGGGCTGCCCACAGGGAGCCTGCTTCCCCTCTGCCTATGTCTCTGTGTCTCTGCCTCTCTCTCTCTCTGTCTCTCATGAATGAATAAATAAATCTTTTTTTTTATTTTATTTTATTTATTATTTATTTATTTAAGTCACAGACAGAGAGAGAGAGAGGCAGAGACACAGGCAGAGAGAGAAGCAGGCTCCATGTACCGGGAGCCCGACGTGGGATTCGATCCCGGGTCTCCAGGATCGCGCCCTGGGCCAAAGGCAGGCGCCAAACCGCTGCGCCACCCAGGGATCCCTGAATAAATAAATCTTAAAAAAAAAAAGAAAATAAATGAACATTCAGCTCATGAGGAGGTAGAGAAAGAACACGGAGTTGAGACTAAAGAACATAGAGGGAGGTGTGTAGGAGAGTTCCAGCAGGTGGCTGCCAAAGCCAGGGCACCCGTTGGGCTAAGTGGGCACGGGTCACAGTCTGGTCCCAAAGGGCAGCGCTGGCAGTCAGAGGGTGGGTGGCCAGTGTTAGGCCATAGGCCACCCTGGGGAAGCTATCCCTAGGACAGCCAGGGCACCAGTGGAGGCCAGCCCACAGCCCAGCTCTCTTTTCCTCCCACCAGGAGACGTCATGGGGCCTACCCTGAACCACCTCAGCAACCTCCTGCGGCTGCCCTTTGGCTGTGGAGAGCAAAACATGATCCACTTTGCACCCAACATCTTTGTCCTGAAGTATCTTCAGAAAACCCGGCAGCTCAGCTCCGAGGTGGAGCAAGAGACCACGGACTACCTGGTACAAGGTACTGGAGTGGGGGGAGACTGCCCAGGTGGAGGGCATGGAGAGGAAAGCAGCTCACATGCCTGGCATAGCAGATGAGGGGGGACCAAAGTGGGTGAAAGAGGCCACACGGGGTGGCCCCATCTGGTCACTGTCAGCAGGAGCCTGGTGTCTGCACCTGTTAGGACAAGGCACTGAATGCTGGGAATCAGCTATGGGGAGAGGAATGGTGTCTTTTAAGTGTAGATTCTCGGGGGGTGCCTCAGTGGCTCAGTCGGTTACACATCTGCCTTCGGCTCAAGTCATGATCTCGGGGTCCTGGGATCAAACCTTGAGGTGGGGTTCTTGCTCAGCAGAGTCCGCTTCTCCGTCTCCCTCTGCCCCTCCCCTGCTTGTGCTCTCTCATTTTCTCTCTCTCAAATAAATAAAATCTTAAAAAAATTTTAATGTAGATTTTTTAAATAAGAAGAGCAATATAATAGCATTATAAAAATATTTAGAAAAGCAAAATAACTCTCTATAGTCTCCCCGTCCACGTTGGCTCCACATTTACACTACCGCTTTCCAGCAGCACAGGTTAGCATTGTCGCCCTTGGTGTCTTGTAACGTGGCATTCTATAGAGTGTCCCAGCCACACGCTGTGTGTGTGATTTGTCCCCCCAGGGCTGTGCAGAGCCGTGGTCCTGTTGGCCCTCACTGCTTCGAGGTGGGACCAGGGGCAGCGTGTCCGATGATGGAAGCTGGAACAGCTTCACGTTAGGGCTTTGAGATACGTGCTGCCCTGAGTCATCTTGTCCGGGTACTTGGTGAATTTCTATGGGCTGGGTGTCCAGAAGTAAAATTGGATGTGGACCTCTGGATGTGCTCATTAATCATTTTCGAGTCTACGCTCTTTGTCCATGACATTTACGGAATACAACATACTAAATAAACTCTTCTCTTGGATGTGCCAGGGGTATTTCCAGTCTTTTCCCCTAAATAACGCAGCATTGAATATCTTCAGAAATAAACAATACAGGGAAGCCTCAGTGGCACTGTGGTTTGATGCCACCTGCAGCCTGGGGTGTGATCCTGGAGACCTGGGATCGAGTCCCACGTCGGGCTCCCTGTGTGGAGCCTGCTTCTCCCTCTCCCTGTGTCTCTGCCGCTCTCTCTCTGTGTCTAGGAATAAATAAATAAAATCTTAAAAAAAAGAAATAATACAGCACTGAACATCTTCAGAAATAAATAAGACAGCACTGAACAGCCTCAGAGATCATGCACCGCTAAATATCTTCTATCACCAGGAATCAGATCCTTAGGATAGGGTACAACCCCATGTGTAGAGAGAATACAGCCCTACCTATAGAGGTAGGACCTCTGAGTAGCCTGACCCGCCCCCTCTGCCTGTCTTGGCCCCACAGGAGGGGCACGGGGGAGGCTGGAGCCTCAGCTCTGTCGTAGGCACCTGCTGTGTGTCCTTAGGTAGGGCCTCAGGAAATGCCTCAGTTTCCTATCTGTGTAGCAGGGGAGTTAAGTCAGCTGATGCCAAGGTCCTGAGGTCTTCTGATGTGTGCTTCTGGCCTTGGGCTGGAGCTGGGGTGAAGGGGAGGAAGGGGAAGGCTTGACCCAGCTGTGAAGCTGGCATTCACCGCAGGCAGGTACGTGCACCTCCCAGCAACCCCCAGATTATAATGGTCCTCATTTCCCACATGAGCAAAGTGAGACTCCCGGAAGCAGCCAGCCTGAGACCATGCAGGGGTGAGTGGTGGGGGATTCCGAGATCCCAGGCTCCCCTGGATTGGATTGGTCAGCCAGGGCACCAGGTCCCAGCCAGAGTGAGAGAAGAACCCACAGGCGCAACCTTGGAAATTTCTGCCTTCAAGAAGGGCTCGCATGTGCCCAGCTGAGGTAATGTCAGATCCCTCTCAGATGGGGGAAACTGAGGCAGGTGAGCACCTTGATTCCTGAGGCCGGCCTGAGGTTCCTGCCTCCTGGCCTGTCAAGGTTCCCACAGTGCCTGTGTTTCTGTACAAGACCTCCAGAGGCAGGCCTGATGATCCAGAGCCATTCCTTCTCAGGAAAAAGGAAAGCTCCAGAGCTCATGGTGAACATGAGACTTTCGGATGGAAAGGGAAGGTCAGGGCTTGCTGGGGGCCGAAAATCTGGCCTGATAAAGGCTGACCAGAGACTGCCGGGAACCCTGAGCCTATTGGGTCTGTGGCCAGGGACTCTCAGGTCGCTGAACACTTTGGGGGGTCGGGCCTTGAATGCCACCCCAAGGCTGATGACCCCTAGTGCTAAATGGCGGCCGGGAGCTCCCCTGAACAGCCAGACCCTGTGACCTTCAGCCAGTAGGCATTTCAGACTCTACAAGCTTCAAATCAAGCCCCCTGCCCCGGTTTTCTGCCAAATTTGCTGGTGTTCGTTTCCTGGGGCCGCTGTCACAGGTGCAGGCATGGCTCCTTAGAGTGCGCTTTGCAGACAGGACGTTTTTTCCAAATTGAAGATCTGTGGCAACCCTGCATTAAGCAAGCCTATCAGCTCCATTTCCCCAACAGCATTTGCTCACCTCATGTTTCTGTGTCACATTTTGGTAACTTCTGCAAAATTTCAAACTCTTAAATGATTATTATGTTCAAATTGCTGCGATCTCATGCTACAACTTGAACGAATGAGGGGTTGCGTCTTATGGAGGAGCAAAGGACATGGTTTCTTTTTTTTTTAAGATTTTATTTATTCATGAGAGACACAGAGAGAGAGAGAGAGAGAGAGAGGCGGAGACACAGGCAGAGGGAGAAGCAGGCTCCATGCAGGGAGCCTGACGTGGGACTCAACCCCGGGACTCCAGGATCACGCCCTGGGCCGAAGGCAGGCGCCAAACCACTGGCCACCCAGGGATCCCAAGGACATGGTTTCTTGAGCTGGAATTTACTCTTGGTGAAGATGCTGTAAAGATTGTTGAAATGACCACCAAGGATTTAGGGTATCACATAAACTGGGTTGATAAAGCAGCAGCAGGGTTTGAGAGGATTGACTCCAATTTTGAAAAAGATCCTACTGTGGGTAAAATGCTATCAAGCAGCGTCGCGTGCTACGGAGAAATTGGGCATGAAAAGAAGAGCCCATCAATGTGGCAAACTTCATCATTGTCTTATTTTAAGGAATGGCCACGGCCACCCCAGGCGTCAGTGGCCACCACCCTGATGTGTCAGCAGCCAGCACGTGGAGGCAGGACCCTCCACCAGCAAAAAGATGACGATTCCCTGAAAGCTCAGATAATGGTTAGCATTTTTTAGCCCTAATATTTTAAAATTAATAAGGTAAGGTGTGTAGGCTGTTATTTAGATATAATAGACTCCAGTATAGCGTAAGCATAACTTTCAATATACTGAAAAACCAAAACATTTGTTTGGCACAATTTATTGGTAAGCTGACCTTGACCCGTACCCAAAGAATGCCTGTACCACAAACCAAGTGACTTAGAACAACAGGACTGGGTTCGCTCACAGCCCTGGAGGCCAGAAGTCCAAAACCAGGGTTCACCAGGCTTGGTTCTGTCTGGAGGCTCTGAGGGACTCTGTCCGTGCCTCCCTCCTGGCCGAATTCTGGGGCCCCAGGCGTTCCTCGGCTTGTAGACGCACTCCCCGTTCCCTGCCTCTGCCTTCATAGGACTTTCTCTTGGGTCTGTGTCTACTTCTGTTTCTCTTTTCTTCCAAGGGCACTGGCCATTGGATTTGGGTCCCACCTTATTCCAGGATGATCTCATCTGGAGGTCTGGAGCATGATTACAACTGCAAAGACCCTTATTTCCCATAAGATCCCATTTTGAGGTTCTAGGTGGACATGAATCTGGGGGGTCACAGCCCACCCAGCGCAGAGCTCCTGCTGCTTTTGCCACCTCCAGGGAGCAGCTTATTCCTTCCAGCGAATAAGCTGCAAACCTTTGGGTCCTCTAGATCTTTCCATTGGACTGGCTCAGCTAAGCAGCTCTGCCACAGAAACCCTCCCCACCTGTCACCACCATCTGCTCCAGGCCCATTGTCGTTGGTTGCCTGGACGGTGCCCACCTCCCGGTCTCCCTGCCTCCTCTCCGGACCCTACAGACCACCCACTGCATATATCCCCTCATAGCCCATGCCCCCTCCTGCCCTCATAGTAAGACCAAACACCCAGTGTGGCCCAAGTGGCCACCTCCCCTCCCTCCCCTGCCCCTCTGCTCTTCTGCTCCGGCTCTTCTGAAGCCTTCTGTTCTCTGAGCAAGCCACTCTCTCATGGAGTAGTCCCCACCCCTGGTGACAGAGGGTGCTGCCTCGAGATGGTGCACATCACTGATCACCTGGGCATGACTGAGGGCCTATGTATGACCGGGAGTGACAGCGGCGATGTCAGGAAATGAGAGGTTTCAGCCAGACCCACAGCGTGGAGCTGTTTCAGGGTCTCCAGATTCAAGGGTGGGGCAGTTTCAGCAACTGCAGCAGGTGGGGGTCCAAGGGATGCTTCCAGGCCGGCTCCCAGCCGTTCATTGGGATGCTGACCCCTCCACTTGCCCCACAGGCTACCAGCGGCAGCTGACCTACAGGCACCGGGATGGCTCCTACAGTGCATTCGGGGAGCGGGATGCGTCGGGGAGCATGTGGTGAGTCCCCACCCTGGGGTGTATGGCCGCGGGGACTCTCCCACCAAAAGCCACAGCCTCACGTGCAGCACGCATGGCTAGGACGCTCGGGGCCAGATGCCCAGGGTGACCAAGGGCCTGGTTGGGAATTGGAGACAGGCTCTGCTGGGCCCTGGGGGCGGCGATGGGAGTGTGGCTGTGAGAGTGACTATTTCTCATAGTTACTCCTTCTGCTCTTGTTGCCACCGTGCTAGCTCTCCAGGCTCTCGGAAGCAGGTCCTGGCTGCTCTGGGCCTCTTCAGAGCCCACTGGACCCAGAAACGGGGGTCACCCTGAGTAGGAGGGGATGGACTGGGAGAGGCCGGACCACCGCCTGGAGGCTGAGGTCAGGGGAGTATGTGGGCAGAGCAGCCTGGGGTCTGGTTTCCCTTGCAAGCGGCTCCCTTTGGCTTTTGGGGCAACCAGGGCAGGGAGGGCCAAAGGTGGGGCTGTGCACCCCTTCGGTCTTATTACCTGGGATACTCAGAGCAGGGCGGTTTGTGTGGCTGTGGATTTGCCATCTCTACTTTTGGGCTAACAGAGACTGTGGGGGCACCCCAACTCCTGTCTCCAGATGGGGTTTCTCTCCCTGAGCTCTATCCCAGCAGCACCTGCAGCAGCTATGGGTATGAAAACTGCTCTCCCTGTCTTAAAGCTGACAGTGTCCACTGCCCAGCAGCAGTGCCAGGCCCGGGGGAGCAGTGACACAGCTGGCTGAGCCCCAAACTGTAGAGTGTTGCTCCCTTGGCTCCAGAGGGCTGACCAGCCCAGAGAGAGGGTGCAAGTCCCACCATGCCCAGCACATGGGCACCGCATCCCATCTTGGCCCTGCGTCCCTGCTGATTGGAACTTGCGGTGTTTGGAACTCCCTTTGCTGCAACGGTGCAGAGCCGGCCTCGGGGCAGGGGCAGGCCTGGGAGATGGGAGCCAGAGCATGGTCTGGCTGATGCAGGTGCCCTAAAGGCAGGAGAAAAGATGGGTTTGGGGGTCAGTGAGGGAGGGTGGCCGGGATGAGTGGACTCCTGGGATAGGTATATGCAGGCTTGAGGTTATGGGCTATTTCACATTTTGACAATTCCCCCTTAAAAAAGCATTGATTTTCTTCCTCTTAACTTTTTTTTTTTATTGTAGTAAAGTACGCAGAACATAAAATTTATCGGGGTGCCTGAGTGGCTCAGTCGGTTGAGCATGTCCCTTGGGCTCAGATCATGACCTGGGATCAAGCCCCGAGTCAGGCTCCCTGCTCAGCGGGGGGCCTGCTTATCCCTCTCCTCCCGCTCATGTTCTCTCTATCCCTCGTCTATCAAATGAGTAGATAAAATCTTAAAAAAAAAAAACCATAAGATATATCATCTTCACCATTTTTAAGCATCTAGTTCAGTGGCATTCAGTACATTCACGCTGTGCAGCGGTCACCACCATCCATCCCCGGAACTCTTTTTAATCTTGTAAATCTGAAATTCTGTATCCGTTACACATGAACTCCTCTCCCCCGCCCCCCCCCCCCCCATCCTAGCTTCTGTCCCTGTGAATTTGGTGACTTCCGGGATCTCTCGTGTGATCGTCGTCTTGTCCTCTTCTTCACGGCTCGCAGTGTCCTCCAGGTCTGCGTGTGCTGCGTGTGTAGCAGGGTCGGAGTTTTTCCCTCTTAAGGCTGAATGACATCCCAGCATGTGGAAGCACCCCATTTTGTTAATCTCTTCATCAGCCTAGACACTGTGTCATCCCATGTGTTAGCTGCCGTGGCAGAGCTGCTGCGAATACAGGTGTACAAATACATCGAGATGCTGCTTCCATTTCCCGCGGGGATAGTCCCCGATGTGGAATCGCTGGAGCCCACGGGAGCTTGGCCCCTGAGTTTTCCAGGAACTGCCCAACTGTGTTTTTATAGCTGCAGCACCAGTTTACATTCTCGGCGACAGTGCACAGGGACACTCCCGTGTCTCCATGTTGTCACCGACACTTGGTTTCTGCCGTTTGGACGGTAGCCGCCTGGGAAGCCCCTAGATTTTGAAGAGGGGGACCTGCTCCTCCATCCTGCGGCTTGTCCCTCTTGGCTTCTTGCTTTCTTTTTTTTTTTTTTTTAAAGATTTTATTTATTTATTCATGAGAGACATAGGCAGAGGGAGAAGCAGGCTCCCTGCAGGGAGCCCGATGTGGGACTCGATCCCAGGACCCCAGGATCACCACCTGAGCCGAAGGCAGATGCTCAGCCGCCTAGCCACCTAGGTGTCCTGGCTCTCTGCTTTCCATCCGTTGGTTCTCCTGCATTGATTTTTCACCCTGTTATTCATCCCTGGGTCCCATCAACTCTCACTCGGATGCACAGTGATGCAGCGGGGAGGGGGGCGGGGTGGACAGGCACAGGCTGCAAAGCCAAGGATGTGACTACCGAGGTGGGCTGTGGGGTGGCCGGTTGGGGGTCCTGGGAGTCCAGAGACGCCCATCCCAGAGTGAGGGGGCCCAAGAGGCTTCCTCTGGGGAGAGACATGTGGGCGGAGCGTGGAGAGACAAGCGGGACCCCGTCCTGTGTACATGGGACAGAAACATGACATGTCCAGCGCCTGGGTGGGGTAACTGAGGCTAGTGGCTTGGTGGAATGTTTTCGGCTGCAAGCAACAGAAATCTGGCCTGAAAGGCAATTCTAAATGTCAGTTCACACCACAGGGCTGGTGTGGGGGCTAGAGGGCTGGCCAGTCTGGTAGCCCACCATGCATCAGGAGCCCCCCGGTTCTCTCCTTTGGTCCCCGTGGGCTCTCTCAGCACAGTGGCTGCTCTCCTCGTGGCGACAGAATTGCAACAGCTGCTCCCAGCATCACTTCATGTGCCTGTTCAAAAGTCATTCCCAGGCCCAGGGACTGAAATGTCCCTAACGGTGGCTGGCCAGGACCACAGAGGGGTCCAGGCATCTAAGACACTTGCAGGTTCCTGAGAGAGATGGGAGATCTCTCTGCAAGGCTGGGGGTCCCCCTTGGGGATTGGCTGTGGAGGGGCATTAGCACCAGTCATGGGCAGAGAGGCTGGTCTCTGTCGTTGGGCCCGGCTGGGTGCTCACCCCCTTCCCTGGAGCACTCACATGGCCCCTCCCATGTCACAGGTGAGGAAGCAGAGACTCTGGGTGGGGGTGGCGCGTGAGGGAGCATGCACAGTTCCTCAGGGGGTGCTCGGGAGGTGACCTTCTCTGCACAACTGCCCCAGCCCACGGTGCCCCCAGCCCCTGCCTCATCCTATTTCAGGCTCACGGCCTTTGTCCTGAAGTCCTTTGCCCAGGCGCGCAGCTTCATCTTCATCGACCCACAGGAGCTGGAGGCTGCCAAGGGCTGGATCGTCCGGCAGCAGCGGGCGGATGGCTCCTTCCCGGCCGTGGGCAGGATTCTGAACAAGGACATCCAGGTGAGTGGCCTCTCGGCCCCCTTCTGGCACCTTAGCCCTGCTCCGCCTACTCCCCAGTGCTGCTGTCTGGGGCCAGTAGGGGGTCGAGGGCTGTCCCCTCTGGCTCGGGGTGACGCTCTAGAGTCCTCTTGCAGGGTGGGATCCACGGCACCGTCCCGCTGACGGCCTATGTGGTGGCTGCGCTCCTGGAGACGGGCATGGCCTCCGAGGTGAGCACAGGGTGGCTGGGGGAGCGGGTGGGCAGCTTTCCCCGCAGGCCAGGCTGGCCATCCTCCGGCAGGCTTTTTTTTTCCCTCGATGCCCTCCTTCCACTCTTTCTCATGCTTTTCGGTGATCCCAGGATGTCCATCTTCCTGGAGTCTGAGCAGAGGATTGAGAGGTCCTGTGATAATTGAGGGGGGAGTGGCGTGAGGGAACTGGATCCTGAGAACCGGACCTCCCAGGACTCCCTGATGCCCCCGGCCCCTGTTTGGGGGGGTCATTTGGGGACAGATCAGTTTCCTGGCTGGTGACCTGTGGGCTCACTTCAAGGAGACCTATACAAAAACTTGTGAAAGTTTTTTTGGGGGAAGGGTCTAGAACCTTCGTTTACAGTTGGTACTGGAGCCAGTGGAGGTGGAGGTGTCCCTGGGGCACCAAGGAGTCATTGTTCTTTCTGTGAAACAGGAGTAGGGGTAGCACGTTCCCTGCTATGAGGGTGTCCATGGTGGATCTCAGCCCTGGGGGCAAGGACCCCACCATTCCTAACATCTGTGTTCAGTTCTACACCCTCTGACGATGAATTGTGAGTTATGGCACTTCTCAGAATTCTTGGCCTCCCAAATCGGATTTAACCTCTGGGTCAAGGGTTTGTGTAGGATCCTAAGATCCTTCATGTCTCGCACACTTTGCCCAGAGGGCCCCTTGCCCTGTGTCAAAGGGCTGAAGTGTGTCTCCCTAAAATTCATATCCTGAAATCCTTAACCCGTCTTAGCTCAGGTCAGCTTCGGCCACTGTCACAAAATACCAGTCTGGGTGGCTGAAACAACGGACATTTACTTCCCATGATTCTAGAAACTGAGACATCCAAGGCCAGGTTCTGTTTGATTCAGTTCTTGGTGAGGACTCTCTTCCCGGCTCATCGGCAGCCACCTTCCTGCTAGGTCCACACGTGGCCTTTCCCTTGTGCGCATGTGTATGTGGGGAGAGAGCAAGGTTAAGGCTCTCTTCTTTGTGGAAAGACCCCTGATCCCATGTGGGGGCTTCACCCCCAAGACCTCACCTACAGCTAATCACAGCCCAAAGGCCCCACCTGGCAATGTCCTCACATTGGGGTTAGGGCTTCAGCATATTGTGGTGGGGGGCACCGACATCTGTTCCAAAGCACCCCAAGACCTCAGAATGTGATTATATATGTAGATAGGGCCTTTACAGAGGTTGTCAAGGGACACCTGGGTGCCTCAGTGGTTGAGCGTCTGCCTTTAGCTCAGGGTGTGATCCCAGGGTCCTACGGGGAGCCTGCTTCTCCCTGTACCTATGTCTCTGCCTTTCTCATGAATAAATAAGTAAAATCTTAAAATAAAATAAAATAAAATAAAATAAAATAAAATAAAATAAATAAAATAAAAAAGAGATAATCAAGTTAAAATGAGGCCATTAGGATGGGTCCTAATTCAGTGTGACTGATGTCCTTAAAAAGGGGGCATTTGGAAACACACACACACAGGGAAGATGCTGTGGAGACACAAGAAGAAGACAGCCAGCTATAGGCCCAGGAGCGAGGCCTGGAACAGACCCTTCCCTCAGGGCCCTGGGAAGGAGCCCATGCCACCCACACCTTGATCTCAGCCTCCGGTGAGACAATACATTTCTACTTTCTAAGCCGCTCACTCTGTGGTATTTTGTTCCACAGCCATGGCAAACGCATCCTCCCTGCCTCCCAGAATATCTGACTGTCCTGGTTGGCCCGGGTCTGAGGGGGGTCCTAGGATGTGGGTCTAGTGGGTGCCTGCATCTCTGAGATTCAGGAGCCCGGGACCCTGAGCCTTCCTGAGGCGAGCCTCGCCCCCATCCTCTGGGCTATCTCAGCTAAATGGACATCCAGGTCGTTCTAACACTATGACGCGTTTAGAGCTGGGCCACGTGTGTCTTCTTCGTTCAGTGAAGCATTGGAAGGTCCCTACATCCTGGGCTAAGTGATGACCCCTGGATTCATGTCCGGGGCTGCCATAACCAGTGCCAGGCGGCTCCTTCTCTCACAGTTCTGGAGGCCAGAAGTCTGAAGTCAAGGTGTCAGCAAGGCTTAGAGCTCTGAAGGCTGGAAGGCAAGATGCTTCCAGGCCAGGCCTCTTCAGCTCCTGGGGGCTCCAGGCATGTCTAGTCTTATGGCTGTCACTCTGGTCTCTACATGGCCTTGTGCCTGCATCTCTGTGTCCGCTCTTCTTCTGAGGACCTTATCCTGACTGCGAGGTGTTGGGCTGGGCTGGTGTGGGCCTGGCCCGGGGTCCAGTGAACCTGCTGTCGGGCCTGGCACCGGTCCCGGGGAGGCACACGGTACCTCTCGACACCACGTGCTACGGGCAGTTTCCATACTTTGTCCTCAGTGGAGGATGGAAAGCTTGGGGAGAACATTCTTTCTGAGACCTTAGCAATTGCTATAGCAGGGTTATCTTTTTTTTTTTTTTAAGATTTATTTATTCATTCAGAGAGAGCTAGAGAGAGGCAGAGACACAGGCAGAGGGAGAAGCAGGCCCCATGCAGGAAGCCCGATGTGGGACTCGATCCTGGGTCTCCAGGATCACACCCCGGGCTGCAGGCGGCGCTAAACCGCTGCGCCACCGGGGCTGCCCTATAGCAGGGTTATCTTAACACCATGGTTCTGTCGGTGCTGACAGGGACACCATTGCTCATTTGCTAAATTCATTAATGCTTCTAATCACTCATTTTTCTCACTTAACCAATATTATTGGGCCACTTCTCTGAAAGAAGCTGTCACTGGACGGTGGACTCCGTTTCTGTCCTCCCAGTGGCTCACATTGGGGTTGGTGGGGGATGTGTGATCAGGGCTGGTGGACTTCCTGGAGGAGGCGACAATAGAGGCGAGGCCTGGAACATGAGGTGGGCCTGGGCAGGGGGTCTCAGAAGCCAGATGGGGTGGGTGGGACAGAGTGGTCAGGGCTCTGCCTACTTCCCCCTAGAACTTGTCTGAGTTGATCTGCTGAGCTCAGACTTCATTTGGAAAGAGTGGATACCAGCCTAAAAAAAGGGGGTGGGGGTTTTGAAAGCCAGGTCTGCAAGCCGTGAGAGCCCCCAGAGGGAGTCTCTCCCGGAGGGAGACAAAATGAGAGTCTGTGAGCCATCCAGTGCTCTCCCTAGGAGAATCTGCGGGTGGGCAGGTGGGGGGGGGACAGAACAGCCTCCCAGGGCTCCACTCCCCACCCCATCCTGCAGGAGGAGAGGAGCGCCATTGCCAGAGCGAGGCACTTCCTGGAGTCCAGTGCGCCCCTGGCCGTGGACCCCTACAGCAGCGCCCTGACCACCTACGCCCTGACCCTGCTCCGCAGCCCGGCAGCCCCCGCAGCGCTGCGGAAGCTCCGCAGCCTGGCCATCACCCAGGGTAGGGGGCCCCCACCTGCCACCCGTGAGGCCACTGTGGGGCCGACCCGCAGTGCACCCCAGTACACAGCTCTTGGACACATGCGTGACGCTAAGAGGCACCCTTTGCTCACTGTTTTGTTATTTGCTATTGTATCTCCTACCGACTCCATTTGATGAAGTGGCTTGAGCCCGAGGGTCATTTTTCTGCCCTGTGAGATAGGGGCTAACAAACCCCACCCCAGGGCCCCCACGCCTTCCATCACTGGGTAAGCCCTGCGAAGCCCTTTCCATCTTCAGTATGTGGGTCTCCCCGTGGACAGAATGACTATCCACTGGGTTTGGGGAGCCCCCGTGGCAGAGACTTCCCCGACTGAGCCCCCTCCCCACCCCACTCCTGGACCTCATCCCACTCCCTGCTCCCCACCTTCCCCAGAAGCTTCTTGGCTTATGATATCACCTGAGGAATGTTTTCATTGCTAAGATGAAGGAAAAACAAACAAACGTTAAGCCAAATTCTAAAACCACTCAATTGGCTACAGGATGTAGGAGTACCTGCTTGAGATCTTGGGCAGGAGCCCCGCTCTCTCTGTGGTCTGAGGGCCTTTTATCCCTCACGTGAGCTCAGAATCCTTGGAGGCTTTGCAATTAGCAAGTGGCTTCCTCGGTCCTGAGTGGGGACAGCTGGAGCCCCATCAAGACCCATCAGGAGGGAGGCCAAGGGTCAGGAGGGACTGGGTCTGTCATGTAGCTGTAGATGGGAAGACAGCCCCAAGGCCCTTCTTGCCCTGGCCCTCTGCCCCTGACACCCTCCTACTTTGGGGTCCACTTCCTCTCCCACAATGTGTCTTCTTGAGACCATAGGCACTGCTACTCAACCACGGGAGGCCAGGCCACACACTTGATTGGCTTGTGGCCCCTGACCTGTCCTGGCCCTACAGATGGGGTCACCCACTGGAGCCTGACGGGTTCCCGGGACGTAGACAAGGATGCATTCCTGAGCTTCAGTGATGGGGTCTCTCAGTCAGGTACTGGCTACCGGCTTTGGGTGCTGGGTGCTGGGTCCCAGCAGTGAAAGAGCCCCAACCAGCCTTGTCCATTGCAGTGGTCTCAGCCGAGGTGGAAATGACGGCCTATGCCCTGCTGACCTACACCCTCCTGGGTGATGTGGCCACAGCCCTGCCCGTGGTGAAGTGGCTGTCCCAGCAGCGGAATGCACTCGGAGGCTTCTCCTCTACTCAGGTGAGTTGAGCAGCGCCAGAGGAAGGGGCTCAGGTCCCAGTGGGGTCACTGAGGCCCAGGCTCAGGGCTCAGAGCTTGCCAGGAAGCCACTGCATGCTTCCCCTCCTGGGGCAGCCCCTTGGCGATATGGGACCCAAGGGAAGCCTGAGGGACAGATGCATCTGGCTCTGGGACAAGGACCCAGCGTCTGCCTCTGTGGAGGTGACTGCTTGTTGCCGGGGCCCCCAATCCATGGATGTCTGTACCAGATTGGCTCTCCATTCCAGCCCCATGGGTCTCTGGCCTTCAGAGAGGGTCCATGGTGCCCTCCCACTGGGGCCAGGCCTCCTAAGATGGGGGCACGGAGACTGGCGGCTGACCCGTCCCTGGGGCTGACAGCACCCCGTCACCTGTCCCCAGGACACGTGCGTGGCTCTGCAGGCCTTGGCAGAGTATGCCATCCTGTCCTATGCTGGCAGCATCAACCTCACTGTCTCCCTGGCTTCCACCAACTTGGACTACCAGGAGACTTTCGAATTGCACAGGGCCAACCAGAAGGTTCTGCAGACAGCGGCGGTGTGTATTCCTGGACCAGGGGCTGGGGGACCCTCCCTGCTGCCCACCCACCCTTGTGCATCTGCAGAGGGCATCATGGTGTCTTCTCTCTCTCAGATCCCCAGCCTCCCCACGGGGCTGTTCGTGAGCGCCAAGGGTGAAGGCTGCTGCCTGATGCAGGTGGGGCTGTAGGGCCGTCAGGAGCTCATTGGGGCTTCTGGAACCTGGGAATGCCCCGAGGGGCAGGCTGGAGGCTCCCAGCTCAGCGGGGGGCCAGGCTGAGAGAGCCCCTGGGGCAGACTCTCTGACCCCATAATGCAGCCCAGCCTGCCCAGGGCACGTGGCTGTGCCTCCTCTCGGGTATGGGCACCCCCCTCCCAAGAAAATGTTTGACCCTCAATCCAGTGGTCTCTGACCAAAAGCAGACGCCCTCGCCCACCCCCGGAGTCAGCCCAGTGCCTCCTGTTTCTTCTCCCTGCTGCTGTCTGGACTCAGCCTGGCCCTCCCTGCAGCCCCTTGGTCACCCAGCCCCGGCTTTAGCCGCACTCAGGGCCGGGGCAGGCTCGTCTTCTGGTCAGAGGGCAAGTCTCTGGAGACCCTGGAAGCCTCAGCTTCCCCAGGTGTAAAACGGGAGCCCAGACAACACGGTGGATCGGTGGGAGTGGCCTGGAGGCAGAGGGGCCTGGGCCTGACCTGCATGCAAAGGGGGTGACAGTCGTACCTACACTCGCTTGGGCGGCTGCAGGGTTGAATAATGTAATGGTAGTCCCCACGTCCGTCGTTGACGTCACTTTTGTCATCGTTCTAGCCGAGCCGCTGCCTCGCCCCTGCCCCAACCCCAGGTTCCTTAAGCCTCGGCCCTCCCACACCCCCCAGATCGATGTCACCTACCATGTGCCAGACCCGGTGGCCAAACCGGCCTTCCAGCTGTCCGTGAGCCTCCAGGAGCCCGAGGCCAAGCAGCGGCGGACCCCGGGTCCCGCCGCCTCCGCTGATGACGATGACCCAGCGGCCGACCAGCATCAGCAGGAGTACCAGGTCACCCTGGAGGTGTGCACCAGGTAAGGCCACCTCCCTGCTGGCCGAGGAGGGCCACATCCAAGGAGGACGGCCTCTCAGGACCAGGACAGGACGTTGGGCAGGTGCTCAGGGATGGTGTTTGGCGCCAGTCTGAGCCTCTGGATTGTGATGCGACCCGGCCGGGATGCCCGGGGCACTCCTGAGACCTCTACTGCACTTCCCGAGGCTGTGGCTGCTCCGGCCCTTGTGCTTCTTGTTATGGTCGCAAGATATCTCGGCAGCAACCGTCAGGGAACTTTGAAGAACAAGGTTCGTGTTACTCACTGGCCCTGGAGGTTACCGGGCATGCCCGGGGCCACACAGCGAGGTCACAGGTAGAAAGTCTGGAGGTGTGTGGGGCTTTGCCTTTTACTGGGCCAGAGGGTGGGGGCCTAGGGTTTCGCCAGTCCATTCTTATTGGCACATTTAAAAAGATAAGAGCAGGAATTAGGGAGCAGGAAGGGAAAAGCAGGTCGGTTATCTTGGTTACCCAGGGTTTCCTAAAAGGGGAACTCCCATGTGTGGGGGCGCCTGGCTCCTTGTCTAGCTGTTTCTCTGTAGCCATGTCACACAGCTGGCAATCTGTTTATCCAAGATGGATATCCTTGAAATGGATGCTTTTGCAATCAGATGCTTGCTGTCAGGCACTTACACTGCAGATGGTTTTTGAAATGAGGAGGGAGATGGAAGCTTCCAGATGGATGCAGCAGAGACCCCAGTGGCTGGTGAGGCAGGTGGCCCAGGTGGTGTGGTCCCTGCCTGATGCACCAGATCCAGGCCTCTTGGTTCTTTGACAGTGACCCTGGGACCAGGCCACAGAGGGTCCCCAGGGGGGCACAGGCAGCTGCCCGCAGAGGATGCTTATTGCCATGGTGATGATTTGGGAGCCCAAAGGTGGATGGTTGTCATGGCCTCCCAAGCCCATTGGAGCTGCCTGGGCCACCCTCCTCTACCGGGACCCTCAACCTGCCATCAACTGGGGTAGGGGCAGCAGGAAGCAGCCTGGCTGGCCCCAACTCTCTGGCCCCATCAGGCCTGCTGGAGACATCTGTTCCGCTTTCAGCTGTGTCAGAAAGAATCAGGATGTGCCATCCAGATATGGGCTTGCTCAGGCCACAGCCCCACCGGAAGCCTCCCCAGGAGCTGTGGCCACCACAGGCCCTCAGGCCCACAGTCTGCAGGCTCCTCTGTGAATGTCAGCCACCCTCCTTTGTCACCAGCACCTGGCACTGGGAGGGCCTGTCATGTAGCAGGCCCCAGAGGCCAGTCATGCCTACCTCATGTCATAGAAGGGGAAACTAGGGCTGGCTAGAGATGCCCAGTCACTTGGGCTCCCGTGGCCCCCATGGAGCTGCTTCCTGTGCTGGGGACATAGCATGGGGTTTGGGGCAAGCACGACCCAGAGTCAGTAGACCTGGGTCAGGCCCAGAACCCTCGGCCAAGCCTTCTCTTTCTGGTCTTAGAGTCTCAGCTGTGAAATAGGCCGACCGATGACCCGGCCAGCTGTGTGTGTACAGAGGGGCCACCCAGCCAGACCCGGGGTGGGCTCCCCCAGGACTTCAGCTGCTGGGACTGTGCATGTCACAGGGGGCCATGAATTCCACCACAGGGCTTGAGCTCGAGGGCCTGTCTCTCCTCTCGTTGAAAGGTGGCTGCATGCAGGGTCCTCCAATATGGCCGTCCTGGAGGTGCCTCTGCTCTCTGGCTTCCGGGTGGACATCGAGAGCCTGGAGCAGGTGAGGTGGCGCCGGCAGGCAGGAGCCAGGTGGGGTCTCCAGCGGACTGCCCTGTCCGGGTTGCAAATTCCCTGCTCTTTATAATTTATTTTTTTTATTCGGCAAAGTTGATGCCTTGGGGCTGGTCACCTGCTGGGGGGCAGGTGGGGGAGGAGGGAGTCAGCAAACATGGATGTGCTTTAGGGACAAGGTGGGGTGCCAGAGGGTACCCTCAGCCCTGGTTCTCCAGAAACTTGTCACTACCCCCAAACTCAAGAGAGACCCGTCCCATGTGGTGGGTGTGGTCTTGCCCAAGGCAGGAGAAGGTCTGCAGTGTGGGGAGAATAAAGCAGGAAAGGCAGGCCAGTCCTGGAGGGTGGAGGTGACCAGGGAGGTGGCGCAGAGCACCAGGGTAAGAAAGACCAGTACAGAGGCCGTGGGTTTATGTTTCCAAAACTATGAAGTCCCAGGCTGATGGCAGTTGAATGTTGCAGGTGAGGTAAAAGCAGGTGGCAGGGCTCAGCTGGGCACCTCGGATGTCACAGGGAGGCCTAGCCTAGGGCTAGGGCCAGATGGAGGGAGGCTACAGGAAGGGAAAGGGAGGGAAGGTGGGAGCTCAGGGTAGCTGTAACCAGCCTCGCATACCCTGTCCCGGGTGCTGGGTGGGCTGGCAGGGCCTGGGTAGCACTGACCCGTGGGGACTTGCTGGAGGGCCACAGCCAAGCCGCCGGCCTCTGGGGCCTTGGCTTCCTTCAGAACCTGGCCCACCTCCCCCTGACCAGTGTCGGCCCCACAGAGACTGGGGAGGAAGCAAGCGCTGGGGACAGAGGTGCTGGGTGGATGGACCCTGACCTCTGGCTTCCTCGCCAGCTGCTCTTTGACAAGCATTTCACGCTGAAGAGGTACGAGGTGGCTGGACGCAGAGTCCTCTTCTACTTTGATGAGGTACTACTGTCACTGGGGTGGGACTGGGCGCAGGGGTGGAGGCTTCTGCAGCAGCCGTGTTGGTGAGGGCGGAGCTGTCATGGCCCAGTGTGGTTCCTGCAACCATCTCATATGGTGAAAAAGAAACAGAGACAATAAATCCAGGCAGAGCCGGTACAGCTGGTAGCTTTGTGCCCCAGCCAGCTCACCTGGGTGGAAAAAATTGGGAGGGGATGGAATAGTATTCAGGTATAAAAAGGAGTGTATGTAGCACTGATGTGTGGGTGAACCTGAACACCAGACACAAAGGCTTCCTAGCGCATAATCCCATGTATATGAAAAGTCCAGAACAGGTGAATCCATAGAGACACACAGAGCAGGCTTGTGGTTGCCAGGGGCTGGGGGAGGGGAGGGTGGGAGTGAGGAGTGAAAGACCAGGTGTTCTAACACGTAGACTGGAAGGACCCACACAACTAAGTGGAATCAAGTTTCTGTTTTTCACGCCTCCTGGGTATCCTGAAAATCAGCCAGTTCTGGGCACATGCTTTGAGGCATAGTAGGGGCTGTCGCTCATCCCTGAACCTAGTGGCCCCAGCCAGGCCTGAGCCCGTCTGCTAACCCCACAGATCCCCAGCCGGTGCCTGACCTGCGTGCGGTTCCGCGCGCTGCGTGAGCATGTTGTGGGCAGGACGTCTGCGCTGCCCGTCTCTGTGTACGACTACTACGAGCCTGGTAGGCCCGCGCCCACCCGCACCCTCAGCTCAGTTCCTCACCTTGTCACCCCATCAGTTGGTCACTCCTCCCCTGCCTCGTCCCGCAGCGTTCGAAGCCACGCGGTTCTATAACGTCAGCTCGCGCAGTCCGCTTGCCCGGGAGCTGTGCGCTGGGCCCGCGTGCAACGAGGTGGAGCGCGCCCCGGCTCAGGGCCCCGGTGAGTGCGCGGGCTGCTGCCTCCCCTACCCCCAGCCACCGCGACCGCCCTTCGGGAGCTCAGGTGCGAGCGGGGGAGCGGGGTCTCCAGGCAGAGGACAGCTGGGTAAAGGAAGGAGGACAAGCTGGCTCATTCTGGGGACAGGGCCGAGGGGCTGTGGGCGGGCACCGAAGGGGGCGGGGCCGAGCGAGAGGGGGCGGGGCCGAGGGTCTGTGGGCGGGCACCGAAGGGGGCGGGGCCGAGGGTCTGTGGGCGGGCACCGAAGGGGGCGGGGCCGAGGGTCTGTGGGCGGGCACCGAAGGGGGCGGGGCCGAGGGTCTGTGGGCGGGCACCGAAGGGGGCGGGGCCGAGGGTCTGTGGGCGGGCACCGAAGGGGGCGGGGCCGAGGGTCTGTGGGCGGGCACCGAAGGGGGCGGGGCCGAGGGTCTGTGGGCGGGTACAGAAGGGGGCGGGGCCGAGGGTCTGTGGGCGGGCACCGAAGGGGGCGGGGCCGAGGGTCTGTGGGCGGGCACCGAAGGGGGCGGGGCCGAGGGTCTGTGGGCGGGTACAGAAGGGGGCGGGGCCGAGGGTCTGTGGGCGGGCACCGAAGGGGGCGGGGCCGAGGGTCTGTGGGCGGGTACAGAAGGGGGCGGGGCCGAGGGTCTGTGGGCGGGCACCGAAGGGGGCGGGGCCGAGGGTCTGTGGGCGGGCACCGAAGGAGCGGGGCGAGGGTCTGTGGGCGGGTACAGAAGGGGGCGGGGCCGAGGGTCTGTGGGCGGGCACCGAAGGGGGCGGGGCCGAGGGTCTGTGGGCGGGCACCGAAGGAGCGGGGCCGAGGGGCTGTGGGCGGGTACAGAAGGGGCGGGGCCGAGCGAGAGGGGCGGGGCCGAGGGGCTGGGGGCGGGCACCGAAGGAGCGGGGCGAGGGTCTGTGGGCGGGTACAGAAGGGGGCGGGGCCGAGGGTCTGTGGGCGGGCACCGAAGGGGGCGGGGCCGAGGGTCTGTGGGCGGGCACCGAAGGAGCGGGGCCGAGGGGCTGTGGGCGGGTACAGAAGGGGCGGGGCCGAGCGAGAGGGGCGGGGCCGAGGGGCTGGGGGCGGGCACCGAAGTGGGGCGGGGCCGAGGGTCTGTGGGCGGGTACAGAAGGGGGCGGGGCCGAGGGTCTGTGGGCGGGCACCGAAGGGGGCGGGGCCGAGGGTCTGTGGGCGGGCACCGAAGGAGCGGGGCGAGGGTCTGTGGGCGGGTACAGAAGGGGGCGGGGCCGAGGGTCTGTGGGCGGGCACCGAAGGGGGCGGGGCCGAGGGTCTGTGGGCGGGCACCGAAGGAGCGGGGCCGAGGGGCTGTGGGCGGGTACAGAAGGGGCGGGGCCGAGCGAGAGGGGCGGGGCCGAGGGGCTGGGGGCGGGCACCGAAGTGGGGCGGGGCCGAGGGTCTGTGGGCGGGTACAGAAGGGGGCGGGGCCGAGGGTCTGTGGGCGGGCACCGAAGGGGGCGGGGCCGAGGGTCTGTGGGCGGGCACCGAAGGAGCGGGGCCGAGGGGCTGTGGGCGGGTACAGAAGGGGCGGGGCCGAGCGAGAGGGGCGGGGCCGAGGGGCTGGGGGCGGGCACCGAAGTGGGGCGGGGCCGAGCGAGAGGGGCGGGGCCGAGGGGCTGGGGGCGGGCTTGTGGGGGCGGGGCCTAGAGGCGTGAAAGTGAGATGGGGAGAGGGCGGGGCCGAGCGGGGTGCGGGCGCCCAGAGCAGAACCCGTGGTGCCCCTTCCTTCGTCCACAAACCAGAGGTGTAGGGACTGCAGGGCCCTGGCCATGAGCTCCGAGGGTGGCCGCAGCAAAGGGCTGGGTGGGGCTGTGGGGATCCTTCAAAACCTTTTTATTTTTCAAACATACTTGAAATAGGTTTAGATTGCTTTGGTTGATAGCTTCAGTTGTTTTTGCAAGTACTGGGCAAATACTTGCATGAAATTCCAGCAGGTCAGGGCTCAGGGACTCCCAGTAACTGTCGAACACCAGTCGCCACCCTGTCGAAGGTAGTAGTCCCGCCCCAGGGACTTTCCTCCACTCCAGGCCTGGTGGGAAGCGCGGGCCAGGTGGGGATTGGGGTTCCGGAGACCCTGCCGACTTCACCTCGCCCCCAGGGTGGTCCCCGGGCGAGCGAGGTCCTGCGGCCGCCCCAGAGGAGGGGGCGAAGATTTTGCGCTGTGGCTGCGCCCGGGACTGTAGCGCCCGCGGGGACCCGGTGTGCGGCTCCAACGGTGTCGTCTACACCAGCGCCTGCCACCTGCAGGAAGCCGCCTGCCTAGGCCGCGCGAGATTGGAGCCTGCACCCCCTGGCCACTGTGCCCTCGGTGAGGACCCAGCTGGGTCTGGGACCCCAGCTCTCCCTGGATACAAATAATGCACCCCTCTCTTTATCACATCCTCCTCCTCTCCATCACCCCCTCCTCCTCCCCATCCCCACCTCCTCTGCCCCATCACCTCCTCCCATCACCTTCATCCTCCACCTCCCACCACCTCCTCCTCCCATCACCTTCTCTTCCCTGTCACCTTCTCCCTCCTGTCTAGTGTCACTCCGTCTCCCCTCCTCTCCTCTCCCCTCCTCTTCCCCCACTCCCTGACTGTCGCAGTCCTCCATTCCCTGTCTCTCCCTGATCCTAACAGAAGTGGCCCCTGCATCTCTCATCTCTGACTCTCTGTCTTTGGACTCAGGACTGTCACGCTCTGTTCCTTAGGCCTTGTGTCCTCTCCATCTCTGGTTCCTTGCATCAGGGTTTCTGCATCTCCTCAGTCTTGCTTGAGTCTCTCCCCATCCCCACCCCAAGTTTGTGCTTTTCTGGGACTACACATCTCTGAGCTCTGTGTCCCCTTCCCCCACCCTTGTAATCTCTCACCTCCTGCCTGTTGCTCTGGGCCATAGATCTCCTCTTTATGGTCTCTCTGGGCTATCTGCCATCCAGATGGTCCCCCTCCAGTGCCCTCCTACCGACTGAGCCCCCCTTCCTTCCAGAGCAGCTGACACCGGCCTCTGCGTCATACAGTTACGACTATGACCCAGTGCCCCCGGACTCTGGGCACCTGGCAGCCAGCCATGGCCATGAGGTGATGGACTTGGAGGGGGAGGCAGAGGACAGGTGAGAGCCAAGCCCCTCAATTCCCTCCCCCTACTGGCCCTGCACCTGACAGGAAGTGGGAGTGACCAATAGATGGGTCAGCCTGCAGGTTTCCAGGAACTAGGTAGGAGAGAGACAAGGTGATGGGGAGGAGGGGGAGGAGGAGGTGGTGATGAAGAGGATAGGGAGATGCACTACCTGTATCCAGGGAGAGCTGGGGTCCCAGAGGTCAGACCCAAGCTGAGTCCTTACCAAGGACACAGTGGCCAGGGGGCTGCAGGCTCCAGTCTCCCAGGGCCTAGGCAGGTGGCCCCCTGCAGGGATCTCTTCTCTCCTGACCCCATCCCCCACTGTCTGTCCAACACACATCAGAGAACAGCCTGTAGGAGCGCAGTGAGGCTGAGCCTTCCCAAGGACGCGACCCCAGGACAGACCTGTCTATGGGCTGCCCTGGGACCCTGTTAAAGAAATTATTCACGATGCTTGTTAAGATGGCAAGGAAGACTTTGTTCAAGGGAAGGGGCACTGGAGACCAATAGCAGGACCATGCGGTGGGGCCTTACAGTGGAGAGGAAGCCAGGACCCAGTTTGAATGGTACAAGAAAGAATGGAGATTTATAGTCAAGGACCAGCGTGGGGTCCATGAACGAAGAATTACTGACCGGAAACATCAGGGATGAAGGGAGAGTTCTGACTGACCCCACCTAACAGCATCCCCCCCCAAAAGGCAGGCCAGGGTGTCAGACAATGCCCCAGGGCTGGTGGGGAGGAGGGAGCTGACTGGATATGGAGGGTGACTAGGTATGGAGTGAGGCATTCCAGCCTAAGCCGACGTAGCAGGGGTCTTGCTGTAATTGGACAGTGCTGAGATGAATGAACCCCAAAGCCCAGAAGTGGAGACCTAGTCGAAAAAGAGGAGCCTGAGTGGCTTTTTTTTAAATTTATTTTTATTTATTTATGATAGACATAGAGAGAGATAGAGAGAGAGGCAGAGACACAGGCAGAGGGAGAGGGAGAAGCAGGCTCCATGCAGGGAGCCCGACGCAGGACTCGATCCCGGGACTCCAGGACCGCGCCCTGGGCCAAAGGCAGGCGCGAAACCACTGAGCCACCCAGGGATCCCCCTGAGTGGCTTTTGATCAGAGAATCTTTGTCACTCCAGGGAAGGGAAGGGGAAGTGGGTGGGAGACCAGAGAGCCCTGTGGGGTGAGGCTGGGAAATGGCTGCCGGGCAGACTTCCTGGAGGAGGCGAACTTTTCTAAGTTACAGCAAACTCAAGAGGTTTAAGCAACGGGTTGAGTTTATCAGCTCAGGTACGTGCCAGCTCCTGGGGCTTGCTGTACTGTCAGGCCTCAGACTGTGTCCCCCTAGGTCCTGCCTGCCTTGGCGGGTCTCCCCGACACATGTCCGTGGCAAAGGCAGGGTTTTGGCACACCCAGTGGGAATGCTTCCACGAGTGCCCACCAAAGTCCCGGAGGCTCAGGGCCACATCCTCCACACCAGGCACTAGGGCTCTTAGTCCGTGTGCGCTTAATATAATTATTGGTAGAGCTGGGCTAATGGCTCTGGTTTCAGTATTTGTTCTGTTTTGTCCTCCGTGGCTCCTTTTGTCTCTATTGAATATTTTTTTTAGGATTCCATTTCGATTCCACTCCGGGGATCACCATATATATCCCTTTTCAGTTGGTTGTTCATTTTTCACCACTGTCACAACTGACTCTGCAGTTCTCCCCTACGGGTGGCTTTGTGCCGTCACCGCCTTGGTCAAGATACAGACCGGCTGTCCCTTTACAGCCACGCCCACCCGGCCCCTCCCCGAGTGTCGTTGGGGAATGCTGTGGAAACGGGAGTCCTTTGGAGACTGGCTTTTCTCACTTGCCTCCCATCCGCGTTGTTGTGTGTACCAGAAGTGAACAACCTGTCCCATCGCCGTGCCTCGGTGGCAGTGGGCAGGGTCCTGAGGGTCCTCTTCAGGGGACATGCACCTGCCCCATGACGTGGAGGCAGCTCCAGCTGAGGGCACGCTGGCCCCCGGAAGGCCTGGCAGCCCACGGTGTCTTTCTCTTTTCTCTCTCCAGTCAGAGTGGCTTCTCTTCCTAATGCTCCAAGCAAGAGGACTTGATCTGGCTGCGTCCTGTCCCTGCCTGCCCCCCCGGAAGGGGGCCACTGAGGGGAGAGCTCCCTTGCCCCTCTGGTGGGCGGGCGGACCCCACTCCAGGTGACTCCAGCCTCCAAATGAACCTGATACACGGAACGCAGAGACCTGCCTCGATGGATGACAGGCCTCCTCCCAGCCTTCCCTCAACCAGGGGGTCGGCCTCGATCCCCCCACCTCCCCACCTGCACCTGGGACTGGCTGCACCCCTCCTCGGGCCAGAGCAGCTCCTGCTCCGGGGGCAGGGGTGGAATTCCTGGGAAGGACCTGCGGCCAAAGGCCTCTGTCAGCAACTTCCAAGTGAAATAGGCTGCCTTTCTCCAAAATGCAAAGGTCTGGCCCCCTTTGGGGCACCTGGCTGCTGAGCCCCTGGACCTAGACCTCAAATTGTCCCATAATGGTCACAGTCCCCACACACACCCCTCCCCATCTCACCGCAGGGGTCCCTGAATGTTTGGTCCTGACAGTGCCAGGCCCTTGGAGAGCCGCGGGCTCTGACAGAGGCGCCTTCAGCTTCCTGCCTCCAGGACTAGGTCGATACCCACCCCAGGGTATCACCCCCTGAGCCCCTGAGCTCCCGGGACCCCACACGGGGAACTGCCCTCTTCCAGCATCCTGGGAGGGAGCCCCAGCTCTGCACCCAGGCCTGCCTTCGTTGGGGGACCCTCCCACATTCCTCTTTGTAACCCTCAGGGGATGCCTGCCTCTCTTTGCTCCCGTGCGGCCTGTCTTCTCCCCTTCACGGTGGTATTTATTGCAGCCGGTGCTGCTCGTCTCTGACCTCCAGCCAGTGGGTCCCCAGTGTGCAGCGCCGGCCACTTTCCCGCGCCGCTCACCCCCACCAGCCTACAAGGGACAGTTCCTGGGCCCTGGGCCCGCTCCCTGCGGAGGCCGCTCCTATAATAAAAGCTCATTTCCAGAGTCACAGCCAGACTTTGGCCTCTGGGGGGGCAGCACTGAGGGCTGGAGCCCCTGCTCCTGTCAGGCCCCCAACACCTCTGTTCCCTGGTCTCCAGCTCAGCCTTTCAGAGCTGGGTGGGGAGGAACGTTTCGAACACCTGCACCCCAACCTAATCGCAGACTCCCATGCATTTGTAAGAAATGCTGCCAGGACAGAGAGGATCCCAGGTACCCCTTACCCAGCCTCCCCTGGAAGTAACCTCTTGGAAAATTCGTACATCATCAACCAGGCTCTTGACATGGGTATGCTTCGCTCTCCTAACACTTCCCCAGGCTCCTCGCGTGTGTCCTGGGGCTGCATGCCCCCTGGTTGGTTTTTCCCTAGACCAGATGCATATGGGCCCCATGGGGAAGCCAGGAACAGCCCCCACCTGCCTCTGCCTTGGGGGAACCTGCTTACTCCCACAGTTGATGCCCCTGTGGCTCCGGACAGAGTGCCCCATGCTGCTCTTCGGTGTGGAGGCAGTGGCTACCCTTCCCCCGGTGGTATCCCCCCAACCCCAATACACACTCCAGAACAGCTCAGAACCTGGTAAACAGCTGGGGTGGGGGTGGCAGGGCTGTAGCCCTCACCCCCAGGCCTTACCCGTCCACCCTCCAGATGCCCACCCACCTGGTCCTGGGGTGGTGGGAGACATTAACATCAAGAAAAGGATTCAGATCTCAGGTTGACGGGAAGAGGTGCCATCCTGCAGCCAGGGTGACAGCAAAAGACAATCCTGTAGATCCCCATGCCAGGCCGCACCAGGTTTTGGGGAGCAGATGAGGGCCTCCTCAGTGACTGTTCAGGAGATGCCCCAAACCCGGGAGCCTGTCCCGGAGCTAGGCCCTGGGCTTTGGGGAAGGAGGACTGCCGTCTAGCCTCCTGGCCACCTGGGCCATGACGGGGTGGGCAGCCGGAGCAGCCTCCCGGGTGGGGGTCCTGCAGCAGCTCTAGAGTGGCCTCGGCAACCCCTCTGCCCCACCTGGGACACGAGGGAGCTGGCCGGACCTGGGAATCTGCATTTAGCCCATATGTTAGTTTCTTGGCACTGCTGTAGCCAAATACCACAGAACAGGTGACTTAAGACAACAGAAATTTATTTCTCTGACAGTTCTGGAGGCCGGAAGCTTGAGATCAAGGCGTGGGCGGGGTTGGCATCTTCCGGGGGCTCTGAGGGAGCGAGGCTTGGGCGGTCGGTTTCTGGCGGCCTCTGGCCGGCGTCGTGTTCTCTGGCTGTGGCTGCGTCACCCCAATGTCCGCCTTCGTGGTCAGATGGCCTCCTTCCCGGTGTGTATGTGCGTCCTCTCCTTATAAGGACACTGGTCACAGCGGATTTAGGCTCTCCCCTCCTCCGGTGTGACCCAATTTCAACAGTACCTGCAAAGCCCCTATTTCACAGCAGCTCACCTTCAGGGCGTCCCTGTAGACAGGAACTGGGAGGGGACCCCGCTCGGCCCGTGCAACCCCCTCTCCGTCTGCCCCGCCTCCCGGGGGCCCGTCACACCAGCGAGGTGGAGCGGGTGCCGGTGCCCTGGGTGGCCCCGTCCCTGGAGGCCGCCGAGGCGCCCGGGGCCCAGCAGAGCAGCCTCTCCCGCACCTTGTCCCTGAACTCCGCGGACACGTAGTAGTAGATGAAGGGATCCACGCAGCTGTTGAGGGTGCTGAGCGCCAGGCTGGGCACGTAGGCCGCGTACAGGTCCCCCCAGGCGTCCGGGCCCGGGTCCGAGTAGTGCAGCAGCAGCAGCGTGTTGCTGGGGACGAAGAAGGCCAGGGCCGAGGCGAGCACCAGCGCCGTGAGCCCCAGCGCGTGGCCGTAGCGCGGGCCGCCGGCCGCCAGCGCGCACAGCGCGGCCGCGTAGCTCAGCAGCACGACGAGCAGCGGCACGAAGCAGCCGAGCACGGCCAGGCACAGGAAGGCGGGTCGCCAGTAGGAGGCCTGGGCGCCCGCGGGCAGCGCGTCGTGGCACAGCACGCGGGGCGGCCGCGCCAGCCGGAAGGTCTGCTGCTGCAGCGCCAGGGGCAGCGCCAGGGCGGCGGCCGCCAGCCAGGCCAGCGCGCAGAGCCCGGCGGCCAGGCGCCAGCCGCGCAGCGTGAGGGCTCGCAGCGGGTGCACCACGCCGAGGTAGCGGTCCAGGCTGATGGCCGCCAGCAGCAGCACCGAGCCGTACATGTGCCCGTAGAGCGCCGCCGTGGTGGCGCGGCAGGCCGCCTCGCCGAAGGGCCAGTGGCGGTCCTGCAGGTGGTAGGCGATGCGCAGCGGCAGCGTCAAGGCCAGCAGCAGGTCGGCGGCCGCCAGGTTCATGAGCAGCGTGGTGGAGGGCAGCCGCGGCACCCGCGTGGCCAGCACCCAGAGCGCCAGGCCGTTGGCCGGCAGCCCCACCAGCAGCGCCAGCCCGTACACGGCGGGCACCAGCCTCGTGGCCACCCAGCCCAGCAGCAGGGCGCGGGAGCTTTCTGGGATCTCCAAGATCTCGCTGTTGTTAGCCCAGGGCTGGCCGGGGAAGCTGCGCAGGTGGGGCGAGTGAGGGGTCCCCTCCTGGGGCCCGCTCAGGGGCCCCACTGTGCCATCTGGGGGAAAGGGGATCGAGGCGTTGAGAGTCCGGTTGTCACCCCCGTTTCCCCCACCACCACCACCCCGCCGGTCCCTCCCACTGCGGGATGCTGCTCCCTGGGGGCTCCGGTCCAGGCTCCAGCTCTCAGGAGCCCCCAGCCTGGTGAGTCAGAGCTGGACAGACACCCCCAGCCCTGGCACCGGGCTGGGTTGGAGGACTGCCCCCTCCCAGCCAGTTCCCTGTCTCCCACTCATCAACTCTAGGCCTCCCTCCAGCCCCCAGACAAGGCCCAAGGGCATGCACCATTACCTCCCCCTGTGCTCCCCATCTCGTCATAGGTGAGGGGGCTCTGGCTGTCGTCCTCCAGGTTGAACCCCATAACCAGAGGCCAGAGCAGCACCAAGGCCCACATGCTGCCAAGGCTGCTCTGGGCTGGGGCCGGCTGACCTAGGGCTTCCTGCCTGGCTGGACCCCCACCCCCAGCTTCCTGAGTGCCAGTGGAGGATTGGACAGGCCCCAGTGAGATAAACCAGTCCCTGCCCCCACAAGCCTGTGACAGGCCCATGGTGTGGCCTGAGGAAGCCTGGTGGCCAGAGTCACTTGGTTTCAAAAACAGGGTCCCAGTGCTGGGCCGGCAAGATGGGGGAGGAAATTCCCCACCCTCAGCCTCTGTCTAGCCCAGAAAGCCTCTCCCGGCTGAGTGGCTGCTTCCTGCTACCCGGTCATGTGTGCAGTCCCCGTTCCCAGGACAGCCCTGCAGGTCACGTCCCCAGGCAAGGGCTCTGCACCCTTCCTGCAGCCCCCCGCCCCCCCCCCCCCCGCCCATCCCTGTCTGTGGCTGGCTGGACCAGAGCCCTGCCTCCAAGTCAGAGGTCAGAGCAGGTGAGTGGTCCTCCCCCCTCCCCAGACACCCGGGTCCTCTGTGGGGGCTGCCCCGCCTTATTGCGACTATCCTGGGGAGCAGAGAGGAGCCCAGCTTCGGCCTCCTTCTGGGTCTTGAGGCCCCTTCTGCTCCCCTCCTGGCTCCATCCGCAGCCTGGGGCTCCCGGGAACGGTCAAGGCCAGAACTCAGCCTGAGAGTGGTGGCCAGGCCAGCCCGGGAGAGAGGGCCCCTGAGCCACCCACCCTCCTCTCGCCCCTCCTTGTCCCTGCACTCAGATGCGGGCCCACCTTGCAGGTGAAAAAATTCAGAGGGGCTCGCGGGGGAGGGGGAGGGTCCTCCTCTCTTCTGCACACAGTCCCCCCTGATGCCCCTCCAGGGAGAGGCCTCCGCCGTGCTCCGCTCCACGCTGGGGGGTCTCGACCTGTGTGGTCAGGCTGCTGCTGCTGCTGGGGTGGGGGGGGTGTCTGAGAGCAGGAGAACCCCGAGGCAGCGGTAGGGGGGCAAGGAAGAAGAAATGAACCAGGGGTGGGAGAAGGGCAGCGATGCGGCCTGTCCTGGTGCTGGGAACCCTAATCTAGCCACACACTCGAGGTCACGGGGACCAGCCAGGAAGTGACCGAGCAGTCCCGGACGGCGTCGGCGCAGCTGAGGGTGAGATGCCAAGGTCCCGGCCCCCAGCCCAGGGTGGGGGACCCAGGCCCAGACAGTTCCGGCGGGGACAGGGTCTTAGCCGGGAGTCTCCCGTTTCCGGACTGTTTCCACCGGCACCGGTGACAAATTCAGCCACGCGTGTGTCTCGGCAGGCACCTCGTGACAGAGGTCCCTCTGAGCTCACAGGGAAACCCAGATGGGGACCCCCTGCTGCCCTCCAGGAGCAGGACGGGGAACCTGTGCAGGGGCGGCTGGGGGGCTGGCGGCTGGGCGACTCTGGGGGAGGCTGGTTGGACTCAGGAGTCGATGTCTGGGGAGGGATGGGGAGGCGGGTGGGGGGGGCACGCGGGCAGGAAGTCACTTGTTGGGGGGGCGGGTATTCTCCGCAGGGCGGAGGCGGGGTTGTGTATCCCCAGCCCCATCACAGAAACAACCCTGTGCCAGCAGGAGGGGGCAGCCCCCCCCCAGGATGTGTGGGGCGCCCTGCCGCGCCAGGGGCTTTCTGGAGGATGCTGAGGGCAGCCGCCTTTGGCGAGAGGGACTTGGGTGCCTACCGTTCGTGTGCTTTTGTGTACTGTTGGGATTTTTCTGTGTCATCTGTCACTATCCGTAAAAACCTCACTTTTTTGTTTATTATTTATTTAGCTCCACGCCCAGCATGGAGCCCAATGCGGGGCTTGAACTTACTACCCTGAGATCAAGACCTGAGCCACCCAGGTGCCCCCCGAAACTCACATTTTAGAAAAGCCCTGGGTAGCTGAGTCGGTTGAGCATCTGCCTTCGGCTCAAGTCATGATCCCAGGGTCCTGGGATCGAGTCCCTCTTCGGGATCCCGGCTCAGCGGGGAGGTTGCTTCTCCCTCTTCCTCTGCCCCTCCTCTCTGCTCGTGCTCTCTCTCAATCTCTTTCTCTCAAATAAATCTTTTTTTAAAAATTAAAAAGGCAGGATAGCAGCTTTAAAAAGGAAAGAAAATCTGGGGCGCCTGGGTGGCTCAGTGGTGGAGCGTCTGCTTTTGGCTCCGGGCGTGATCTGGGGGGTCCTGGGATCGAGTCCGGCGTCGGGCTCCCTGCATGGAGCCTGCTTCTCCCTCTGCCTGTGTCCCTGACTCTCTCTCAATCTCTGTCTCTCATGAATAAATAAATAAAACCTTTAAAAAAGTAAAAAAATAAAAAGGAAGAAGAATCTGATTGAAGCTATTCTACAGCATGGGTGATGCTGAGTGAGATAAGCTGCCAAGAAAGCATCGATACTATGTGACCCCACTAAGATGAGGTCCCTCGACGTGGTCCGATTCTCAGAGCCAGCGAGTAGGCAGTGGGTGCAGGTGCGAGGGGCCGGGGGAGGAGCGGGGGCGTCTGTGTTTTATGGGGACAAGAGTTCCCAGTTTGGGAAGACGGGGAAGTTCTGGAGAGGGACGGTGGGGATGGTTGCATAACCACGTGGATGTACTTACAGCCACTGAACTGGACACTTAAAATGGCTCAATTTTATGTGTATTTTAACTGAATTAAAAAGTTATTTAGGGATCCCTGGGTGGCGCAGCGGTTTAGCGCCTGCCTTTGGCCCAGGGCGCGATCCTGGAGACCCGGGATCGAATCCCACGTCGGGCTTCCGGTGCATGGAGCCTGCTTCTCCCTCTGCCTGTGTCTCTGCCTCTCTCTCTCTCTGTGTGTGACTATCATAAATAAATAAAAATTTAAAAAAAAACTTATTTAAAATGATGGGGGGGAGGGGAAGGGCAATCTGATCTGAGCAGATGGTCCTGGACCTGGATTCCCAAAGCCGGCAGCCCCACCTGGCCCGCCCAGGAGCCCCCGCAGCCCATGCTGGCCCACCTCGAGGTCTCCAGTGGACGATGGAGGTCGGTGCGTCAGTGAGAGATGCCTCACGTCCAACGCAACAGCTCTCGGGGCACCATCTTCGTGGAAAGTGTGATCCCTTTATGCTGTACTTTGAAGGCAGATGGGCACGCACAACCGCGTGTCTGCCTTATTCCCGGGCTGGGCCTCAGCCTGTGGGCAGGGACATTAACCCACCTCCGGCCCAGAGGAGGGTGCCCTGACCACGCCTCACCAGGCTCCAGGGGTTGGGGTCTGGCGCTCTCAGCCCCAGATGCCCCTGGGACCACAGTCCAAGCTGCACCATCATACCATGCCCTGGCGCTTGGGCACACAAGAGCTGCCATTCAGATCTCAAGCCCACACCCCCGGCCCCGGCCCTCGGGCCCTCAGCCTTCTACCCCGAGGTCCTACGCCCCCAGGCCCCACCCCGCCCTCCTGAGACCGCCTTCGGGTCAACTTGCTTTTCAGAACAATCGGCCTCCTCCTCAGCCAGGACATCAGGTGTAAAGCTTATACCTTGTGAAATAGCCATTGAGACAAACCCTTCACAAATAGCAGAAGAGATAAATAGATGCTCATCAGGCCCCCCTGGAAAGCCTCCCCCCCAGGTATCACCCGCCTGCTCCCTCTCCTCTCGGGGAAGGAGGAGGGAAGGGAGGCGCAGGGCGGCGAGGTCGGAGGGCTGCTTTGTTCATCAGCGCTGTTCATCAGGGCGCGATCGCCTGCTGCAGACAGCGCCTGAACAACGGGCCCCGAGGATCTGGTGCCTCCACGAGTCCGGGGAGGGCAGGCTGGTCCCCTGCTCCGCGCCTCACCAGGCTGCAGGCTGTGTCCACAGGGCCAGGTCCTCACCCGCACGGGTCACAACCCCTTCCCAACACGGCCAGCAGGAGACCCTCCCTCCTGTTTCTCCTGCGGACCCTGACCCCAGCCACAGGCCCCGCCAACTCCAGGGACCCTGTGTCCTTCCCGGAAGCTGCTGCAGCAGCTGCCAGGGCCCGCGCCCCAGGACACCCCTCCCAGAGCTTCCAACCGGAAGGCCCGACTGCGGGCACCCAGGGCCCTGGGACCCATCCTCGACGTGGGCTCGAGGCAAGGAGGCATCTGGGGTAGCACTGAGCCTCATTCGCCAAACTCCCGGGAGCCCTGATCCTCTGGAGGGGGAGGCGTGCGGCACCATGTGTGTGTGGGGTGCATGGCGAGGGGGTTGCTGGAAGGCAGCAACGGCCACTTGGGAAGAGGGCCGCATCCAGGAGAGGACAGGCCAGGTGGGCAGCAGTCTCAGCTCTGGGACCTGGCCCGGGAGGGTGAGGCCCAGCAGTGGGCGCCGGGGGTGAGTTAGGGGGGAGGCCAGATAGGAGCCCCAAGGGCTTATCCGCTAAGAGGACCCTAAGAGCTGTGGTCTCCCACTACCCTGGAGGCGGGGCCGGATGGGAGCAGGCCCAGGTGAGCTGGGGTGGGGGGGTACAGAGTGATGACAAAGTCTCTGGAGGTGTGTTGAGAGGAGAGGGGAGCCCGGGGGTGGGAAAGATCCCGTGCTGGGCAGGTAGAGAAAGCTCAGAGCCAACACCATTTTTTTCCCAAGCACAACACTTAAAACACCTCTCCTGAGCTGGGAATGAACATTCCAGAAAACTGGATGGGACGGCATCCTTGGGGAAACAGGACCCTCCTGTGGAGGTGCAGGATGGCCGCGAGGGGGCGCAGGTGCAGACAACCCCTGGGGGCCCCTGTAATGACCAAGAGGACTTCAGAGTTAGGTCAATATTTAGTTTTTAACTTTAATGTGCAAATAAATAGAAAAGGAAAAACTACATTCAAAACAGCTGCAAAGGAAGTACAAGCCCCAGAACAGAAATTCTTCAAAAACAGAAGAGACGCTCCCTAGAAGCATGCAGGGCGGGGCTCAGTGGGGTGTGGCCCGCACCCCAGGGCCGCACCGAGGCACGGAAGGGGCCACGGGCTCCGGAGGATGGCGCTGGGAGGGTCTGGTTCAGGAATTCCGGTAAGTTCCCTTCTTATAAAACAAGGATGTGGACAAAGTGCCTGGTACACTTGAGCAAACATGGGCTAGAAGACCCTGGGCAGGGCACACTGGCCCTGGAATCGCCCAGACCCCGAGTCAAAGGCTTTGCAAACCTTGAGTTCCACAGGTAACTTCTAGAAACACATCTCCAATCCCCAGAACTGCATATTTGGCACAGCTCAGTTTTGGGAGGGTGAGGGCTGCTGCTGGGCAGAAAGGAGGCCGCACGGGGATGGTTCTGGAGCCCCTGTTGGTTGACCCCCTTCTGATGGTGCCAGGAGCCCGGCCAGGACTTTTCATGGTGCAGGAATTCTAGAGAGCTGGTCCCCAGCCCAGACTGCTTGGCATTCTTGGCACAGAAAGCCTCTGTAGGGCAGTCGCCTCAGCCCCTCATGCCTGTCCCCTGTCCAGGTGGTGGCTCTAGGAATGGCAACGTCAAGGGCAGACCTGCAGAGTCCCACGAAGAGGGCTCTCAACTGCCCAAGGAACCGTGGGACTTGGCTGCTGCAGAAGTTACAACCACTAGGAGAGCTTATGAATAAATACTTGTGTGCATATATATATTTCTAGAATGTCCTTCTTAGGTACATGGCCGCACCCCTGGCCCCCCCGCCAGTGTGGGGCCACTCGAGCTCCAAGGGAGTTTCAGGCTGAGCCCCCTCCCCTCGGGAGCTCGGAGTGTGGCTGCCATGTCAACACAGGGTTTGGAGTCCCATTTCTTCCAGGGTGGGGCCTCCCATGCCACATCCTGACACCAAAGCAGAATCTCAACAGTTTGGCCCAAAGGGCTCCTCCTGCTTTCAAAGTGACCAAGGACCCCACGCATTAGCAGGGCCACGCCCATGCCCAAACTATCAGATGCAGGCATGGTCCCAGCTTGGGAAATTTCCAGAAGCTTTTAGAACCATTCAGGAAGGACAAGCTTTTCAAGCAGATCCCCCAGGCCCGACTCCTTCGATGTTGGGGTCTCTTGAATGCCGACCCCCTCCCCCACACATGCCCCCCAACGCGCAGTTCATCACGGACTTTTCCAGACACTGCACAAAAGGACCAGTGGTGCCCTCACCTAGGGATTTGGCACGTGTGATGAAAGCGGCCCAGCAGGTGCATAAAGGCCATCACTTGCTCCTCGGCCAGCGTGTTGATCCTCCCCCTTCCAGCAAGGAGCGAGCCCCGAGTTCAAGTGCAGGAAGGGGTCAGGTTTGGCACGGGATAAACCCAAAGGAAGCAGGGAAGCCGAAAGGGATGGTAGCACAGGGCCACAAGCCGACACAACCCTATCCTCTAGAGCTCGCAGCCTGTAGCAGCAAGGCTGGGGGACACTGTGCTCCCCTCAGGTTGTTCATGAGAAGGCCCCGATGCACATCTGGGCCAGGGAAGTGGCTGCACCAAACCGCGCGTCATGGCGCCCACCGAGGGAGTCAGGGCGAGGCTGGGCGGCGGCTGTACTGCACTCGGTAGCGGGTCACAGGCAGGCCGTGCACGTGTGCCGTCTCACAGAGGGTCTTGCAGGGCACCATGTCCTCGTCCTCCTCGCCCATCAGCCAGTCCTGCACCAGGCCAGCCGCCTCCACTGTCACGTTGTCCTCCAGCCAGCGGCCATGCCACTCCTCAAAGTGCTGGTGGTGGCGCAGCAGGACCAGTGGTTGTACCTGCAGAAGGGGGTGGGGAGGGGAGTCAGGGCAGCCCCAGATAGCCGTGGGCCGGATCCTGGGGGGAAAAAGGGTGCACACCACTCCCAGACAGCCGTGGCTCCCAGGCCCCGGGCAGAGAGGGGCACCTGCTTGGCCCGGCAGAGGGTCCCACGGCGGTACATGTAGTCCTCGGAGTTGACGATGAACATCATCTTGTGGGTGCTGAGCTTGAAGCGACAGTCCACGTTGCAGGCGCTCTCGACCCCGACCAGCCGCTTCCAGGAGCTCTTGGCCTCGCCGCGCAGGGCACGCACCTGCTCACACTGCCACCTGCGGAACTTCTTGAGGTTCCTGGAGGCGAGAGGAGGATCTGCAGACTGGGAAATCCTCACAGCCCGTAAACGCCGGGAAGACGGCTGACTTCCCCGGGGTCAGACAAATGCAGACCGATGTGGTGGAAACCACTACCCTACCCCTTTGGCCAGCAACACGGGGAAAACCAGTCAGGCCCTGGTGCTGGGCCCTGCTGCTGCCGGTGGTGGGAGCGGGTCCCCCGGGAAGGAACCACATCTGGGGGTCCTCTTACCTTTGCAGGAACACGGGCTTCAGGAGAAAGCCCTCGGTGGGCGAGCTGGATGCCCCCTCGGTCCCCACATACTGCTCCACATACCGAGCCAGGTGCTGTGGGGACATGGGGAGACAGGCCCGTGTCATTGGAGGCACCAGCCTCTCACCTGGGACCCTGAGCTCAGGGGCTCCCAGGGATTTCATCCTCAGTTTCCCAAAGCATCGGGAGGGTGGCAGCTACTGAGGAGCCACCAGATGGCAGCAGCTCTGGCTGAAGCACTTGCCCAGAGCCACAAGGTAGACAGCTGTGGCATTTCACACTTGGGTGGATAAGCACACCTGCTATATGACATCCTCTCTGCACCCGTCACGTGACAAGCTCCCCCAGGGAGCGGGGCCTTCACACAGAGGAGCTGGATCCGAGGAGCGGCAGGGACAGGCCAGGCAGGAGTTGGGGATGAGCAGAAGGCAGGGCTTGCAGGGGCTGCTCAGGTCAGGGGTGAGCATGGTCTGCCGTGTCCAAGTGACCCTCCCTCTGTTCACCACCTTCTAAAAGCCACAGGCTCCTCCAGACTCAAGCCTCACAAAACCACATTTGCTGGAAACTTCTGGAAGGAGCAGGGTGTACAGACCCCCACCTACACTTGTCTGGGAAAGCATCTGCTGTTGGGAAGCCCTGAGGCCCACAGGGAAGGATTCCACAAGGGGACCCCCACTGGCTGCAGTAGTGGGGAGGGCCCTACTCTGTGAAGGAGGCTAGGGGCTTAGAGGCACCGGGATACCAAGTGGAATGTGCATCTAGAGTGTGGGCCAGGGGGTTTCTCCTGGTGACCAGGGACTGGGATCCAGGGCTCTGGGCTTCAGGCACGGGGAGTACAGGGCCACACGCCACAGGGTCGGAGTGACCATGCAGGCCATGGGCTCAAGGGGGATGACAGTGTTTGCAGCAGGTGGGAGGAGCCAGGAAGAGGGTTTTGGGGAAGGATGGCCTGGCTCTCACCTGCCTTCCTGCCCTGGACATGCACACTGGCTCCTGATGGGGCATGTGCAGTGGCCATCCCCTCTCAGGCTTCCAAGAAGGTCAGGCTGTGACTGAGGCCTCGCTGGGTGGACAGTTGCAGCCGGTGCCTGGCCAGTGTGTGCACAAGGCTTTTGGGGGGCCCGGGGGGCCCCACGGTGCTGCCCGTGGCTGCCCCTAACCCCCACGATGTGTTCAAGGTGGACTGTGGTTCTCACCTGGACCTCCACAGGGTCCTCTGTCTGCGCCTCTTCGGTGTCTAGAAGCTCGATGGTCATGATCACTTGCCCTTTGCGCTGGAGGAACATCACCTGGGGAGGAAGGGGGATGAACAGGCTGAAGCCCCGAACGAGGCTGCACGGTCATCTAGGACTGCCTTCCCCAGCTGCCAGGGGCCCAGTAAGAGAAGTCTGTGCTATCGGGTAGGCTAGCAGCCAAGTCAAGGCCCAGCGCCAGCCCCAGCCCCAGCCCGCCTCCCGGGCCGGGGCAAAGCAGCCAGTTGTCCCCCGTCGTGGGTGTCCTCCTTGCAGCCCCGGCCCCGCGTGGGGCAGAGCGTGGCCACCCTTTACCTTGAAGCAGTTCTCATCAGCCATGCACCGCTCAGCCTTCCACTGGTAGCTGGTCTCCCTGGCAGCGCGGACGCAGCGGGAGGACAGGTTCCCCCCTGCAGCACCTCGCTTCTTCTCGTTCAGGTAGAGCTCCACCACCTTCAGACAGACGTCGTCACTCACGAGGTGGTGCAGCTGGCAGGGAGGGAGAGCCAGTGGGCGCGTGGCGTCTGTGTGTCCCCAGGGAGTGAGGCACAGCTGCCGCCACCTCCCGTTGGGACCCCCCTCATCCCCAGACGAGGCCAGCAATGTCCACGAGGTGGGCATGAAGGCCAGGGTCCAACGGCTGTGCCAGGCAGCCTCCGCATGCTGGCTGCAGACCACACCGGACAAGATCGAAAACCAACCCAGAGCAAGCCAGCCCAGACCAGCAAGCGCTGCCTCGGTGTGAAAAGCACTAAGGTAGTGAATAAAACGAGCCAAAATGGGGATGGTAATTATCCCAAGGTGGTGCCATGGCAAGTAATTCTTCCCTCAGTGTTCTGCTACGGACACAATGAATTCTTGTGAGCCCTATCAACATACTCAAAACCTCCAGATTTAGGAAGAATAAGGGAAGTAGTGGCCAGTGAGGAGTTGGTGCCCCAGGCACCAGCCGTGGGGGTTCCAGGCCTCGGGGCCTTCCCCACGCGCAGCTTTGTTGGGTAGATATAACACGTGGCCGCGTGTAAATCTCACCCGGTAAGTAAGACCCCAGTAAACACACCGGCTGCTACTACTGACCAGAAGAAAGGCTAATCAAACAGGGGAAAGAGGCAAAGAGCACCAATATGGCCTCAAAGCCTTCTGATGGCCCTGTGAGCATGTGCCCTGCTGGCAGGTGGGAGGTCGGGGCCTGGGGTCCTGTCCTTATGGGGCTTCAGCTAAATATCTCCATTTTTCTTGCTCCTTTTCTTTTCCTTTTTTTTTTAAAAAAACAAAATAAAACAAAAAAACACAAAAAACAAAAAACGAAGAAACAAGTTCTATAGGAGACATTTGGGGACAAGGGAATTAAAAAAAAAACATGTTCATCAGAGTATCCGATCTGGTCCAACCCTCTGGGTGCTATTGATGAGGCTGCTGTCCCCAGAACTGGGCCCCACTGGGGGCAGACTGGATGGCCAGCCCTATAATGGCCTGTTCACAGGGCCCTGTGTGCCTGCTTCCAGAACACTTGTTCACACAGGCCATGACTACAGATGGTGATAGGTAGGGACAGAGAGCTGGCCTGGCACACAGAGGGACATGGGGAGATGGCCAAACACAAAAGGGTTAGGGTCTCAGAGCACACCTGTCAGGGAGGAGGATTCCTAGCAGCCAGAAGATGCAGAGCTTCCCACTCCCCAGTGGGGAAAAGGTGGTGGGCTCCACAGGGGAAGGGCCAACTGGCACAGATGGGCTCTCCACAACCTAGGATGTCCAAACAGCCACAGAGGGATCCAAAGACACCCACCCTATGAGCCGTCAGGGAAACCAACCACAACACAACCCCACCACCAGCCAGACCCATGAGGGAGGAGAGGCCACCAATCCTGAGCCACGGGAGCCCCACCCCAGGCACAGATGGCAACCTCCAGGGATCAAAGAGGGGCTCATTCCCTGCAAGGCTTCCTGGGGGGAGGGATGGGGGCCACAGGGATCTCGGCAGAGGACCCCACACAATCCCACGGTCTGGGTGTGGCCAGGCACGCTATGGGCTTGCAATGGTGCACAGCTCCAAACCGGGGGCTCTCGGTGCCAGAGACCAGGCCGTGGGTGCCTGCATGCAGGGAGGGCTATCTGTGAAGACCCGAGCTGCACGCTTGGGCATGCTTCTGTGTGTGTTTCTGCTTCGATGGGAAGCTTGTAAAGCCTGAAAGGAAATGCCATTTCTAGCAACTGTATCTGGGTGAGAGGGTCAGGACACTACTCTTACCTCAGCTTTTTTGCTTTGTGGGGAATAGCCTTACTGGATAAACGGGAAACCAAGTCAAGCTGAACAATAACTCTGGTGGTAACCGAGCAGGACTTATGTCCCAAGACCGTATCTGTCTCGTCTGAGGTTTTGCTGTTTATATTAACGTGACTGATTTCCTCCTGTTCACACCCAGCTGTGGTGTCTTCTGCTATTCTCAGTGATACTAATAAATGTCCCTGACAGTCTCCCTCCAGAAGGAATGAGCTACACAGTTCCTTATGTGTTGCTACCGTCAAGAAAGGTGTGTCAAGGAGTCAAATGGATCCTTGTATACCCATGTTTGCAATCACCAAAAGGTGGCAACAACCTGGGGGATCCCTGGGTGGCTCAGCAGTTTGGCGCCTGCCTTCGGTCCAGGCATGATCCTGGAGTCCCAGGGTCGAGTCCACATCAGGCTCCCTGCATGGAGCCTGCTTCTCCCTCTGCTTGTGTCTCTGCCTCTGTGTGTTTGTGTGTGCGTCTCATGAATAAATAAATAAAATCTTAAAAAAAAAAAAAAAGGTGACAACAACCCACATGACCATCTACAGGTGAGTGGATGAATGAATGTGGTCCATCCACACGATGGTGTAGGCGTCGGCCACGTTAGGGAAGGAAGCACTGAAACGCACTACAGATGGATGCGTGCATTTTGGTGGATGAGCCCCGCAAGCAACATACTGAGTTTGAGAGGAGCCAGACACAAAAGGCCACAAGCTGTATGAGTCCATTTAAAGGAAACATCTAGATCAGGAAAGTCCATAGAGACAGAAGACAGACAGGTGGCTGCCAGGAGCTTGGGAGAGGACAATGAGTGGGATGACCGCTCATGGGGGTTGGGTCCCCTCTGGAGTGATGGAAATGCTCCGAAACTAGATACAAGTGGTGTCTATACAACATTATAAACGCACTAAATGCCACTGAATCGTTCATTTGAAAATGGTGAATTCTGTGTTATGTGAATTCTACTTCAATTAAAATAACAAAAGAAAAGTGCTGACCACAGGGCCATCCCCACAGCATGAGATGAAGGAAGGGCCGGGGGCAGGCAGGGACCCTCCCAGAGGTGCTTCGTGGCCCGTGGCTCCAGCCCCGCCACCCCTACTCACCTGCCGTGCAATGCTCTGCACCAGCTTGTCCATGGTGAAGCCCACGTAGGCATGGATGGTAAACATCTCACGCAGAGTGTCCTCGTACTGCGTGGGGTCGATGCTGCCCTCCAGCAGGCTCCGCACCATGTCCAGGAAGGCCGGATAGTACTCCTCCAGCTCCACCTCGCCTGTGGAGTGGGGACCACAGTCACCCAGGGCCACACACACGTGTGGGCCTCACCAGGATGAACCTAAGTCTCCACAGGATGCTGCCTCCCGCCACAGGCTTCCTAACATCGGCCTGAGGCTCCAGGACGGGAGCCAGACTGGGCACCCGAGTCCTGGGCCAGCCGGTGGACGTGAGCACCCGTGCACCACCCCCAGGGGCCCAAGGCCTTACTCGGCTGCTTCAGCCGCAGCTCCATGGCAGGGTCGTTGGCCTTCTCCCGGCGGCCCTCACAGAGCAGTTTCTCCCTCTCCTTCTCGGTCCGGTACTCCAGGAGCTGCTTCTGTGCCTGGCGGTAGATCTTCAGCAACCTGGAGCACAGGGTCTGGTGGAGGCGCAAGAAGAAGTACCAGTTGTTGTTGGCGAAGAAGAGGCTGTACACGTCATCCAGGGGCTTGTGCTGCTGTGGCGGCTGCTCGGTGGCCGGCGCCTCGCCCACGGGCCCCTTCTCCTCTGGGGGGCTGCTCTGTGGCCCGGGCGCCGGCTTCTTCCGGTCACCGGGGTCTGCACTCTGCCCTTGGGGGCTCCCCCTGCTCTCATCAGCGGAGTCCTCAGACGCCCCCAGGTCCAGCTGCTGGGAGAAGAAGAGGCTGGGCACGAACTGGTGTACCAGCTGGTGGATGGTGCCCTGGTCCTCCTTCTGGATGGCTGGCTGCCGCTTCACGTAGTAGCTGATGAGGGCGGCCGCGTCCTCCAGGATCTGCCTGTCCTCATACACAAAGATGAGGTGTGGCTCGCTGGATGGGGCGCTGCGGCCTTCCGAGTGTTGCTCCTGGTGCTGGGGGGGACAGGGGGTCATTAGGCAGGAAATGACCAGCTGGGAGAAGTCAAGGTAGGGGAGCCCAGGGCCAGAGTGCTCTAAAGGCATCACACTCTGGTCTGGGGTGCAGCCCAGCACCTCCCAACTGCCCACCAGCCCACTCCACCCACTGATCTGTGTCTAGAGTGATTTGACCTACAGGAGCATGGTCAGCCTTGTTACGGTCTTCTAGGCCTTCTGCACTGCTCACGACAGGATCCCAGTCCCTGGCACATCCTGTAGCCCCCGACACCTGGCCTCATTCAATGCTTCACGAGCGCCGAACTACCTCCTGCTATGTGTTAAGACCTTTGCAACCTACCCCTCTCCTCTTTTGCCCTGGAAAACCACAGCCCTGGTCTCATCCCTCTCCTCAGACTTTATCCAGCTAATGCCTTTTCTTCCTGCGAACCTGTAGATGATCATACTCTCTCCAGACTGCCTTGAGCTGCCTGCTGAGGTCAGCCCTGACAACACGCTCCCCTGGGTGGCATTGATCCCCAGCACCAGGCAACGAGGCTGACACACCCAGGCTCTCAGAAAATGTGAGCGTGGATGCCGTGCCTGCAGGTGGGGAGCTCCCAGGGGCAGGGCCAGGTCTCTCTCACCTCTCGGTGACCGGTCCAGGGCACAGCACTGAGGGGACTCCTTGAACAGCCACAGAATGAGTGACCAACAGAGAACGAGGGCAGGGTCAGGCCTGTCTCTTCCTTCCAGAGGTCATGCTCCCTCGGGGACACTATTCTGTAGCAGCCCGAGATCTCCTTTCCCTGCGCTGGCGGCAGGGGGGCCTGAGAGCTGGTGTGCGGCTGCTCCAGAAGCTGAGCCCGGCTCCTGGCTCTGGCGTAACCTCCTTCTCCTACTGCTCTGTGAGTCCCTATCTCATTTGTGCCACAAACACCCTCAAAAATCTCTTTAAGTCCTTTTCTCAGAGCAAGTTCCGACGTATGGAATTCAGAACTGTGTTCTGCTAACCCACAGTGCAACACGGGGCTGACTTCCCCATGCATGACAGGCTTGCACACGCAGAGCTCACCAGGCTGGTGGGCCAACCTCCAGCCCCAAACAGTGCCCCTCTCCCCTCTGCCCCCCGGGGAAAGGGCGAAGGAACTCCGCGGTGACAGTGCTGGGCCTCACGGGTCAGCTCATCAACTCTCGTTCTGAGGCTGTCCCACGTACTCTGTTGAGGGGGGTGGGAGGGTGCTCTCAGGCCTGGAGGATCCGCTGGAGGATGAAAGTGAGGAGACCCAACTAGCTGCAAGTGGGCCCTGCAGGGCAAGGGGCAGCCCAGAGCAGAGCAGCAGGAGGGAAGGGGCTTCCCACCACAGGCTCTTGCAAGTAACTCCCTCCCTGTATGTGGTATCAATGCCTCAATCCTCATAGCCTGGAGCCAGCCCTGCCTCAGTTCTGCGGCTCTGGCCCCATGAGCCTGACTGTGCCCCAGCTGCCAAGAAGGCGCAGTGTGGTGACTAGAGGCATAGCCCTTGGGCCCGGAGCGTTGTCTCCTGTGACTGGCTTTGGCTAGTGGCCACATCTCAGGTCTCCGTTTTGTCACTCCTAAAACCAGGACAATGCTACTGCATCGTAATGTAAGGGTCAGATGGAACGTTCCTCCTCAGGGTTCAACTGTGCGGGCACACAGCTAGCAGCAGAGAAAGGAAAGGTGAAGTCACCGAGGGAAGGTTGATCAAGGCCCGGGAGTAAGTGGGGCAGGAAGGAGGCGTGGGAGGGGAGGGCCCTTTGCCAGCAACGGGCTATAATCCTCCCCCTGGACGGGTGTTAGGCTGAGTGCCACAGAAACATCCACTCCACCCCTATGAGAGGGATACTGAGGAAACAGAGGCACAGAGAGCTGGCAATCTGCCTGAGACTGGGAGAAGCAGAGGGCCTTACTTCATCATAGACGCTCTCGATCTCGTTGAGTAAGCTCTTGGAGCGAAGGGCCTTGGTGTCGTTCTGTTTGAAGTTTACGGCCTGATGGTCCAGGGACTTGAGATATGCCTTCTCGTACTGTTCCCGCCAGATCTTGTTGAAGCCCTGCTGGGCCTCCCGCCACTCCTCCTCCTTGGCCTTCAGCCTGCAGGGCAGAGGGGCTCAGCATGGAGACAACCCGGGGCACCCACCCGTCGTCCCTGCACAGGCAGCTGTCATCCACCCACAGGCCTAGCCGAGTGCATTTCCAAACCAGGGACAGCCAGCTCCTGGCCTGGGCAGTGGGTTCCGCGCTTGAGAGAAGAGGAAGGGAGAGAACACTGGCTCTGTAGAACTGATGTGGCTGGTGTTACAGCTCTTCAAGTATCGCTGCCCCAGAGCCTTCTCCCTGCCCTACCCCATGGCATTGACCACACTCTGGGTAGTTAGTGGATCAACCACTGGGCTCACATACTTGACTGCCCCAGGCGAAGGGACATGTCAACCTCCCTCAGCTACTCTGCAACCCCAGGGTTGAACACAGCACCTGGTCAAGGGCAGCCACTTACTTCATACCTATTCACTAGCACAAAAAGGTTCCCAAAATGTACTGCTAAGTAACAGGCAAGCTGTGCTATAGGGTGATCCTATTTGTGCTTTAAAATAGTTACCTTTCATGTTTAGATAGGACTATGTGCATGGGGAAAACTCTAGAAGGATGAGACAATTAACAGTTGTGCTTTTCTCTCAGGAGTAGAACATAAGGAGGAGGACAGACTGGAAATCATACTAAGATAGCCTGGGGCCCCGGGGGCCCCCTCCCAATCACTGATGACAAACAGCACTAATGAGCCCCAGGGGGACTGCCTGTGACAGGTGGGGCAGCCAGAATCTGGAGACACCTTTTCAGGACGACAGGGACAGCAGTGACGGGGTTTTTCTTGAGGCTCTCGATGATCTCTGGAGCCTTGTCACCGTAAATACGGTGGATGGCGCGGCGCTGGATCACCTCCGATGTGCCCCCCAGACAGTCATCCAGCCGGAACTTCTCCTGGTCTTCAGGCGCCATCCGTGAGAGCTTCTTCTGCACACTTTCCAACACACGGATTGTGGCCAGGTTGGTCTCCAGGACGACATCTAACTACGGAGAGGAAGGCAGGGGCCAGCTGTTGGGGGGCAGTGGGGCCCTGGGGACAGGCCTGGGTTGGCAGAAGAGATGCTTGGACAGAAATGATTAACTTCTGTGTTTTGGGACGGGGGTGGGGGGGGTGGGGGGGGTGAGGGATGACGGATGCCAGGAAGTGGTAGCCCAGATGCGGGCCCAGAACAAGCACAGTTGGTTATAGGGCTGGGGTCTGACCCCAGCAATGGTGTGAGCCAGGTGTTCATGAAACACGACTCGTGGGTGGCTTACCACCTGCATGAATATCCAGTAGCTAGGACATGGGTGGACCCATCTGAGGAAGGAAAAGGTCTCCATACTGACCCACTTCACAGGCATCAAAGACAATAATAAAGGTGGACTCATGGTCGTCCCTGCCCCTGGGATGACTCTCCAGGCCACGCTGATGGGGAGCCAGTCCCCCAAGGTTACACACTGTGATCCCACTTAGGACAAAGTGACAGGGCTGGAGGACAGGTCAGTGGTTGCCAGGGGTCAGGGACAAGGTCGGGTAGAGAGGGAGGTGGAAAGGGCCATACGGGGCCGCAAGAGGGAACCTGGTGGTGGGGGAGTGGTGGTGGGGAATACGCATGTACACACAACACACACACCACCACACACACGGGAACACATGCACACATACACACACACCATGGAGATGTGAGATCTCAGGTGTGTCAATGTCAACCTCCTAGCTGTGACACTGTGCCAGCGAGTTTACACGCTGGGACTACTAAAAGAAGGGTCCCGGGAATCACCGGTTGCACGTAAACATCCAATGATCTCAGTAAGCATTTCAATGACGAGAATTAAGGTAACCTGAGTTAATTAATTTAATGTAAATAAGTATTATGTTTAAAATGGAAAGAAATAGCACCATTGCCAAGCCGGCCTGAAGGGCAGCAAGGCAGAAAAAGGACACTTTCAGGTGCTGCCCTCTGCTGGAAAGTTCTGGAATCCCTGGTACTTGAAAGGAGACTGAGAAAGATACATCCCAGGATGGAAAGGTAGGATAGGGTAAAGTGGAGAAATGGGGGACAGGCTCAGACCCTAGTCCCCCGCCCCCTATCATAGCCAGGAGTAAGGACTGGCTGGGAGGGCCCCACAATGCCAGCATACACACCTCGAAACGCTCATCCTCACAGCGGTGCAGTTGCTCTTCGTAGGGAGTTTTCTTGGAGCTGACGAAAGTGGAGTCCTCTGACCAGGAGGGGAATGAGACCCAGGTGTCGTTCAGCACCTGGACCAAGAGGAGATGCTATGACCAGTGCGGGAGGCCTCGGTGGCCAGAACTGTTTACCATGATCCGGTGTGAAAGATACGGAGACAAGGGACATAATCCACTTCTTACAGGAAATTACCTTCTCATACAAATAATAACCTTAATTTTAAAGCGTTTTTAAGAGAAAACAGGACTTTGGTCCTGTAAACAAATGATACTATTTCAGGGGTTGGCAAACTTTCTCTGTAAAGGGCCAGATGATGAAAATTTTAGGTTTTGCAGGCCAGCCAGTCTGTAAGAGGACTATTCCACTCTGCTTCTGTCCTGGTAAAGCAGCCACAAGCATTATAATGGCATGTGTATGTGCCAATAAAGCTTTATTTACAAACACAGGCATAGGGCCAGATTTTAGTTTACTGACCCTAGGACTATATACCCTGAAATCCAGCAAGTACTACTGAATTCTGGAAACAGAGTAACAGCCTGTCTACTAACTTTGAAAAAGTATTCAGTGGTCAAGCTAAATGGAGACATACCAGAGGCAGTGACGTGGGACAAAGCAGGCTCCTGGCTGAAACAAACGTAAATCTAAATGCAGGAATATGCCAAAGCCGACACCAGTGCCAGGTGCTCTGCAGTGTGCCAAAGCTACCAGTATGGTAAGAAACCATCATCTCAGCTTAGGCATTTTGGCCACATCCCAGCACTATTATTCAAAATTTAGGGGGTTAACATTTCAGTTCTTTTATGTAAAACATGGGGGTGACGGGTTTTTGTGGTGAAAGCTGACGTGAGCCGCCAGGGAGCACTACCTCCTTGCAGATGGCCGTCCTCCCACTGCACTTGGGCTGCTGGTAGGTTTTGGGGAGTGCTCGGTAGCTGGATCCAATGCGCTTGCAAGATGCGTAGTCAATTTCCCGGCTTATTCCATCCCCGGATCTGTCGCTCATGGGTGGGGCGAATGACAGCTCTTTCACCCCCAGGAAGGACTTGAACTGCGCAAAGAGTTCTGGAAATTTCCTTCAGAAATAAAGACAAACAGTAAGTTGGCTTCTCTGGGGCTTTCTGGGAGGGGCCTAGCGATTTTAGACTGGCTTCCCCTTAGATGCCTAAAGGTTGTCAGAGAGGACGGGCGAGGTGGAACTGAGCATCAGATGTGTATAATGTCCTCAACTGTGTGAGTAAATCTGCCTCTCATCCCTTTGTCACCAGCCAGGTCCCAACACTAACAGGAGAGCCTTGAAACATGCTGGAATTGACAATTTAGACTGGCAGAAGCTGGGGTTAGGGATGTTCTTTAACTGGAAAAGTCTGGGCCTCAGGCTAGGGGTTGGTAAACTATTGCCAAGCTGCACATGCCTGTCCTTGCAAATAAAATTTTATTGGTATACTGTGGTGTCCATTTGCTTAGTATTATCTGTGGCTGCTTTTGCACAACACTGCCAGTGTTCAGTTGTACTGCCCCTTGGCCCTTGACAGATAGAGTCTGCCAATCTTTGCTCCAGAGTCTTCCTTCCTGAGGGAGATCTCTCCTGGGAAAACCTTCCACAGACATGTTTTCACAAGTCATGATGTAATGGCCATGCAATGAGAAGGTTTCAATACAACTGGCCCCCAATATCACCAGGATTTGTGATTAAATGAATATCAAATCCTACCAAGGGCAGTGCCTGGCTAGCTCATGTGGCTCTCAATCTTGCAGTTGTTGAGTTCAAGCCCCCACGCTGAGTGTAAAGATTACTTAAAAAAAAGAAAAAAAAAATCTAAAAAAAAATGCTACAGGGATCCCTGGGTGGTTCAGTGGTTTAGCGCCTGCCTTTGGCCCAGGGCGTGATCCTAGAGTCCCGGGATCAAATCCCACATCAGGCTCCCTGCATGGAGCCTGTTTTTCCCTCTGCCTGTGTCTCTGCCTCTCTCTTTCTCATGAATAAATAAAATCTTAAAAAAAAAAATGCTACGGCAAGAAGGCAGTTACTTTGACAGGTGGCAAGGTGATCCTGCCTCCTGCAACCCCCTTCTTTCATGAACCACACACACACTCCCCTCCTGAGATGGCTGTCCACTGTGCAATGGCTGTAGGGACCCCATACCAACTCCGTTCATGAGGAAAACCCACAAGCAAATGGAAACATAGGGATGGAAGACATCAACAAACACGGTGCGGAGGCCATCTGAAGTGACAACCGTGATAAAGGCAAACCGTGAATGATCTGAAGGGGGACAGGTC